>NC_056745.1:894632630-894738979 GCF_019279795.1 Protopterus annectens
CTGGTGAGGTGTGGCATGGGTGCATAGGTTATGTTGCAGAACCAGTTACCCGACAGCAAGATGTAAGCGACTATCACCTTGTGTAGCCTGCTGTGTGGAACTGCAGTGTGACCGCCTACAGAGTCACCTATGACTGGTGTGTTGTGTATGTTATAACACCCTATTGGCTGTATGTGATAGGCACACATGAATCTGTGGGCTATAAGTTTGTGATGTTGTGTTCCGTGATGGGGGCTGCCTCTGGTGCCTACACAGAGTATGGAGAGGTACTGCATGAGTTGTCCTCGTATGTGTGGCCTGTGGTGGAGATCATGTGAGACTATGTGATGTGTGGGGTGTGTTGCGAATGTTACACATCCCAACATGACTGTCAGGTGCAGTCAGGGTTGGTGACAGCATTACCCCCAGCAGGGCTGCAAAAGTGCATCCCCCACAAGCTGTAGTGTCGTATGTTGGGAGGCGAGCATTTAATGTGTACATGAGACAATTACTCTATTGCCACATGTACAACATATCCATCATATAGACAGGCAATAGCACTGGTACGTGGCAGTAGGACATGCCTGTATATACAACCATGTCTCACAGGATATGTGAGTTACGTGTGTACAACAGCTGTTGTACCGTAAGCAAGCTAGAAATTTTAGGACAGCCAGTGTACCTGTGGGAAATGGTGTGGAATGGGTGCTATAGAAATCAGTAGCTCATGACATGCTCACAAGTTCTGAACAAGTGCCTAGCATGACCATACAATACAGATAGGGTGTTGGATAATATCAACCCACAAGTGGTGACAACAATCATAATGGGTGGCACCACACTATAACCCTGCTGAGTATGGTGTGCATGTCCATGAACCATTATCACTGTAGATGTTAGCAGTACAGATGTACAAGACAGTACGGATGTTTGATTACAAATACCTTTGTATGTCACAGGAGTGTTCTACCAGTGGCCTGTTGACAGACTCACAACTACAAAAGGTGCCAGAGTGACATGTGCATATCACACCAGTGCCAGCTACAGTAGAACAGGGTTAATGTGTTGTACTCCACCCTCATTGTAGTCCATACCACACAGACAAATGTTAGGCATCTGTGTATGTAAGGATGTGAATGGCCATGACCTATGAGCAATAGCTGTGTCAGTGTTGTGAAAAACATACAGAATATGCTGTGTGGGCGAGTTGTGTGACATATGTGAACAGTCTGATGGATGATATCAGCATTGTCACTGCTAGGTGAACATCCCTGTACCCATTAACTACCACCTAGGCTGTGGTCAACATTATGGACACTGTGTAAGGGATGGTGCTGTGCAGTACACCTCCCTGACTTGGTGACATCTCCAGGCCCCATAGGTAGTCATATGAGGTACCCATGTTATGACAGGGTGCCATCCATGAGCACGGAGATCATTGTACAGGCATATACAGCACTGGGGTGACCAATATTGGATCACATATCACCTTTAAGGGGTAATGGCCATGCGTGGATGGGCGATACCAGCCTTCACAATCCTCACCTCCACTATGCAGCATGCTGTTTACCTTGCATAAAGACATTTGCTGCACCATGATGCTGGACATGCTACATGTCCATATCCTGATCTGAAAGACATACGACATGGACAGCCACCATACTAATACTAGGATCGCCACATGCTGGACAGATCCCTGTACCATACATGTGACATACTCCCGCTATACCATGCAACCCTGTCCATCAAAGCTGCACATGTTATCCCAGTCATACATGGTGTGATGGCCGCATGGTAGATTTAGTATCAACTGTTTGGATCAGAAATGTGGCACTGATGCACCTCGCGGTGGCATAATGGCTGTTGGTTACAGCTAGGAAACCTTGCCCGTACATGCTATGGTTGATAACCATCCCTGCGAATGATGTCCGACTAGCCATTGTCCCATGTCTATCACATGTGCAACACAGGCAATCTGTGGCAGGATGTTGAACAGCTGTACAGTGCTGTATAGATGTATATGGCAAAACACATGCATGTACAGGTTTCCATGCGTATGTGTGCATTGTCACTGCTCAAGTTCATTAAGGCTGTGTCTGTGTTGATATGTGACATATATACAGCATCAAGGTCAACAGCAATACCGTGGACACATCCAGGCATGTGCAGATAGGTAAGAACACCAGTGCAGGCAAACAGACATGCCCACATCAAGACAGCATTCACATGAAGTATGAACACTGTAATGAGGTGACACACATATATGGTGATGATATCCAATGCACAATGGGTGTTACATGTGTGTGACACAAACACGTCAGTCATGTCAGTGTCATGGTGATTTGCAATGATAACTGTGCAGATGTACTAGATGTCATAGAAATGTATGTGCAGCTGTATCTCTGTACATCTCTGAAACTGTGACCTGTCATCATCATTATGTCTTACAGATAATGCCTCGTACATGCCTTCCAGCCTACAGCCGCCAGGAGGATGATGTCCTCATCCCGTACCTCCATGAGAACTATGAGGTGTTGTTCAGCCATGTGACACAGCATGCGAAGCAGCGGGACGACCTGTGGCAGGATCTGCGCAGGAGGGTGAACGATGTGGGTGGCCATAACCGCACCTACCAGCAGGTGCGCAGACACTGCACGGACCTGATACAGCATGCAAAACAGCGTGCCACTGCAATCGCCAGGGAA
Source organism: Protopterus annectens (assembly GCF_019279795.1). Classification (NCBI taxonomy): domain Eukaryota; kingdom Metazoa; phylum Chordata; order Ceratodontiformes; family Protopteridae; genus Protopterus; species Protopterus annectens. The sequence continues at coordinate 894,635,315 of NC_056745.1, forward strand.
CAAGGTGGAACAGGTGATGGGCCACCAACCCAGCCCCCACTCACACACACTGAGGAGTTACTGGCCAGTCTGGGGACACCGTCAGAACAGCATCCACAAACACTCTCTTCCATCATGGAGTTGGGTGTCTCCCAACCAATGAGCCTGGAGTTTCCTGGTAAGTCAGTACTGCACATATGGCTACTATATCCCATTTACGTGCATGTGTCACTGTACATTATGTAATGTAACAACATATGCATGGTATGTGGACACACATGCTGCATACTACAGTATGCTACCCTGTGTATGCACACATGTGCATACTATATGCTATTGTACAGGCAAATTTGTTAACATGCACAGTGCACCCTGTGGCTGTCATATAGTCATGGATAATGTTCATACTGCTGTGTCACCCCTATACAGGTACCTCTGGCGTGCCGCACAGACATGAGTCCGTTGCAGGTGAGACTGTCATTGGTATCAGACATGTAAAAGCATAGATCTATTCACCATGTGACCAGTTAACACTAGTACACTTGATGTTCGTTACATTCACGATATACAGGTCGCGTCACCCATCATTCACACAGGCCACCCATGTGCAATATATACAAACGTAATGATACACCGACATGAAACCAGAGTATTTGTCATTGCTACATGTGTGGTCAGCTGTGCATACAATAGTGGAGCTGTTTTACTTCTTCTTCTTCTTCTTCTTTCGGCTTTTCTCGGTCAGGGGTCGCCACAGCGGATCACCATGTCCGCACATTAATTGGCAGTGAAGTTTTACAGTGTCGAGTTGCCAGCCCGGCGCCCAACCTTCCACAGAAGGCACACACACACACGCACACCTAGGGCCAATTTAGAGTGTCCAATCCATCTGCAGCATGGCTTTGGGATGTGGGAGGAAACCGGAGCACCCGGAGGAAACCAACGTGACCACAGGGAGGACATGCAGACTCCGCACAGAAGGCACCCCAGCTGAGGATTGAACCGGAGAACCTCTTGCTGTGAGGCAGCAATGCTAACCACTGCACCACCGTGGCTGCCCACAATAGTGGAGCTGTTCTACAATGGAGGCATATGTACTATACATTGGAACAACACGTGTGGTACGCAAACAGTACCACACAGTGAGCTGTGATATGGGCAGCCCACAGGAGTCACCATTGTGTCATATGCCCCTGCAATGGGTGCACACATTGTGATGTGCCATCTGACATGTCCCAGACACGTAATGTATTGGCTGCAATAATGTCACACTATCTCATAACCCATACCCCACATACAACCTGTTGTCTGCATAGCCCTGTGGATGGTGACATATCTGACATCTATGGGTGTATGTCATATGGGACAACACAGACATGTGTGATAGAAGGCCATCACACACCTTTGTCCAACACGTGCTCACATGGCCATGGGGGATAACCAGAGATACGTAGCCACACAGTAGATGTGATGTGTATACACCCTGTTTCACATTGTCCACACATGGTCCAATTATAGCCTTAGCTGACCGATTATACAGTTGATGTGGTACACTGGACATCCTAACAGCCTGTGCACAGCCAGTGGAAGTGTCACTGATGTCTGCCATATAAGATGTGTTGAACATCACACCTGTGTCATAGCATGACAGTAGTCACCTCTACAGCTTCGACAGACATTGACACCACATCAGGCCACAGATACTGTACATTTCCCTTGCTGCTGTAGGACATCACCGTTAGCTGTGCACCTCATGTGTGTGGTACAGCAATGTCATGTGGGACATGGTGAATTGACAGGTCCGCTATGTGTGGACATGGTTGCCAGGCCACTAAGACTCTGTAGTTTTTGTGCAGGGGTGTCATCTCTAGGTCCTCCAGTGACCTGTCACATGACACAGCATGGTTTGGTGTGTACACACCTCAGCATCGTGGGTCACAATCCACAGTTATGTCATGGGTATGCATGCAGTTATGGCTATGCAATGTGTACATATGATGCACTGTATAGCAATATAGATGCCTCATGATGCCATGCAATGGGACAGTGTCTGTACTTCACACTGTAGAGCAATGTAGATGGCTCACACTACCCTTCCATGCACGTGCACATTTGCAAAACATGCATTCTATCTGTAGGGCATACAGGCAACACTGCAATGTGATGGCCATTATGATGCTGTGCATGTCAGGACACCACTATGTCAGACATGTATGCATGTTAATGCACACGTCAGCAGATTACATGTCAAGGTCACATCAGCCATGTGTACTGTTATCCTGTTCTGGTCCACATGGTGTATCACGGGGATGCATGCATACTACCTTGATTGTGTGAATTGCATGGCTACTGATATGCCACCTGCTTGCTGTATTGTGCACCCCAGGGGGTATGCTTACTAACACTATTAATGTCTGAGATGCATGCCGTCAGCTGTATCACAGGCATGCTGCATGCCGTCTGTCAAATCACATGCATGGTGTATGTGTCTGTGTGTGTCTGTGTTTGTCTCTTTGTCTGTGTGTGTGTGTGTCTGTGTGTGTGTGTGTGTGTGTGTGTGTGTGTGTGTGTGTGTGTGTGTGTCTATTGCAATTTAGAGTCTTTTGCTGCATTCACAGGTGATGTAGGTGCGTTACCCTCCTGCGGTCCATCTGATGTTAGTGTCCCCACAGATACTAGCAGTGATGAACATATGCATGAGGTACAGGCAGAGTTGTCAGGGGCTGAATCTGTGCCAATGGTTGCCATCCCAGCTATGTCCCCCTCTTCCCCGCACACAGTTCTGCTGCCAACACATACCGCATCACCAGTGGCCATAGAGGAAGGACAGTCAGCGTCTGTTAGCGTGGAACAGGAACGTGTGGTGGCTACAGATGGTGTGTCTCCACACCATGGTTTCAGTGTAATGTCTGCAGATGTGCCACACAGGCATGTGGTCAGTGCTGCTTGTAGGAGGACCTCTGGCAGACATGTACCTGCAGGACAGAGCGCAGCAGCTGGTATCACCAGATGCATGTTCCAGACTGTAATGACGGCACAGGCATGTGCTGAATGGCAGAACAGAGAAGGGCAGAGGCTGCAGAGGGCTGTTATCCATACCCTAAATGACAACATCCAGACATTGGCAAATGCTCAACAGCAGATCGCTGATGTTCTGGACAGGCGATTGGGTGACATGGTCAGAATCCTTGACCGTGGCATGGCAATCCGAGAGTGTGAGCTGCCTGTGCTGGAACATCTGGTAGGAGTGAGGCATAGGCTACGTGGACGTAGGCCAGCTACACCACCTAGTGCAGGTCGACGTGAACGTGCCACCTCACATGCCCGCTCCCATAGTGCCGGTAGCAGTAGCAGTGCAACTATTGCTGCGCTGTCCACACCAGGACACAGCAGGCCACGTGGACATGGCTCTGGATGTTCCCAGCGGGGACACGGTTCCAGTGAACATGTGTCGGCGGACAGTAGCCAATCTGTACCTCTGCCTGGTGGTGCCCGTGCAACCCCTGGCAGGCACAGGTCACGTGGCCGTGCCCGGACACAGTGAGCTGTACAACCTGGTCTGTACAATCTGGAACTGTCAATAATACCCCTGTGTAGGCCTCACAAAAGGCAGAACTGTGTGCACACATACACGCACACAGCAAACACATCTGTAGGGCACCACAACACCCACATGCATACTGAACAGACATGTCCAATCATATCACCGGCCCTTACCCACACACATGATGTCACCAATTGGTGCAGCCTATGCCCCTGGCTCACATTATCACTCTGTGCATATGATGAAGCCTGTGCTGCATCCCTGTCATCCACACCATTGGTGCAGGGACATGCTCAAATGGTTTGATGCACAGGGTGAACAGAATAGTGAGATGTGTATATTACATTAGTTGTGTATGACTAATGAGGGAAGTGTATATTACGTTAATTGTGTAAGAATGGTGAAAGACGTGTATATTACATTGGTTGTGTACTGTTGACATGCACCAGACATACCATGTAGTACAGGTGTAGCATGCATTGTTGTATGTGCACAACCATGTAGTACAGGTGTAGCATGCATTGTTATATGTTCACAGTATGTGTCTCAGTAACAACAGTAACAGCATGTTGGTAATGATGCCCAGGTTCCCTCCTTATGTTCTACTTGTATGTGTCTACAGGTAGCAGTGTTTGCAGTCTCCCATGTGTAACTGTTGAGTACTCACAGGCATGTATGGCAATCTCAGCATGCTATACATAGCCTCAACCGGACAGCTGGAAAGTCTAACATACCACAGATATCCACACATATACTGATCCAGCAGCCTGTGTGCATTTTAATAGGCTACAGTGGCTAGAGATGTGACATCCATACCAGGTCACATCACAGGTATGTTGACATGGTGCAGGGGTTGTACACAGTGGTCTGGACAATGATAACATTAGAGGCCACTTGATAGCATGAGGCCTCACTGTGTAGCAGTAATACCCTGTCACAGTACAGGAACATGCCCACACTCATGGGGTCAACAACACTATAACGCACACCCCATAGTGTTGAGGTGAGGACACTTGCCTATGTGGTCATCACCCTCACAGTACTGTGCACCCACACGATGCAACACAGAGAAGGGACATGTACAGGTAGCCAGTACAGCTGAGACCGATGGCATCAACAGGGTAGTTGACTGCATCACCATGAAGGGTTGGGATCCTGTGTGTTCCATATGGTAGCATACACCCACACTCCATGCACCAGACAGCCATACATACACACACACACACACACACACACACACACACACACACACACACACACACACACACACACACACACACACACACACACACACACACACACTGTGGAGACCAACTGTCATACACATACGGATAGCTGATGTGTGTGATACACACACCACACCTGCCTACATCATGCTTTCCACACTGCAGTATGTACAGATGTCTACAACAGTGTACAGGGGTGTGTCACAATTGGGATGTATTCCCCACCATATGTGGCATATATGGTCACACATGCAAACACACATGTCAGTACTGTGAATGATACTCCTGCTATATGATGATACATCTGACAGTCATGCAGCAGTATTGGCCGCATTATGTGTACCAACGCTATGTCCAGCAATTGTGCTGCTATATGCACACAGGAGGATGTAAGTGTTACAGGTGTCGGGTGATGTACAGTCGGTAACACCTGACCGCTGTGTAGGTATTATGTCTTCACCGTCGGGTAACAGTAACATAGCATACTGTTTGCACATGTAATGGTATGATGGTGTGTGACATACCTGTGAGCCGTACCCAGCGAACATCCATCTACACAGGTGGATCACCACTTTACATAAACACATCCATCCATACCTGATGTACATCCTACCGTACTGTCAGTATGTCACCATATACAGGTGTCAGTGATGGGGCTGCATTGCAACTGCATGTTGTAGTTCGGCACAGATGAGTTACTTACATCAGCTACTGCACATGCATGGCAGCTTCATGCACACTACAGTTTGTACATGTGTGTTGGTCCTACATGCCTGTCATGTAGCCATGTTTGTATGCATTGCAATTGGTGGACATGTGTGTTGACATACATAACACATGGACTGTTGTATGATATGATGGGTGCCATGGGTAACTAGTACAGAGGGAATGTGTCCTTGGTCAACATTGCTACCTCATGAACTGTTGGCATTCAACAGCCATGGACCCACCTCCTATTTGCATGCATATGATTGCTGTATCCTCTTGTCTGCACGGAGGACAGCAAAAGCTATGCTATGTACATATGTGTTGTGTGTGTGATCCATGCACATATCCACTGCAATTACATGTATGACATATCCGAACATGTGTGTTCATTGGTGTACAGTGACAGTCATCTGTCACAGCTGTGTAAGACACAGGGCCCCAGTTATGTGTAGAGCCGACCTGGTTATGTACAGTGGTATCATTGCAATGCATAACACATGATGGAACCCAGTCGGTATATGTGTAGTCTGCACAGTTGCTGTACACCTATGTACAGTCCACTGGTCATGCATCACATGGTGTTGTGTTGATGTATTGCTGGTCCAATGACATGGTGGTGTCTGAGGGCTACATTGTAGACTGCGGTGTGTACCTCTGTGATCTGCACCTGAGACATCTGTGATGGCTCCTGAGTGTGTACTGGTCAATACATGTGAGTGGCCGTCATGTACATAGGGACAGTAATACCATACTGTGCCCTTATGTGTTTAGTATCCGTGTGCATGCAAGACGGCCCTTTGCAACTGTTGTGTGAGCATGCCCAGTATGCTGTTGTGTAGATAGACACGCAGTACATTCCAAACGGACATGTGATACTAAGCTTGTGGGCATGGCCAGTGACACCTTGTGCCTCTGTGTATGGGCATGGCCATTGACATCCTGTATAGTGATGGTGGACATCCAGGCAACAGATTTCCATTTTCAACGTCATGATGGATGCCTATATTGAACACACTGGCTGACTGTCTTGCAGGGTGTACTGTCTGTGGCACTTCCCGTATCTATGTAGTGTTGTTGTGGTGCTTCGTAGATATTTAGTTGCCCCGATCACATGACTGCCGTGTGTTTGTCTACGTCTACCTTGGGACAGTAACATGCTTTCAGACTGCTCACTCTCTATACATTCCCTATCGGCTTCCTTGCCTTTGCGGAAGATGTCACCCACCTAGAAGTATGCTTCTGGGAGTGCTGTGTTCAGTAATCTTGGTAGAGCATTCTGTAAATGCATATTGCTGTAATGTGATAAGGTAGTTAGGTGTATGTTCGACTCCCAGCCCTGTCAAGTGTGTGCCTGTGTGTGTGTGTGTGTGTTTTCTGCAGCCTGGGGACACGGTAATGCTTTCAGATGCCTCACACCACATACATTCCCTATCGGCGTCTTTGCCTTTACGGATGATGTCACCAACCTAGAAGTATGCCTCTGGGAGTGCTGTGTTCAGTAATCTCGGTAGCGCATTCTGTAAATGCGTATTGCTGTGGTGTGATAAGGTAGTTAGGTGTATGTTCGACTCCCAGCCCTGCCAAGTGTGTGCCTGTGTGTGTGTGTTTCCTGCAGCCTGGGGACATGGTAATGCTTTTAGACACCTCACATCGCATACATTCCCTATCAGCGTCTTTGCCTTTATGGATGATGTCACCCACCTAGAAGTATTCCTCTGGGAGTGCTGTGTTCAATAATCTGGGTAGCGCATTCTGTAAATGCGTATTGCTGTAGTGTGATAAGGTAGTTAGGTCTGTGATCTAATCCCAATCCTGCCACATGTGTATGTGTGTGTGAGAGTTTCACACTGTATGACAACAGTACATTGCTTTTACACTATTCACTCTCTGTAGAATCCGTAAGGCATATTTGCCTTTGATGCTGATGCCAGCAAGCTGGACGTATGCCTGTGTGAATGCTGTGATCTAGTAATCATGGTAGCGCGTTCTGTACATGCGTAATGCTGTAGTGTGATTAGGTAGTTAGGTCTGTGTTCTGATCACAACCTTGCCGTGTGTGTGTGCGTGTGTGCATGTGTGCGTGTGTGTGTGTGTGCATGTGTGTGTGTGTGTATTTTTATTTCTATATATGTAATGTAGATAGGTATTGATATGTATGTGGATATTAGCACTATTGAATGTGCTGCATTATCTGTATGTGAACACCTTTGATGTATGTAAATCTGCTATGGCTCTGTGATAGTGCACATACTGTGTGCTGTAGTGATCCTGGGTTATAGTTGTGTAGTGACCAGTTATTCTGTTGCTGGGTATTACAAGGGACATTGACAACAATGATAGTACAGCACCTTTAAATGGTCATGTGCACATCTCAGCAACAGTCAGCAGTGGTTGTTACTTTGGAGGATGAGTATGGCTCATATGACTATGTATTACCTGACACTACTATGCAAATCAGGTTAACATTACTGACTCCCGTTTATCCACAGGTTGTGATATAGATCTCAAGAATGTATGTGTATACATTGACAGGTGCAGGACTGGAATATTGTTGAATGCATGCAGGGGTGTCCATGGCCAGTAATGGCGATCTGTACAGCCTGGCAGGTACGGTCTGTGACTGTCCCACAACCTCCTGTATATGCATGACACATGCTGAAACTGTGTACATGCAGACACACACATGAAACAAACAGCTAGAGCTAACACATACACACACACATTGCATCAACATTGGGCCATGCAAACACTGTTGCCCCTCACACACACACACATACTTACATGTTGCTTGGATGGCTCAATGACAGGCTTTGGAAAATAAATCCCATACACTGTGCATATGATGACACCTGTGCCACCACCTGTAATATGTAACATAGATGCAGGAAAAGACTAACATGGTGCTGATGCTCAGGGTGGCTTTATAGCACTGTATTAATGTTAAAATGTTGTTAACACAAAGTGTGATATCCTTCTAGGTGTATGTAAGCAGGCATGATGCATTGCAGCTATGACCATCAATGTTGTATGGTTTACAGCACTGTTGATTCTGATGATTTATTATCCATCCATGTGCCATTTGACTGACGTGTGTAGTATTGGCAACATGTGTTTCAGAGTGTGCGGTACATATGTGATGTGTGTAGTACAGATTTATACATGCTTACAAATGCGTACACAGGCTTACACAACATCACACGGGCTTCAACATGCTTACACTAGCTTACTCGTTCTTCAACGCGCGCGCACGGGCTGACATGCGTGCACACATTCTTACTCGGGCTTGCAGGCGCACACAGATGCGAATACACTGTCATCAGGTTTGCATGAAACTTCAGTGATATCCATGGTGTACACCGTCAGTTTCCTGACTGTACCTAGGATAAATCATAACACGCCTCTTCCACTGATGAGTAACTGACAGCAAACATGTGACACATTGCTCCAATAGGATTACAGTGTTTTATACATACACACTCATGATGTCACCTATCTTCTACTCTGATAGTCCCCTTAACCTACTCTTCCACTGTAGTGGCTTGGCCCATATGGCATGACAAATTGTGATTCACTATCCTCAGCCTCAATTGCATCAGATTGCCTACTAATGCTTGGTTACATCTCTGACAGAGCACTTCCACACATAGCAACCAGTACTCAGTAGCCATCTTGTCTTCAGCTTGCCATTCAACTGCATGGCAAACTAACTGTTAATGATAATTACAATGTCTATGTATATTTTAAATATTTCTCTTGTTTTAAAAGTGCAGCGCATTTTTGTGCCACTGCGTTACGCTTGCACACCGGAGATCGGGGGAGGACAAATAGAGTTTTATTAATTTACAATGAAAAATATGCCACTGGCCTTATATTTGGCCATTGGCATGCTTCTTCAACTGAATTCATCCTTTATTTGCAGCTGACATTGCTCCGTTTAGCTACTTGCAGAACGTAACTCGGTTAACATCCGATTACATTTCTACACATAACTCTACTCTTGCACAGACAGCTTACTGTTACATGTGTCACAGATTTACATCATTTGCATAGCTTTCACCTACAAATGGGCTAATTTGCATATCCTAACATTGTCCGTGCAATGTTCGGTTTAGGGGCTGTCTTACACGCCCCTACAGGATATTGCTGAATAGCTCAGCAGACATCTTGCCTTGTTCAACACTTCCTCTACTTGTACATGCTGGCCAAGGCTCCATGACCCCTGGCCTAAGCTTTGCTGTGTGCTAATATGTCTATTTGTGGAGTATGCATGGCTGTAGGTATGGTTTGACCTGCTACGTCTGACATTTCTGCAAAGCAGCTCCCACCTTCATCATTTGTAATGGTGACAGCCCTATAGGTAATATATATACAGCTGTGACATTTGAAATGTCAACACATACCTGTGGTCAATACTGAACTGACTACGTCAGCACTTTTCATACCTCCAGAGTTTTCTTGTAGTAGTATAGTCGATAATACTGTTTCCTATCACATGTATCTGTTTCTGATACAAGATATATCATTGTATTACACCACTACACACCAGAAGAAATCACAGGCCAGATGCCATTACATTCCTTTTGCAGCACACACCCGCCAAGAGTGTTGTGTTCCTCACAAAAGCCAACAGGTGCTAATCAATACATATTATGCTATTATCTACCTTATGTGTATGCCAGTATTTGCGATGTCCATCAGTGGCAGAACTCACATGCGAGAGTGGGAGACTGGACACTGTATCGGGGGCACTGCATAGCACCCTGAGGGACACTATTAACCTTCCACATTGACTATCACAGGGCATAAGTATTCATTCACATTTATCGAGGTACATGCTTTTGACTTATACATGTTTTGTCATTTGTCATCCCGTATTTCTTCACACCTGTCCACCTGATATCAGTAGTTCTGTACATTTATTTAGGACAGGGTTACCTTCATACCTCTCAATCGTACACATGTTGGGTAAATGTCCCAAACTTAGACTTATAATGTTGTTCCTTCTTTGTTATTATTGTGCCTTTCTGGTAGATTAGTGGCAGGTCATTAAGGACTGTAAGGTTAGATAATAATGACAGACATTAGTAGTTTATAACTAATAACCCTCAAAACATTCATACTAATGAATTATCCATTATTCTATCAATGTTCTAACTTTGTCAGAGGAATATTTAACATAGTCCCTATTTGTACTTATTTAAATATGCCTTTGTCCAGATGTCTTATTCTGAAAGGTTGAGAGGTATGGTTACCATCTTATTCGTATGCATGTATGTCCATGGTAATCACTTACATGACACTGATATTAGTCCCTATGTCTTCCCCCAATGGTTTACCCAATATCCAGTAGATGGGTTCTTCATTTTGGAAGGTATAGGCGCGTGCTATACCCACATAGGAATATTAATCACTCCCATGGGGCGGACCTAATAAATCTGTGCCAACCAGCACCTGTGAACCTAGGCCCATTCTTGCATACCCATGATTCTCATAACTGACACCCCTCCACAGTAGTCATAAGACATATTTAATGTGAGCGATAATAAAGTATGAAGATACTTCTAAGCACTATCCATTCTCCACGTATCGGGACATATGTCATACATTCTGTCAACCCATGTGTTATTACCCTTGCACAAGCTACTGTTGCATGTACAGCTATATTGTAGCTGTGGATGTGACTTCCTTTTTGTCGATAATTACTGGCGATTGCTTGTAGACAACACTTTTTGGAGTCCTGCAAAGGACACCTATATCCATGTTTAAATAGTAGAACTTGCAGATTTGGCACACTGGTACTTTCTGGCAATGGTTTGGAAAGCAGCAGTGTATTTACCTTTCTTGCATGTCTGTATGTCTATCCATAATAGCTATGATGTAGCCTATTTATGTACATGTGTTATATCTACAAGGACAAATGTTACTGTGTTTGTTATGTATATATCGATTACTATAATTATGTGTGTGTGTGTGTGTGTGTGTGTGTGTGTGTGTGTGTGTGTGTGTGTGTGTGTGTGTGTGTGTGTGTGTGTATGTATATCTATATATATATATATATATATATATATATATATATATATATATATATATCTATATGTCTGTACATTCTTTCCTTCATATATATATTTAGTTTAAGTCTGTGGATATATATCTATACACAAATATAGATATCCATATATAGCTATATAAATAAACGTGTAGAAAACAGCATTCATTTGCTATGCTGTGAGCGGATTACACACGTGCAGGCGCACTTGCATATCCTTATTGTGGGTTACATATGTATACTAAGTCTTTGTGCTTATGTGGGCTTTCTTAATTGTGATGGTACCAGTACAATATCTGTAATCCGGTTAACGGACATATGCGAAACACACGTTCACCTTTACATATTTAAATGTCTTTACAGCACACACGCATTCATTAACTCATATGTGCTGAAGTCGTAGTTGACCCGGGACTGCATTCACGTTGGCCGGATGCTGTAACCACTATACTATTGGTGTTCTGACTCAATTATATGCATACCCATAGTACATAGCTACATTAACATATGCCTCACCGCTTCACTTACAACACAGGCATCCATTCTCATGTTGGGAAAAATGCGGTACTACATATTACACATTCTCTATTCCCTACTGCTCTGGATACAATCTGCATATTTAATCACTCCAAGGATATGCAGAACTCCAAGGCTTATAGTTCTGGCACATACAATTCTTTGATTCTCAGGGTGTTCCTGTGGTGATCTGGGTTTAGGCTTGTCCGCCTGGTGAACAGAACTGCCCTGACCGATTTGAAATGTCAGATGAAGCACATGGACAGCATTTGTCCATTTTATAGAGGTTTACCTGTGTTTACAGACACAGGTCTTTCAGCACCTGTCTGCAGCTTTTAATGTTGGCAATACATAATATGGGTGGGGGTGGTTACAATACATAATCCATGGTGAGGGGTGTTCCCATTCACATTTGACTATTTCCTGTATGCATTCATATGAGGATTATTATTCTGGACATGAATTAACTACAGGTATGCAGTGGTGCAGTAAACAAATGAGAAGGTTTGTTACTGTAAATATGTACGGACCTCTGTAATACACTGTTGTTTTCTGGCAAATCAGTAGCTAGTCATTAAAGACTGAAGTCAGAACATAATGACAGATGCTTGTTTTTCAGACTTCATACTCTTCAGGAAATTAATGCCAATGTACAAACTGTTATTCTATCAACTTTCTCAGTTTCTTTACAAATTGTCCATACTTTTGGGCCTTTGTCCCACTTTTATTCATGGCTTTGTCCAGATATCTTGCTCTCAGAGGTTGACAGGTATACATTTATTCACGGGTTTGTCCAGATATCTTTCTCTCAGAAGCTGACAGGTATGCTTTTATTCATGGCTTTGTCCAGATATCTTGCTCTCAGAGCTTGACAGGTATGGTCAGTCACACCTACACACAAATTTAAGTGTCCCTCACACAGTAGGTCAGGGTTATCCTGTTTATGTCAGTGCCTTCAACACCCTTATACCATTTGCCACTATGCGAATGTGTGCAATATATTTCTGCTTATTCGTGTCGGTACACGTGCATCACGGGCAAGTGTGTGATCCTGGGTAGTGGGTTATGCATGACCACTTAGGGCTGGACAGTGTCATACACCTCTAATGCACATTCCAACTTCTATCCAGATATCTACAGGACTGGACTTCATGTCTTTCATTCTAATGTTTACACAGGTTACGTATCCCATGAGGGATATCCAAAAATTGTACTGATCCACAACAAGAGGTATACTGAACATTGTTTTGGAGTTACGAAAATGTGCTGAGGTCGTGTGCAATCATGCAACCGCCTAGGGTGACACTACCTACTACATATGCGTAGTGGTCACTATGTGTAGCTGTGGCTGCACCACACCAGTAGGCCAAGTATGGCTGGATTTGGTGGACGTTCAGGTATGGGAGCGGGTTGTGTGATGTGGAGGGGATGCTGGGTAGTCCATTATGCATCCAGGTGTTTTGCATTTGTTATGGCCGGTTCCTTCCAGGTGTGTTGCATTTGTTATGACCAGTTCCATCAGGACCAATCTGTGGGTATGTGCTGGTGACATATCTATACATTTGTATCACACATTTCAATATTCATCTGTTTGTGGGATTGTGTTCTACAGTATGGCCTGTCTGGTTGTATTGCAGCTGTTTATACACGTGTTTGTGTTTCTTTCAGCTTCACCCGCTGCTCCCTCATACACCTCCGGTTCACCTATTCTGCATATTACACAGTATCGCCTTGGAGGATTGTACCATTACCCATCCACCCCACATACACAGATTCCTCACACCCCATACATCTGTGCTTTGGTTGTTGGCCCATGATACAGCCAGAGTAACACACTGAATACCCTACATGTGTCTGGTACCTGTATGGTTGTGTGGACTATGCCATGTTTGCTTTCCACATGCTATACCTCACGCACATAGGTACACGCCCATACTTCTCTTTCATTACATGTTTGGTATACCCGGGTACTACCCGTTTGACTGTGAGACATCCTGACAAGTTCGGCTTGTACTGCTGACTTCCGAATTTTGGCGGCCTGTTGTACTCATTGGTAGGATGACACCTTTACCTATGTCCAGGTTGGGATATATTCCGTACACATATCTGACTGTAGTGGACAACACCTCCCCACAGTCGACGGTAGGGTTGCCACCTTTTCATTTAGCCAAAGTGGGAAATTTTTGGTACACACTTCACATTTTACAGGCCGACACATACCCACGGTCAGTACACAGGATAGAACTTAGACTTCTTGCCTATATCAAAGCTTATTCTTGTAGCAGTTCAGTTACTTATTCTGTTTCTTATAACATTTATGTAATTTAGATACAGAAAACCTGTTTAATGCAACTATTACATAATGTATAGGGAATAATTTTGTCCTATAATCTCAGGACATTTGCCATTGTTACAGGTTTTTGTTGGGACACAACTGCCCAAGGAGGGAATGTCGCTCGCAAAGTGGGACAGGTGGAAATCCTAGTTGACGGTATGGATAATACTGTTCCTTTCAGCCTACATGTGTCCTTATTGTTGTGGCTGTTTGCATGCTCCTTCTGTTTCGTTTACATGCTTATTCTATTTCCTATCACATTTGGTATGTGAAATACGGACATACCTTTTGTATGTGACTATTACATGCCTTGTGGGATATAATTCGGACATACGGTCGCTAGATATCTACATTTCTTCCGTATTTTGTTATGGACACATCTGCCCAGCTGTGTACCCTCCCTCACATTATGGGTCAGGTGGTGACCCTCACCATTGGGCTGGACGTACCTACTGGCGAATCACTAACATATGATGTGTTTCACTTCAACTTGGTATGGCTATCTACACTGTGTTGGATTACGGCCACATGGTCTTCCATGTCATTTGTTCGCAGGATAGGGATACATTATTCCCTACCGTGCATTTTTGTTTGCTTTGTCATTTTGTGTTTGCAGGTACTTTCTTGCATGCTTTGCATACGTTTCAGTATCCAGGGACACTGACGTGGTTACTATCTTGCAACCTGTTATATGCAAGCATTTTAGGTTGCACATCGACAGCTGCCATTTCCACACCTCTGTGCGGCACTTTGACACGCCCTATGCACTCGTGCTCCTTTCCTGTACACGTGGCTGTGTCGGCAGCGTGCCTTCATTACTATGCATTTGGCGCTACTGCGCCATCCTCATGCCACACGGTTGGTGCAAGCCTAACGCCGGCCTTGCGCCAAGCTTCATGAATTCCAGGGATTGTCTTTATATTTTATTTATTTTATTTTACAAGTGAAGTTCCTTACATTGATAAGTCATGCTAACATTTTGGAAGGGGTTTGAGCCCACTCCGCATATTTGTGTACCATTCTAAGTTCTGTAAATGTATATTGCTGTGTTAGAATCTCATTTAACCGTTTCTGTAGACTTGCTATTTGTTTCTCCATAGTAGGAGTGCAATTTCTTTGTAGCTCAAGTTCAAAATGTCTTAGCTTACTTCTATTTTACTTATATTTTCCCTTCTTTATTTTTTTGTAATATGATGCTTTTTGGATGAGGGTACCCCTAGCCATAACTTTAAAGGCTGCACATTAAATATCAAAAGAATATCACTGTTTGCAAAGTTTTTATTTAAGTGCATAAGAGAATTTATACTCTCTTGTTCCACTTCTTTAATTTTGTAATATGATGCTTTTTCGATGAGAGTACTGCTAGCCATAACTTTAAAGGCTGCTCATTGAATTTCCAAATGGATATCACTGTTTGCAAAGTTTTCATTTAAGTGCATAAGAGAATTTATAATGTTTTGTTCCACTCCTTTAATTTTCAACAGGCTTGAGTTTAATGTCCAGTTTGATGTAATGTGGGTAGTAGAATCAGTTTTATTTTGTGTTATAAGATTTATTTTTGAATGGTCTGATAACGATCTAGGCTCTGAGTTATACTGTACTTCATACTGAGCAAAGCTTTGAGAAATTATAAATATGTCAATTCTAGACCAGGATTTATGGTATGGGGAGAAATATATGTATCTGGTACCTAGACTGTCTGTGTTGTTAAGTTCATAGGGATCTGTTAGGTTGAAATCTTCAATTAGTTCTGATAAATATGTTGTGGCTTGGGGAGATTGAGTATAATTTTTATTCGACCTATCTTTGAGTGGATTAATTGTTATATCCCAATCTCCACCACTTATAATCAGATGATCTAGGTGCTTATTTAGTAAGTTATACATTTCTATTAAGAAATCAAGCTGATAGTTACAAGGACCATAAACATTACAAAGTAACACAGTTTTTTTAAAACTTCTCTTTTCTTGGTATGGAAAACAAAGGAATCAGTGTGTTTGTTCCTGCATGGGTATTACAAATTCTTTCACTATAACTATCCATCTAGGTCATGCATATTCTGTATTTGTAAATAACAGTTAGATATCTGTATCCATAATATTTTTAGTAGATGTCAGACCTGGTATGTGTACTGTGCACATATTCCCAAACAAAACAAGCAGAGATGTGCAACTGAACAGGAACACATGACAATTACAACAGTACTGTTACTAAGGTTTTGGCTATTGATATATGTGCAATGTATACAACACTAAAATAGAAGTAAACAGCACTCTGAATATGAGCTCAGCTGTGTGTCTCCCATCTACCTTAAAAATCCTGCAAGATATTTAGTACAGTTGTAATGTATTCCTTAAAACAGGGTCTATATTAGAACACCAAAATTTCGAGTGTTCTAATATCGAACCCTATTAATCGAAAATGTAAATCATCGAACATACAGAACAGCAATTTTTTTTCCTAGGGAAAAAATTTGCTGTTCCAAAACACATACACACAGCACAAGCACACCAAACAAACAGCAATCCACACACATACACCTAAACTCTTACACCTAACCCTACACTAAACTATACATACACCACTAACTATCCACTTACCTTAACCCAAACCCTAACTCTAAGGTCTGTCACTATTACACAGTCACCTCACCCAAGCCCTAACCCTAACTCACCTAACCTGCCCTAACCCTCACATCCACACAATCACACACTTACCTGAACAAGATCCATAACTTTCCACCACAGCGCTGAAAATCACGAAGCAACAGAAATGGACAACCAAATTCTTTCCCTAGGAAACAATTTGTTTTTCTGTTTCTTCGATATTTTCAGTGTTTGCTGAAAATGGGTCGATATTAGAACACTCGAAATTTTGAATGTTCGCTGTTCTAATATAGACCCCTTAAAACACTTTTTCCCAACATATATAAAAGTACTGAGAAAATTACATTCCTTATAGGCATCAGGGTAAAGAGCAGGCAAAATCAATCATTGTACAATGAATGGATTTCTAAGAAGTAGCACTTACATTATATAAGTAAGTATCTTACTCAGTAGCAAAGACAGCCTTAGCAAGAATCAAACTCCTTTACCAGTGTTTTCTTCCAGAGAATGATGAGGCTATAGGCTTCTTGTCATGCTTACATCATGTAGAGTCACCCCTCTGTCTACAATGATTGTGCTAATTAAAGCTCACTTGATTATTGTTTTAGAATCAATCAATTTGCGCAAAAAACATGCCTGGCAAATGCCATGGAGATTTCATCACAATGCTGTGCACACACCTAGGTCCTTGCAGGCAGCACTGTGCAACC
Source organism: Protopterus annectens (assembly GCF_019279795.1). NCBI lineage: Eukaryota > Metazoa > Chordata > Ceratodontiformes > Protopteridae > Protopterus > Protopterus annectens. The sequence goes on from NC_056745.1 coordinate 894,652,985, forward strand.
ACAAACAGCCTATGGTGTTTAAGGAGACATAAAGTGCCATTGCATTTGGAACCAACTGGATGTGGAGGCACTGTTGAGCATGTTTTTCGAACAGCATACATTTATTGTAGACATTCGAGCACATTTTTGGAACAGCATACATTTATTGTAGACTGCCATGTTTCACACCTTAAATTGTCATTGGATCCATAACATTACAGTACCTATATTTTCTGAAGTTGTCATCCATTGTACAAATGAGATAACATTGACTCTTGTCATTACATGGCAGATGGGACATATGAGAACTGTTCTGGGCACCTGTTCCCTGATGTTTTTTCCTGGAATTCTTCAAGGTGAGACATCATGGATGGAGGGGGTAGTCCTCCTATTAGAGCACAGAGGTGATGTGTAGAGGAGCCTGCATCTCCTCCACAAGTATTACGAACAGATGCTTCAGCAGGGTGACAATGAAAGGCCACAGGACAATGCTGTAGCCTGGAATAGTTTGGGCTGGTCTGTCATCTGTGCAATGCACATTGCACACACAGGGGAAAAGTGTTATCAGCATTATAGTGACAAGAGGCAATGCAATCCTGACCTCCTACTCTGAAGTGAGGATGAAATTAGGCAGCAGGCAGCACCTGTGTACTGTAAATACAACTGTTATGTTAGGTCAACTGTTAAAATGGTACAGCATGCCATCTACAGATATTACTCTTTTTTTTTTTTTTTTTTTTTTTTTTTTTTATGTTTATAGCACATGAAGAGATTACAGAAAAAAGGTCCTACCCTTAGATTTAAAAATATTTTTTCTTCTTTCAATTTGTTAACAACTGTAGCTGAAGTGTTTGGGTCCTTTCTTCTAACAGAAAAAATGATATCAGCAATCATTTCTGTACCAGCATCATGAAATACTGGCATGAATTTAATGCTCGTACTGCTCCCAAATCACAGTCCCTTGCATCTGGGGAAACTGTCCCTTCCACCCCACCCTAGCTATGTGTGTGTGTGTGTGTGTGTGTGTGTGTGTGTGTGTGTGTGTGTGTGTGTGTGTGTGTGTGTTTGTGTGTGTGTGTATGCTTACCTGCATGAGAGGTGCATGCCTATTTGCCTATTTAATAGGTTTCCTAGATGGGCTAATATTCCAAATTTTCTGAAATCAAAAGTTGCATTTTAGTAGAAATACAAGGAAATATATGCTGCCATGACACATCTGTAACTACAGTGCATTGCAGTTTACGTACACAGATTTGCTACAGTATCTTTGTCTTAATATTGTAGTTGTATCACTCTTCATACAGCATAATCTGTTTACATGTGTCATGCACCACATACCTTTTTCTAAGTAACAATAAAATTTACTTCGGCAAAAAATATGTGCATTTCTCTCTGTATCACGAGCTGGCGTTGTTTCCTGGATTTTATAGGACATTAATTGTCAGTTTGAAGAAAGCAAGTGTGTTACACAGAACTGTAAACATTGAAGTGTAATTAGGGAGAAAATACATATTTACTCCACTGTTGCTTTAACTCAATGTTTTCTTCTTTGACATTTAATGTTCTTGGAGTTATTGTGTATAAATACAAAAGAGTGTAGCTTCAACATCTCTTATGGAGAATGCAAGGGAGTTTGCACACTAGCAAAAGCATTTAATATGCAACAGCAAGCAAGCTTTATATTTGGAACTTTTAGAGTCAAGACTTGAACTTGTGCTGTGTTGCACTGATAGGGATTGGCTCTGTAAAATGCTGGCTATGTCTTTGAGTTTCACCCCTAATACCTGTCATTCTAGTTGTGGTTTTGTTTTCTTTCAAAGAGTATCCTGCATTTAGCAAAATAGTTACAGTAAGTGTGCTTCAAATAATAATTAAAATAAAAACTTCAATAAAATGTTCTATACTGAATTAATTTATAGATTTGATTTTTCTGAAGTAACGCTGAAACAAATCAAATAGCTTGGTACTTCAACCAGTTAAGTTTGGCAATGCAAAATTTATTCCTGAAGATTTTAATTTAATAAGAAGATATTTTCCTCAAGTTTTTTATGTGACAGTAGCACAATTGTAAAAACTAATCTCACTTTGCACACATTTTTCAGGCCTATGACCTTTCTAGGTGAAATCGGTGCAGCTAAACATGACTTATTGTCGTGTCTGTTGTACTCCTCTTACCTCATTAGTAACTTAGTCTCACCACTAAATAACAAATTGGGACAAGCATGTAGCAAGCGCGTTTGTTTTGATTTTGGCTATAAATGTTGTTCTTATCACTGCTGCTCTTTTTCTCTCCTTCTGTCTGTGATCTTGTTTGGCTTGGACTTAGCCAACACCTCACGTCTACATAACAATATGTCTCACAGTCCTCTGCACCCCCAAAAATTCTCATTGACATATAACATTATTATTTGCAGGGCCTCTGTTTGGGGTGAAAGACAATCCAGTCACAGTCTACTCCATACTTGCATGCCCTTTAATAAATCTGATGGCTTGCTGCTTTCCACCTTGACAAGGTTGGAATTATCAAAGACAAAAGGATATTTAAATCCCTACTGGGACCTCACCTTGAAACAATTGAATGTGCAACTGTGATACCACAGGAGGATTTTATTCCCTTATTAAACCACAAGCATATTTCCTTTTCTAAATAGGCTCTTTCTGTGCAACCATTTTGGCTGTCAAGTAACCCAAAGTTATAAGGAGCTCATTTTACTTGCTATACTTGATGATAATTTCTGTTAATATTTACATTAGAAAATGTACTTCAGGTAACACATAGAAGTGCATTCTGTTAGCACAGACCCATTTGACGTGCATACTTTGGATAGAGAATAAATACATGGAAATGAATATAATCATATTATTTTGTACTTTCTGTAGTCAGTCACACGTGGAAGAACATATTTCTTGTAGCACAATTGAAATGTGCAAAAGATGTTTACGACATCATTTATGTAAATGGAAAGTTTTCTGGTGGCCTGATGTAATTCTTTTGTGATTTTACTGTTCCAGAGGTTATTTGATGCCTCTTCATTATCTACCAGATAATAAGTTATTTAACAGTTATCTATGTATGTTTATTTGGGTTCTTGTACATGCCTAATAAAAATACGACACTATTTGGTTTAGAACAGACACCAAGTTCTATTTATAGCTCTATAATATTTCACTTAATATAATTGATATCTTCAATTAATCCACATTGCATATCTTCTGTACTGATGTGATTATGTTTTATCATCTCATATTATAAAGTCCATAACAGCTGTAACAATATATTACCTTTTCTGTCCACATCAAGATAGCAACTCAAAAACATGAAGTGAAGTTTAGGGAACTTTTCAATAGCTGAGTCGTATTAGTTCAGTAGTATGATTTTGAAGATTAGGATCAAAGTATTAAAGAACCAAAGTCATAATACTGTAAATGAAAGAAAATAAAAGTTAGCACATAGGTTAAGGCTATGAGTTGTTAAAAAGCTGCATCCTGTATCATAGTCCCTCATCCTCTGTTTGCTTTTTGAGTTGATATTGAGTAAGTCATTTAATTAGATACTGTTCTCAGATAATTGAGAATTTGGAGTAGTTTCCTAAACTGCATGCCTAGTAAGTACCAATGAAACTATAAAGAAAGACTTGATGAATAACAGTTCTCATATGTTGTTATTTAATGCAGACAAATATTGCCATTTATTCCATTTAATGTGCTTGTTGCTGTACACACAGCCATTAAGCAACTTCCTGAATTCAGCAGATGCAGAACACTGGGAAATTGTATGCAACTTCTAAATTTTCTGAGATGCAAACTGAAAAAAGCGTAGCTCCAGCCAACATCAGACAACATTTACACACACACATGCACACACACGCACACACACTCACACACGCATACACAGACACACACAGACACACACACACACACACACACACACACACACACACACACACACACACACACACACACACACGTCAAAAAACATTTACTGCTCACACACTCACATGCACATACACTCACATACAAACACGCATCTCATATATATATATATATATATATATATATATATAGAGAGAGAGAGAGAGAGAGAGATGTGAAGTATATGTATATATATGGGTCTCATTTACCTTACCAAATTTTCCTTTCTTCAAATCTTACTTGGCTGAGTCCAGTTCATTGAAAGACCATTCCTCCGAAAGCACAGATTATCAAAAATCTTTCACCAGGAAAACAAACCACTTGACCACCAGATGAGCTTTTCCCTTTCCCCAATATAGTGCAATCTCAGAGTTGGGAGTGTGGGGGCAAAGCACCCTCACTTGAGTGGGCTTAGTTTTCTTCCATTGAGGTTTCTTACCTGGTGGCCAAGTGGTTCATTTCCCAGAAATACAGCAACTTAGTTTCATCATACTATAAGAACCACTCTATAATGAAACATACCTGGTGCTTAATAAGTATTAATAAGTATTGAGTTGCACACAAGATCAAAAATGTATTAATTCATTGCCTTATCCCTCGGTATTTGTTATTCCTTAGTGATGTATCTATACATTATCAAACTTTGTGGGATACTCACATAGACATTTACAGTGTAATGTCCACCAAAGCATATTATAAATTTTCTGGCTGAAAAGCACTGCTCTTTGTAAACCCTTGTGAGCTATTCCTACTCCATCCAGCACATGTAACTGCAGTAGAATGCATTGTGGCAGTTGTTGTGTATTGTACATCACTGATCTGGTATAGTATAGGTTGGTGTGAGATTAGATTTTTTTCTTGGGAATCATTTACTCTCATTTGTGCCACATTCATCTGCCTATCTTGTCTACACCTATCCCTTTTGCCTTCCAAGTTGTACTGCCAGCCCCTCCCTCCAGAATTGCTGTTTTCATTTGTTACATAAAACACACCAACCATTGTGCTTCCCTAGGTCTGTAGTATTTCTTCAGAAATAAGTCTCTTTTGCTGACTTTCACACGTGTAATAACGTGCTTTACACTATTCTTGACTGTCTGACATTGTGTCAATATCTTAGTTGTATGTCCATTAATTATATCCATACCTTCTAGACATTCTTTTACTGCCAGCTGTCAACATCCTGTGTCCATGACAGGTGTCATAGCCATAGAGAAGCCAGCAACAAAGCTCTGAAATGTGTAAAAATCTAGATTTTTTCCATTGCTGATGCTGAGCTGTAAAATGTAATAAATAAGTAAAACATAAAAAGATATGCAAATAACACCAAAAGCACTACTAGATAGGGGCCAAGGGTACTAGCTGCTAGTACAAAGGTCTAGAGAACTACTAAAGGGGCGGTGAATACCGTACAACGTGGCTGGGCTAATATATGCCTTCGGGCAGATAGCCCAGTACCAACCTATGAACCTATGAACCTATAAATCCACAGTTGCTGTTTTTATTTCTTTGAATATGCAAACTGTATGAAAAATGCAAGCGTTTAATGAAAAACTGCAGCAGGCTTTTTTATGGTGGTGGATAGCTGAAATCCCATGTGATTTTACGCACACACACACACACACACACACACACACACACACACACACACACACACACACACACACACACACGCATGCGCATGCACACACACACACACACACACACACACACACACACACACACACACACACACACACACACACACACACACAAACACACACACACACACTTAGACAAGCTCAATTTTAATGTTACTGAAGGCATGAAGGAAAGTAGCTGAAATATTATTTCTAGGTACCTAATGGGACGTTATTCAACTGAGGCTTATTGTTTAGATTTGACTAAAAGTAAAATACCAATCACTGACTAACTGCAAAGGGAATTGGTCTGTAAAAATTATGCTAACATAATTATTTTCAGTGAACTGATTAGAAGAGTCTGGCGAAGCAACAGTCTCTGCTGAGCTACAAGCCAGTTTCTTTCACTGCTTAGTTGACTATTGCTGCTTATGAACTGCTTTTCTGTCTTCATTTTTTTGTTGTTATGTTTACTTGCCATGTTTTACAAATTTAAATAGTGTCAAACAGGGTATAATATTTCCTTTAGCCAGATTTCTGCTAAGAAATATTTAGTTGGTTAGACAGACATTTTCTTTTGCAGTCCATGTATTTAAAACTTTAGTTTATTTTTGTTTGTGCAACTGTCCATTTGTCTATATGTATAACTCATAAACTGTATTGCTCATTTTTTTCTCGGAAAATAATTTTATTCTTTTAATATTAAAGGCATAAGGCTCATTATTTATTCATTTATTGATTGATAAATGGGTATTGTCATCTGTCATGGAGAATTATAGCATTCAGATCTGAAATAAAACAGAATATTTTAGGTATATGTTACCATCAGATGCTAAATTGCTGAATTTGAGTAGTATAGTAAGGTCCAAGTTGTTAAGTGAGTCCTAAATGGTGGCTTGATTCCATAAAGGAATACAGAGGGCTATAGTACTGTAAAGTACTACTAACTAGCCGCATGTTGAAATTATTCTGTGTGTGTGTGTGTGTGTGTGTGTGTGTGTGTGTGTGTGTGTGTGTGTGTGTGTGTGTGCAATAGTTTAGTATATTACTCTTACTATTGATAATCTAGTACTCTAAGTCAGCGAACTCAGATTAGCATGAGGGAAAAGTCTCAAAGCTAATGCTTGGAGTTCTTCTCTCTGGTTGTACAGTACAGAAATTGCCTGGTTATAGATGACTTGCACCAATAGCTAAGGGGAACAATACTTATCCTTTATACAACATAATGTAAAACTTTACTTATATATTTATTTATAGTGATTCACATTTATATCTAAAAGTTGTATGCCATTCAGTGTCACTTGCAAGTATTTATTGAGCAGAAGAGTGCATGAACATGACAATAACTCCTGCATCATACACTGTGGTACAATGCCATAGGTACCTTTGCCTGTTATCATTTCCCAAGTTTATCCTTATATATACCACTGGTGCCTGTACCTTTCATCTTTTACTAGTGCTGAAGTAGTAACCTTCCATGCATTTGGCATGGGTTGCATATCATTAGTAATCCACTACTTTTAGGAACTGATTATAAAATAAATAAAACCTTTTTCTCTTGTTCACAATGTCTGTGAGATAATTATTTAAGTAGTACAATAACTCTCTAACAGCCAAATCATTACTCACAACATCACATTACAGCAGTTGGAAATCTGGCAAGATTTGAGAAGTAATGCAATTTATTAGCATGAATTCTCATTTGAACCTCATGAACACACTAACAGGAAATGTGTATCCAATCTATGACTTATTTCTATGTCCTGTAAGCCCCTGTGATTGGTTGCTTTTAGCATCTTTTTTTTTTTATCAGTCATTTAACTAGAGACTACTGTAAGCAGCAGATGTTCTGATCCACAGGGAGTTTTTCTTTATTTTCTGTTTGGGCACTATATAGATTTGTGGGAAGAGTTAACAATATGCACTTCCTCCATTCACTCCTATATTTTTTATTTTTTTGATCAATTTTTACTACGGTGGCAGTGCGGAACCCTATTGCTAGAAAATGGAATACATTACTGTGGCCATTTTTGTCAAATAGCTTTAATAACCAAATAAATACCCCAAGCTTCCCTTTAAAACCAATGGGAACTTTAAACTAAAAATGAGAGGTCATGTTATATAATTAAAATGGCTTCTCGCCTATGCCCTTTGAACATATTAGCAGGACACAGGTAGACAATCTATGTCCATTTAGTATGCCTTATAAACACCTATGATCAGATGCTCTTAGAAATTGATTTCAATGGCTTCTTGACAATCCTTAATCATGTGACTAGTAACTACGGGGAAATGTAGGAGATTTGATTTTCAAGGAAGGTTTTCTCTTGTACATACAAATTTGTCTTTATTTTCTGCTGGTGAAACCAGCTAGATATGTGGGTAGTGGTAACAGCATAAACATTCCCTATTCCAATGCATTGCTTTTTATTTTATACAGTTTTACTGCACTTGGGATGGTGGTGGGGTACAAGTTGAAATACTACTGGGGTACAAGTTGAAATACTACTGTGGCCACTATTTACAATATATTTGTATTCACACGTTACAAATGATTACTAGATATGACTATATTTTTCAGATGCAGCCTGAAAAGGACATTTAGACCGAAAACAATAACATGATCATTATAGTGGTTTGTTGTGGTGTATATAGAGTGTCTAAAGTCTAGTGCATGAGAGTTTCTAATAGGAATACATTACAGTGATAATTTGTTCTTTCCATTTTCCTCACAACCTAACACAAGGGGATGCACAGAAGGTGGCAATCTTCTGAGGGAAGTTAGGGAGACAAGAGTATGTGTGAAAGCATATGATAGCCATGTGTTATGGGGTGCACAGGGTTTTCGCATGAGTGTCTGAAAATGTTGAAATTCATTTTTGAGGCACTTATACCTTTCAGTTTCTTCACAATCACATATAAGAAATGTGAACAAAATCCATCTATCTTGTTTTGATGATTCAGGCCTTATAGAAATTAGAAGGAATTGCATGGTTCATGGAAAACAATCACTGATGTGCTACTCTTGAGAGACAAGCTTACGTGAATGTACTCAAGGGCAGTGAATTGCATTATTTTACTGTGGGTTTTATTTGTTTTACTTTCCACATGATCAAACTCAGAAGTGTATACAATAGTTTGCTATATTTTGGGTGTAGGGGTTAGGAGACATGCTGTACAAGAAACCATTGGTTATTTGTAAGATTACTAAAAAATAAACTTATATGACTTTATTGCACCATTGTATATTTCTGGGAGCATGTTATTTTGGCCACTGTGCTTTTTCTTTTCTTCTAAATAAGGCATCAAAAGATTATAGAATATTACTGTAATGTTTTGGAGTGGCTGGAGATGTATAAAAGCAGACTGTAGTTTTATAATCATTTCTGAATGGCTGAATGATTATCAATATGTTTTTTTCAACTATTATTTGTTAAAAAGCAATGTAGAAATTACATGTGTGAGATGACTTCATAGTCAAAGATAATATATCTTCTCAACAGGATCATATTTCCAGAGGGGTTTAGGTCAGATTACTGAGTTTTTGTAATCTTGAACTTTATATGGTCAAGATCTTATGTTTGACTTTCCAAAAACTGGAATGAAACAAAACATCAAAAATCTATATGTTTGCAGGGTAGCAAGCCCCCAAGCTCCCTCCAACTCCTACAAATTATGTAACCCACTCAGAGATTGCACTACAGTGGGGTAAAGGACTAATTCCCTGTTGCCCACTATATCACAATCTCCATAAAAATGCTTTAAGTTTACTGGAAATCAAATATATGACCTTGACCACATGAAGTTCAAGTTTCCAAAAATTCAATAATTTGACATAATCCATTCCAGAGACAATATGTAGGCATTTTATACAAAGTATCTTATTAGAAATATCTGAATTTTGTTCCTGTAAACTGACATAGGCAATTGACATATTGATGCTTATATGCACTCAACAAATCAACATTTTTGGAGATTTCTGCTGTCACATTCTGCAACTAGGTACAGTTTCTATCTGGGGTAGGCTGAATATTGCCTGCAAGGCTAAATTAAACTAATGCCGATAATATATGCACAATATTTTTCCATTAGTTCAGAAGAAAAATAAATAAATAAATAAATAATTTTCAATTCATAAGTTTAGGTAAGATTTCTGCTAATATATATATATCTGTGGAGGTCTAGATTCCATCTACTGACTGAGGAATTGTGTCATCATTTAACTCAAACCTGAGATTCAGTAAATTCCTTGGTGGTAAAATTGTATCATTGAGTGTTTTTTACAATCAAGTATCTTATAACAATTCTATGACTTTTTTATTTTAACTAATTGCACAGAATGAATGCCTGGTGCAGGAACCATTGGAAATAGATATTGTTTTAAGAAGAAACCCTGACAAGTTTTTATTTAAAATGCCAGTTTCCATTCATTTTATGGTTGTTTAGAACTAACATAATGACATTTGTATGCATCTGAAATATCTAGTATCTCAAAGGTTTTTCTTATCACAGCCTGACACGCTATACAATATTTACCTTAGAGCTATGTGACTATTGCTCATAGGGCCATGTGAAACCAGTGCTCAGAATTTATATTCACTAAATCCTCATTTGATCAGAAGTAAAAAATTAGTTATTGTTTCCACCAGCCAAGGCAACACTTCTGCTGCCATACATAGGGAGAGACTGAAACTCCATCTACTGACAAAGACACCATGCTGGTATATAAATTAAGAATGAGATGCAGTGAAATCCTAAGAGGATAGAAAAGCATTCTTAACTGTTGTATACTCAAAGATCTTTTTATAATTTCCTGATTTTTCTACTGTAAACTGCCTTAAGGATACTGGCATACATACTATTATATACAACTAACAAATACAACATTTCCAATGCACTTTTCTTATAGTCTGGAACTATACTTGACTTTGTCCTTGAAGTAATTTGACCTATACTCAAAAGGCCAGGTGAAACTTATAACCAAAATATACATATACATATTAAGTTCACATTATGAAAGAAGTAACATGCATATTTTACCAGAAAATATTTTTCACTGGCAAAATGTCTTTATAACAAGACCATCATTCGGCAAAGGTGGTGATCAATAATCAGCTCTGGGCTGTAGTAAATTTCCTGATGGTATAGCCTGAAGAATTTTTTTTTTACCTGACCACCCTGATTTTGCTACTTTAAAGTTTCTTAATAAAATATGAAAGGGGCGCTGAGATATACCTTTTCAAAGATATGGTTCACAGATTCTTGGATATGTCTCAAATGCCACAGTGTGACTTTTTGCATTATACTATTTTTCCATTTGTGGTGCTGTACTGAAATTTTGCTTTGTATACAGAACATGATAATGAATAAAGCTGGCTCCAGGCAATATACCGACAGCAACAGCAACAAGAGCAGTCAACGTTGAAAATTCACGAACAACACCACTTGTCAGAGTAGATACCAAGTTTATTGCAACAACAAAATACACGGAAAAAGGGTTAAGCGCTTTCATCTGAAACCAGATTTCCTCAGAACCCTGAATAGAAAACAATTAAACACTTATATAGTCTAATTAAAAACAAATTGGCGCCAAAAATCATTTAAAGCAATACTATCAAGAAGCCTTGTACAATACTAAAATAAATAAATAAAACCTATACATCCCTATACAAAAATAAATGTTAATATAAATATTACATAAAAAACATATTTATAATAATGCATAATATGTAACATTTAAGTATAAAGAAAGGGTTTGATACTAATAAAATCATTGATACCTGGAAAACAGGTAGCATTAGTTGTAATCTGCCAAATGGCTTCTTTTTTGGCCAAGTTAATTTTCCAGTTCCCACCATTGGGACTAATGTCTACCCTATCAATAATAAAAAACTTAAAAAGATGAAAATTGTCATACAAAGAAATGTGTCTAGCTAAAGCATTTTTAAGATCTCCTGTTCATATTAGAAACTAAAGGTATTAGATTAGACGATTTTAACAATTTTTTTGTTAAGAGTCAAGGTGGGAACTGCCAAACTTCTCGTGTGATTTATATTGCCTTATGTATTAAATGTTCTGTGTTTTATATCGGGAAGACCGAGCGGACTTTCTGAAAACGTATTTATGAACATTTATACAAAATAAGAACAGTCAATGCAGGTGTAAACAGACGGGGAACTTTTAAAATGTACATGTTGGGAGCTGCCATAGCTGTGATTCATCAGCATGTGTTACAGACCGATGGTGTTGTGGAGGATGATGCCGACAACCACTGTAGGCCTCGGAGGAGGAGAAGATTGTCCAGACCAAGGGTAACCTACAAGGGGCTACATGATCTGGAGATAGTAGAGCATTACAGGGTGGACAGGGACATCTTACAGCAAATAGTAGAGCTGTGCTGGCCATGCCTGAGAACCAGAAACAACAGAGGGGAACCCATCCCAGTGGACATGAAGGTATGTGTAAGCTTGCGAATACTAGCCACAGGTACCTTTCAAAGGCCAACTGGAGATATAATGGGGATCTCACAGGCATCGGCATCCAGGGTACTACACCAGTTCCTGGATGCCATGTTACCACATGCCAATGAGCATATACACTTCCCCCGAACTCAGGAGGAGTTGGCCAGCAATACGCGTCAGTTCCACCATGTGGCAAACTACCCGGAGGTACTGGGTGCGATAGACTGCATGCACATACAAATTAAGTCACCACCCGGTGAGTATGGTAGGCGCTACATAAACCGCAAGGGAATCCACTCCATCAACTGCCAGGTCGTGTGCAATGCCCAGGGCATTATCATGGATGTGTGTGCTGGCAGCCTTGGAAGCTACCACGACTCCCATATCTGGCATGCCTCACAGCTGTATCAGGTATTTGTCAGGGGGGACATCTCACAAGGTCACCTTGTGGGGGATGCTGGCTATGCACTGGAGCCATGGATGATGACCCCCATCAGAAATGCACACACACCAATGCAAGAACGCCATAATGAGGCACACGCACAAACCAGAATCATCATAGAGTGTGTGTTCGGGATGCTGAAATCATGGTTCCGGTGCTTGGACACATCTGGTGGAGCCTTGCAGTACTCTCCAGGCACGTGTGCCCACATCTTCATAGTACATGCCATGCTACATGATATGATCGTGCGGAAACAGCTGCAGCAGGGTCATAATGGGGGAGGGCCTCACAGCCCACCGCAAGTGCCAAGGCCAACACATGCACAGAGGGATCCAGACCACGGACACACTGTGCCAGCCCCAGTAGGTAGACGGAGGCGTGCCCAATATGACTACGCCTTAGCAAAGAGAGAACGTATAGCACATACCTTGACAGTGTAGGCTCCCACGGACTGACACCCCTCCCCACCTGCACACAGTAACATGGATGGCACACAAACATGACTACCTGTAAATTGTGATGTATAGGTGGCTCACTGTGGAATCCTACATAGGCAGCCCTCAAACATTGTACACGCAACAGCCATGGGAACACGGAACTGTAAACACCTGAACAGTAGATGCGCCCATCAGCATCTGTTGGTGCTGTGTGTATAGGTTCCCAGGTACATCGGTAGGTACACGCCCGATTGTCAGAGCAAAACACCAAACGGGGCAAACAGTGACACCCGTCACCACAACATTGAGTAAGCAACTGTCGCATACTGGAGCAGAGGCAATTGCGGGAGCACATGTGTGTAAGCACTGTCCTACACACAGTCACCACGGATTACCCGCCACATTACTGAGAGGCTCCACAAAATGTAATCATGGATGTAGTGTCAAGGCAGGGGATGTACCCATGACAGGCATTAGTCACCCCGGCATGCTGTATCCACAGTCGTATGAAGGAGTAGCAAATTATCGGGTGTACCTAATTGTGATAGACATACCCAGTGCTGGAGTGCAGCCAGTAAACATCACATGGACATACCATTAACCGGACCCATCAAGTTGTAAACTAACGGAGTCATCCATGTGGGTGTAGTGTGGAGTAACTGCTGTGGTGTACTGCACATACAAATTTACATAATTCATGTACAACCCCCAGATGTCCAAGTGGTACATGCAGTGACTGTCGTGCATGTTGCCGGTCCCACGTCCCGCAAGGGATGTAACATAATCCCGACGGCATGGGTAATGCAGTCCAGATGTAAGTCATCAGAATATGCATAGCACACGTTAGTGGGAATAAGCATTGCCCACAGCTGGTAAGTGATGTTTAAATACAACTATACGGATATGCGCGAAACAGGGCTAAGTGTCACTGACCACTGCACAGATCACGGTCAATGATGTACAGAACAGGTGACACCAGCATTAGTTACCCCTGAACAAATAGCGCCTGCTCTGAAGGGTAAAACGACCACTGCCAGGAGTGGAACAGGCAGTCATGTACACAATCACCCAACACTATTGCTAGGCCAGATGTACATATGGTAGGGTTGCCACAGTTCAAATGACCAATGTGGGACATATACCAGATGTCAGCAGGACGACACACACCCAGCCAGGATGAAAACCAGAACAACAGTGTTTTGCATAGATAAAAAGCTTATAGTTTAGTAATGGTCGCAGGTACATGTTCCGTGTCCTGTAACATGTAGGTGGGTCAGATACAGAATAAGGGTGACATGCAGCAATGACATAAACTATAGGTAATATGTTTGTCCCAAAGTTGCAGGACATTTGCTATGTTCACAAATATTTTGCAGGACACAACTACACAAAGAGGGATTGTCCCTCGCAAAGTGGGATGGGAGGTAATCTTAACCTATGGCAGATGTGTAATGTGACAGGTACAGTCACAAACATGCAGAGTCTAGGAAACACAGTATACACTGACAAACACACAATGAAAGGCGTAGCATGCCTGTCACCACCCCTGTCCGAGATATGTATATAAATATATGTATATATATATATATATATATATATATACATACAGATATATATATATATAAATATATATATATAAGGGCCGTAGTGTGATATATGTCGATATACAAGGGTTCACTGGCATCTGCAAATATATAGATAGGTCAACGACATTCAAAACACCTTTGAGGTACAAATAAACAGGATACCGCCAACTATGGAACGTGTCACACACCGACACGCGTAACCAGGAGGATGACAGACAGAAAGAACACAGTACTGGAACAATAGAACCGCGAGCAATAGGACGATAGTAAGGACATGTAGTCACCACTGTCGGCGGTGCGGACCACGTAGGTACCGTGTACAACTGTGGTTGTGTGTGATGTAGCCTGTGTATGTGTGTGATGAGGGTGCCATGTGTGTTCCCGTGTGACTAAAGTGTGTCTTGTGTGTCTGCATAGTGTGTCTGTAGGTGGCAACTCGGAGGTAGATGACTATGGTAGGTGTGGGTATAGCTATCCGTAGGCATGCGGTAAACACCTGTCCCACATCGGGAGGGACACCCCCCCCGGGCAGGTGTGTCCTGACATGAAACATTAGAAAGGGCAACTGTCCATGAGTGTAGGACATTAGTATGTCCCACATAATATGCAATAGTTGCAGGAAATACTCATGCCTGTATGTAAGAAACGGAAATGTTACATGCAAACCAATACGTAGTGAAGGACCAAGAACAATAGTTTTGTAATGAGGATAAAAGTATGTGCTATCCTGTGTACTGACCGTGGCCATATGTCAGCCTGTAAACACCACTGTGTGACCCGCAAGTGTCCAACTATGGCCATATGAAAAGGTGGCAAGCCATGTGACAGAAAGTCTGACACCAACACCACTGCAATGACAGCAAATATCTGGGGCAGACATACATGGGATAGCGTTCATTTACAAATATCTCTGCACATATTGCCGTACATCCAGAGGTATGGAAGTATCAACCACACCTGCATACCATATTGAAAACAATTAACAACGGCCCACAGTAAATTCCCATAATAGAAGTCTATTAAGTTATAGCACTGTAATTAGGGAAGGGGCCCACACACATATATATGGACTACGTAGAAATGCAAGCCCTACAAAACCGTATATGCTACGTACACCCGCCTACATCCCCCACACTGTAAACAATAGCAATACAGACCGTAAGCACAGCCCAAACATCTAGTTAGCCAATTACATCTTCTGAACCATTGACATACCTTGTGAGAGACATTTAAAGGCGCCATGCAAAATTGTATCCGTCGTATAACGGAACAAACAGCGATGTTACAGGTGTTTGCAATAGTCCTGTATCAGACGGGTGGGATGACAGGTACAGTCACAGGTAGAATCACACAGAATCCACGGGGGACATGACCCCAAAATCGACTTGGCTCTACACAAAGCATTTGCAATTACACACAACAAAACACAATACAGGCCGTCTCCCCGAAGGCAGGGCAAATGGCCAATGCCCAGGTGGAGAATTCAATTATACCCTACTGCTGCCACGTAATTGGCGAATGGAGTTGCTGCACAGCTGAAGTGCACATAATTAGTCACACTGGACCACCAATTGGCAGCAGTAAACCACATGTTGCAGGTATAGACGTATATAAGGATGACTTGCCAGACATGCAAACTGTATGCTCATACCATATAACAGTTGAAAGAGTGATACAGAGGAGCGAGATAGAGACGAAATACCAGAACGATATCAAGGTATTTATAACACTTAACTGTATGTATAGTATGTTCTGAATTATGTAATGTCAGTGTATGCATAGCCTGGTTTGCAGTAATTAACAGTGTCCACCATGCATAAAGTGGGGAATGGTATTTATGTAGTGATGTCTCGCTGATCGTACCAATGCTTGCAGAAGATGTGCGTCCAGCAGTGGGCCACATGGTAAACAGCACAGACACGACAAGGGATGCAACATGATGGCGTTAAACAGAACAATGTCATACGACCCGCCGTCAGTGGCAGGGTATGTCCAATAAGTACGTGCCATAGCAGGGGATAGTATATGTAGATATACTGTAACAGGACGCATGTGTATGTGCATATAACGTCAATGACATGTCTAAGGTGGACTCTCTGTGCAAGTAATGGTTGAATTATGGGGTACCATGTAAAACATGTGTAATGTATAGTACAGTAGATTGATACGTCAGATATGTTACACGGGACAACAGGCATATGATGCATAACAAAGGTATCATATAATGATGTGAGTACTATGTTATTAAGATATGTATAAACAGTTATGATGAAATAACTATGTACTCCACTCTGTGCATTTGCAAAGGAAGCAAACATTACTCCCATATTAGAATAGCGGAAGAGATGTGACAGACAAACATGAACATGATTGGCATGTACAATAACAGTAGACATATGGCCCGTAGTCACGGGACATTGTAATAGCATGACAGCTAATCTAACTGGAAGGGCTATACCTGTAACCATGCACAAAGGACATGTAATTGCTGCACAGGTTCATAGTGGTGTACCATGCAGTCTGACAAGTCAATGTGTAACAACAACTACAGTGTGCACACCAGTGGCACCTCTCCAGGGTAGTGTCCTGTGAACAGAACAGCCATGCATAACCTGCATCACTGCACAGTACAGCCACTGCACTAATCCCTGGTGTACATGTGTCCACCATCCAGCAAGCGAGGTATCACATGAACACTGCTAATGACTGTCCATGCATGATGTACATAGGAAACATGTCCCAAAGCATGGTGAGTGTCCGGTCTGGGAATGCAACCCACAAGCACATGCCACACACAGTCACGTGTGTGCACATATCCATGAGCATCATGGTCATAGTGGCTATTGTGTATGTCGTGTATGTGGAGTATATCCATAAATATATTTGCAGACATGGGCCCTGTCTGTGCAGCAGACGTCACCCCTGAGTATGTAGTCTGCAAATGTGTACAGATGTGGTGTCTGTACATAAACCCCATACGTCACCAGGTGTAGCTCAATAAACATCATGGCATATTAATGTTGGGGTATGTAAAGCTGTTGTGTAAGGTACACCCTATGTGGGGTGTTGTACCCATGGATGTGTGTATACGTCCGGTGTTTAGAGGTGCAATGGGTACCTATGTACCAGCTACACACCCAGGACAGACACACGTGAACATGTAGAAGGATATCCATGCCACAGTGGTGGATGTGTGTATACGTCCGGTGTTTAGAGGTGCAATGGGTACCTATGTACCAGCTACACACCCAGGACAGACACGTGTGAACATGTAGAAGGATATCCATGCCACAGTGGCAATGTGGTAATCACAGGAGTGTGTGCGACATACATGTGTCTTACACACATGTACAATGCAACATGTATGTAGGGGAATAACACCTATGTGATAACTAGTGGAAGGATGGTGTACTGCAAAAGGTGATGTACACACCAAGTGTCATGCAGGTAGAGGCCATGATGTTCATATCAGTATCTGTCACAGTGACACCCGTATAGATGGGATCTGCATCAGCTGGTGGAGCAACAACGGCACTGGGTATGCAGTGGTCTGTAAAGCTAGGCAGGGAAGTCCCCTCAGTGGTAGCCTGTACCTCAGGGAAGCATATACCGAACATGAAAGCCCCATGACTGAGGACTGTGGTAAGCCAAGTGTAACTGGATTGCAGTATGTGATTTGGTATGCCACCCTCAGTGTATGTGTCCCATCCATTAGCCACATTGCATAACATCCGGAGACATATGTTGTGATGTGCAGGTGGATGTGTATGTAGTCAATACCAGAATGGAGAACGGTGCTGAATGGCAGCGAGAGGACAATGCAGGCTGTGTGGACACCCGTGTCATCATCAACAACTCTAGCAACTTTAGGAAAGGTGTTCAACAGGTATAGGAGGCATGCTGTGGCCCCAACAAGACCAACTCAGCTGGCATCAAAGGACTGGTGCACAACAGAGACTTGACGAATGATGTCCATGATTATGTGCCCTATAGCCGTGCATAACAGACCAGTGAGGTGTGTAGGGCAATAGTCCCAGTCATGTAGTGTGGTGCCGCATGTGAGGAGTGTTACAGTCGCTGGGTGCCAGTCAGGGGCCACAAAGTCTGGTACAAGGCTATTACTGAATATGGTGTCCCAGTGGGGAGAAATGCTGTTCAGAGTTCTGTGGAAATCACAGCCTGGGATATTGCAGGGTGACAAGGGGCCTGTGTCCTAGGACATATAGAGTGCAGGTCAGTACTGTGTAGGTGTAACTGCAGGTACATCACAATGTACCTGCAAGGAATGTGGCCCTGCAGGGAGTGAGAGGGTGTAATGTAATCAATGAAGCCATCAGACAGGATGTTGCCAACATCACCTGTTACTGTCATGTTCCAGAGTGACAGTTGTATGTGTGAGCAGATGTGGGTATTGCATACGACTACTGACATACCACCAAAATGCCCTGTGGTACATCTCAGAATGTGTCATAGTAATGTGTATGTAGCTAGTTATGGTGTATGTGATATGGGATCTTGTGGCCCTACTGAGGCTGACCAGTGAGCCACCCCACCCATGGGAATGTACACCACTGTGGAAGAGCCCCTACCTGTTGTTGTCAAGTATATCCATGGGACTGCAACCCCAGAGTGTCGTCTGTATTCTGGTGTGTACCTGCATGGCTCTGTGTGCAATAGCATGAACCACATTGTCCTGTACGTGCTATTGAAGTACACTGGGGTATGTCTCAGCGTTTGCATGTGCATTGTCCACCTGCATGCATTGTCATATGACATCTGTAGTTGGTGTTGTAGTACTCATCTACTGTGTATGCCATGAAGTGTGTGGTGCCGGTATGTGGCTAACAAGGGTGGGTAGCAGATGTTTGGATTCCACCAATGAGGGGACAAACGCAGGTGACGAACAGCAGTCACATGTTGGTAGTGTCCATGTCAAGGATACTGTTGGTCTTGGAGGTGGTGTATGGGTCAAACCAGCTGAGCGGAGGTTATGACTCACTCACAGTGTATGCCTAATGTGTCAGTACATGTGCAGCTATCACAGTTAGGTGTGGGTTACTGTCAGTCTCACATTAGTAGCAGCAGTAGTTCCGGACACAGTCATATGCACGTGGAGCACCTGTGATGCATTGTGCGAAGTAACCAGCCGGGATGTGTGTACAACATAGTGGAATATGGGGACACCTCAGCTGTGGGTGTGCCAGTCCAGGTACGTGCCTGAGAGGTATGGTCTGTCTATACGCAGTCAATGCAGGTGTGCTCTGCAGAGCCAAGAGGTAGGTCCCAGTCACTGCAGAGATATTGCAGTGGTGCAGTATCAGGTGTGCCTTGCCTGTGTGCATCACAGAGGATGATGTCAAGCATTGTGTGACATGACCACATGCTTTGCTAGCCTGTTCCCATTCTGGTGGTGACTGTTATTGGGCACTGTGCAAGACAGGCAGTATAAAAGCAGCAAGAGACTAACATGTGATCCGTACTCCGAGGGCTGACTGGTGCAGGTCAACTGTGCCACAGCATCATGTTGTTTGGCTGGGTCTGTCAAAGTGGACGTATACTAGATGCCTGTGGAATGACAGAAGAAGCAGGGACAACTGTTGGGAGTGACACAGTCATTTGTAGTACAGTCGTAACAGGTCTGGATGAATGCAAAATGCTTCCCAGGGCGTGGACCACACCAGCAGGGTGACAACACTGGTGAGCTATTGCATGTCCCTGCATATGTAGTCTGTGCCCTGACTGACAACGTCTGTCACACAAACATGGAAGGGGAGTCACACCGTACCTGCTGACTTGTGGCATGTGTGCATAGGTTATGTTGCAGAACCAGTTACTGGACAGCAGGATGTAAGTGACTATCGCCTTGTGTAGCCTGCTGAGTGGAACAGCAGTGTGACTGCCGACAGTTACCTAAGACAGGTGTGTTGAGTATATTCTGACACCCTATTGGCTGTATGTGATGGGCACAAGTGTCTGTGGGCTACAGGTTGGTGTGGTTGTGTTTGGTGATGTGGGCTGTTGTTGGTGCCCACACAGAGTATGGAGGGGTACTGTACAAGGTGTCTCCGTATGTGTGGCCTGTGGTGGGGATCATGTGGGACCATGTGATGTGTGGGGTGCGTTGCCAATGTTGCACAACCCCACATGACTGTCAGGTGCAGTCAGGGTTGATGACAGTATAACCCCCAGCAGGGCTGCATATGTGCATCCCCCACAGGCTGTACTGTTGTATGTTGGGAGGTGTGCATTGACTGTGGACATGAGGATAGCTCTATTGACACATGTACAACATAGTCATCATAGTGACAGGCAATAGCACTGGTATATGCCAGTTGGACATGCCTGTATATAAGTGGTACGTGGCAGGTGGACAGGCCGTGGAAACCACCATGTCTCACGAGGTATGTGAGTGATGTGTGTACGAAAGCTGTTGTACAGTTATCAAGCTGGAAATGTATGGACAGACAATGTACCTGTGAGGACTGGTGTGAAATGGGTGCTAAACTAAGCAGTAGCTCATAATGTGCCAAGAAGCTCTGAAGACGTTCTGAGCATGCCCACACATTACAGATAGGGTGTTGTATACTATCAACCCACACGTGTTGACAACAGTCATGATTGAGGGCACCGCATCAGAACACTGCCGGGTATGGTCTGCAGGTTCATGAACCATTATCAATGTAGATGTTAGCAGTACAGATGCACAAGACAGCATGGATGTTCGGGTACAGATGCCTGTGTATGTCACAGGAGTGTTCTACTAGTGGCCTGTTGACAGACTCACAACTACAAAAGGTGCTACAGTGACATGCGCATATCACACAATGTCAGCTACAGTAAACCAGGGTTAATGTGTTGTACCCCACCCGCATTGTAGCCGATACCACACAGACAAATGTCAGCCATCTGTGTATGTGATGATGTGAATGGCCATGACCTATGGGCAATTGTTGTCACAGTGTTGTGAACAACATACAAAATGGGCTGTGTGTGTGATGTGTGTGACATATGTGCACATTCTGGTGGATGATATCAGCAATGACACCAGTAGGGGAATACCCCGGTACCCATTAGGAAACACCTAGGCTGTGGTCAACAGTATGGACACTGTGTTAGGGATGGTGTAGTGTAGTACACCTCCCTGAACTGGAGACATCTCCCTGGCTCTTTAGGTAGTCATTCGAGGTACGCATGACATGACAGGGTGGTATCCATGTGCACGGAGATCATTGGACAGGCATGCACAGCACCCGTGTGACCAATATTGGAATACATATCACCCTCCAGGGGTAGGGCCCAAGTGTGGATGGCCAATACCAGCCTCCACAATACTCCCCTCCAGTATGCAGCATGCTATCCACCTTGCATACAGACATATGCGACACTATGCTGTTAGACATGCTACATGTCCATAGCCTGATCTGAAAGACATACGTCATGGACAACCACCGTCCTATGACTAGGATGGCCACATGCTGGACAGATCCCTGTGCCATACTCCCACCATACCATGCAGCCCTCTCCACATAGCTGCACATATCACCCCTGCCATACATGGTGTGATGGCCATATGGTAGATGTAGTATCATTTATCTGGATCAGTAATGTGTCACTGATACCCCTCGTGGTGGCGTAATGGGTGTCATATACAGCTAGGAAACCCAGCCCGCACATGCTATAGCCGATAACCTTACCTGCAAATGACATCCGACTAGCCACTGTCCCATGTCTATCACATGTGCAACACAGGTGATCCGTGGCAGGATGTTGAACAGCTGTGAATTGTAGATGTCTATGGAAAAACAGAAGCATGTACAGGTTTCCATGCATACTTGGTGCATTGTCACTGCCCAAGTCCAGTAAGGCTGTGTCCATGTTGATATGTGACATATCCACAGCATCTAGGTCAACATCATTATCATGGATACATCAGGCATGGGTAGATAGGTAAGAACACCAATGCATGCAAACAGACGTATCCACATGGAGACTGACATCACATGCAGTAGGAACACTAATGAGATGACACACATATATGGGGATGATATCTAATGCATACTGGGTGTTTCATGTGTGGGACACATACATGCCAGTCGTGTTAGTGTCATGTTGATTTGCAAAGATAACTGTGTGAATGTACTAGAATGTATTTGCAGCAGTATCACTGTACATGTCTGTAAATGTGACCTGTCACCTTTATCATGTCTTACAGATAATGCCGCGTACACGCCTACCAGCATATAGCCGACAGGAGGATGATGTCATAATACCGTACCTCCATGAGAACTACGAGGCGTTATTCAACCACTTGCCACAGCATGCACAGCAGCGGTATGACCTATGGCAGGATCTTCGCAGGAGGGTCAACAAAGTGGGTGGCCACAACCGCACCTACCAGCAGGTGCGCAGACACTGCATGGACCTCATACGTCATGCAAAACAACGTGCCACTGCAATCGCCAGAGAACAAGGTGATACGGGTGGTGGGCCACTGACCCAGCCTCCACTCACACACATGGAGGAGCTACTGGCCAGTCTGGGAACACCCTCGGAACAGCCCCCACAAACAGTAGCTGCCATCATGGAGGTGGGTGTCTCCCAACCAATGAGCCTGGAGTTGCCTGGTAAGTCAGTACTGTACATATGGCCAGTATATCCCACGTATGTGCATGTGTCAGTGTACATCATGTAATGTAACAACATATGCAAGGTATGTGGACACACATGCTTTATGCTACCCTGTGTATGCACCATACCTCTGAACTATGCAGGTAATTGCAAGATGTCCAGATGTCAGCCTCATATTGTCGGTGTGTTCCCCTTAATATCTGTCCCTTTCTGGCAAATAGCTGAGGAATGGAGTCATTAAATGATGACATACAGTTGTGTTTACGACTGCACATTCTGTTGCAAACCCATGTGCATGCAAACCTATTGGTCTATCAAATATCTGGGTTAGTAAGAGCAATATGTCGCAGTTGTCCCTATATGTCCCCCATCATAGTAGGCTTTGTCCACATTTATTTTTCTAAGAGGTTGAGAGGTATGGTATGCACACATGTGCTGATTACATGCTATTGTACAGGCGAATGTGTTAACCTGCACTGTGCACCCTGTGGCTGTCATACAGTCATGGATAATGTTCATACTGCTGTGTCACCCTATACAGGTACATCTGGCATGCCGCACAGACAAGAGCCCATTGCAGGTGAGTCTATCATCAGTATCAGGCATGTCAAAGCATATATCTATTCACCATGTGGCCAGTTAATACATGGATATACAGGTTGCATCACCCATCATCCACACAGGCCACCCATGTGCAATATATGCAACTGAAATGATACAGAGACATGAAACCACAGTATTTGTCATTGCTACATGTGTGTCCAGCTGTGCATACAATGGTGGAGGTGTTCTGCAATGGAGGCATATGTACTATACAGTGGAACAGAATGTGTTGTACACAAACCAGTACCGCACAGTGAGCTGTGATATGGGCAGACCACAGGCATCACCATTGTGTTATATGCCCCTGCAAAGGTTTCACACATGGTGATGTTCCATCCGACATGTCCAAGACAGGTAGCGTTTTGGTTGCAACATTGTCACAATTCCCCATAACCCATACCCCACATACACATGCTGTCTGCATAGCCCTGTGGATGGTGATATAACCAACATCTATGGGTGTATGTCATATGGGACAACACAGACATGTGTGATAGACAGCTGTCACATACATGTCCAACACATGTGCACACATGGCCATGGGGGATGGCCAGAGACACATAGCCACACAGAAGACGGGATGTGAATACACCCTGTCCCACTTTGTCCACACATGGTCCAAGTACAGCCATACTAGACTGATTGTACAGGTGATGTGGTATGCTGCACATCATAACTGCTTGTGCACAGCTAGTGGAGGTGTCAGTGACATGTACCTCATAAGATGTGTTGAACATACTGTCTGTGTCATAGCATGATGGTAGTCACCTTCAAAGATTCCACTGACAGTGACACCAGGCCACAGAAACAGTACTTCTCCCCCCTGCCGTAGGACATCACTGTTAGCTGTGCACCATGTGTGCATGGTACATCAATGTCATGTGTGAAATGGTGATGTGACAGGTCCGCTATGTGTGGACACGGTTGCCCGACAGCTAACACTCTGTAGTCATCGTGCAGGGGTGTCATCTGTATGTCCTCCAGTGACCTGACACATGACACAGCATGGTTAGGTGTGTATACACCTCAGCATCATACATCACAATCCACAGGTATGTCATGGGTATGCATGCAGTTCTGGATATGCAATGTGTACATAACATGCACTGTTTAGCAATATAGACACGTCATGATGCTATGCAATGGCACAGTGTCTGTACATCACACTGTACAGCAATGTAGACAGCCCAGTCCCCTACCATGCCCATGCACATTTGCTCAACATACAGTCTATCTGTAGGGCATATGGACAACACCACAATGTGATTCCCAGTACAATGCTGTACATGTGTCATGGCACCATTGTGTCAGGCATGCATGCATGTTAATGAACATGTCAGCAGATTACATGTCAAGGTCACGTCAGCCATGTGTACTGTTATCCTGTTCTGGTCCACATGGTGTATCACGAGGATGCATGCATACTACCATGATTGTGTGAATTGCATGGATAATGATGTGACACCTGCCTGCTGTAGTGTGCATTCCAGTGGGTATGCTTACAAACACTATTGATGTCTGAGCTGCATGCTGTCAGCTGTATCACAAGCATGCTGCATGCCATCTGTCATCTCACATGCATGGTGTGTCAGTGTGTGTGTTGGTGTGTGTGTGTCAGTGTGTGTGTGTGTGTGTGTGTGTGTGTGTGTGTGTGTGTGTGTGTGTGTGTCGGTGTGTGTATCTGTGTGTGTGTGTGTGTGTGTGTGTGTCTGTGTGTGTTGTTGTGTGTGTCAGTGTGTGTCAGTGTATGTGTGTGTGTGTGTGTGTGTGTGTGTGTGTGTGTGTGTGTGTCGGTGTGTCTATTGTAATGTCGAGTATTTCTTTGCATTCACAGGTGATGTAGGTGCGTTACCCTCCTGTAGTCCATCTGATAGTGTCCTCACAGATGCTAGCAGTGATGAACATATGCACGAGGTACAGGCAGGGATGTCAGGGGCGGAATCTGTGCCAACGGTTGCCATCCCAGCTATGTCCCCCTCTTCCCCGCACACACTTCAGCTGCCAACACATACCGCATCTACAGTGGCCATAGAGGAAGGACAGTCATCGTTTGTTAGCATTGAACAGGAATGTGTGGTGGCTACAGAAGGCGTGTCTCTACACCATGTTGGCAGTATACTGACTGCGGATGTGCCACACAGGCATGTGGCTGGTGCTGCTCATAGGAGGACCTCTGGCAGACATGCCGCTGCAGGACATAGCGCAGCAGCTGGGATCACCAGATGCATGTTCCAGACTGTAATGGCGGCACAGGCACATGCCGAACAGCAGAACAGAGAAGGGCAGAGGCTGCAGAGGGCTGCTATCAGTACCCTAAACAACAACATCCAGGCATTGGCAGGTGCTCAACAGCAGCTTGCTGATGTTCTGGACAGGCAATTGGGTGACATGGTCAGAATCCTCGACCATGACATGGCAATCCGTGAGCATGAGCTGTCTGTGCTGGAACATCTGGTAGGGGTGAGGTGTAGGACATATGGATATAGGCCAGCTACACCACCTAGTGCAGGTCAATGCATGCGTGCCACCTCACATGGCCACTCCCATAGTGCCGGTAGTAGTAGCAGTGCAGCTGGTGCTGTGATGTCCACACCAGGTCATAGCAGGCCACGTGGACATGGCCCTGGACGTTCCCGGTGGGGACACAGTTCCAGTGGCCATGTGTTGTTGGACAGTAGCCATTCTGTACCTCTGCCTGGTAGTTTGCATGCAACCCCTGGCAGGCACGGGACACATGGCCATGTCTGGTCACAGTGAGCTGTCCAACCTGGTCTGTACATTCTGGAGCTGTCCATAATACCCTTGTGTAGGCCTCAAAAATGACAGAACTGTGTGCACACATACACGCACACAGTGAACACAACTGTAGGGCTCCACAACACCCACATACATACGGAACAGTCATGTCCATTCAAATCACTGGCCCTTACCCGCACACATGATGTCATCCATTGGTGCAGCCTATGCCCCTGGCAAACAGTATCACCCTGTGCATATGATGAAGCCTGTGCCACATCCCTGTCATCCACACCATCGGTGCAGGGATATGCTCATATGGTCTGATGCACAGGGTGAACAGACTAGAGAGGTGTATCTAACATTACTTGTGTATGCATATTGTGGGATGTGTATGTTGTATTGGTCATGTGTGAATACTGAGATGTGAGAGGGGTATCTCACAATACTTGTGTATGCATATTGAGGGATGTGTATGTTGCATTGGATGTGTGTGAATACTGAGAGATGTATATGTGACATTAGTGGTGTACTGTCAACATGCACCAGTCATACCATGTAGTCCAGGTGCAGCATGCATTGTGATATGTTCACAGTATGTGTCTCGGTTACAACTATAACAGCATGTTGGTAATGCCCTGGTTCCCTCCTATGGTGTACTGGCATGTGCCTACAGGTAGCAGTGTTTGCAGTCCCCCATGTGTAACTGTGGAGTACTCACAGGCACGTATGGCAATATCAGCATGCTAAATGCACCCTCAACTCGACTGTTGGACAGTCGGACATGACACAGATGTTTGAACATGACACAGATGTCCACACATATACTGCACCTGAAGCATGTGGTCAGTTGAACAGGCTACAGCGGACAGAGATGTGACATACATACCGGGAAACATTACAGGTATGTTGACATGGAGCAGGGGTTGTACACAGCGGTCAAGCCAATGATGACGTTGGAGGCCACCTGATAGCATGAGGCCATACTGTGTAGCAGTAATACCCTGTAACAGTACAGGCACATGGCCACATTCACGGGGTCTACAACACTATAACACACCCCATAGTGTTCATGTGTGGACCCGTGCCTATGTTGCCATCACCCTCGCAGTACTTTGCACCCACACGATGTGGCACAGAGAAGGGACATGCACAGGTAGCCAGTATGGCTGGGACCAATGGCATCAACAGGGTAGTAGACTGCATCACCATGAGGGGTTAGTGATCCTGTTTCCACAGTATGGTAGCATACACCCTCACACCAAGCACCAGACAGCCATACATACATACACAGACACACTGTGGTGACCAGCTATGTGTGTACGGATAGCCGATGTGTGATGCACCACACCTGCTGACCTCATGCTTTCCACACTGCAGTATGTACAGATCTGTACAATGGTGTACAGGGATTTGTTACATCTGGGACATAGTCCCCACCATATGTGGCATGTGTGGTCACACAAGCGGACACACATGACAGTGCTGGGAATTATACACCTGCTATAAGATGATCTGTTTGATAGACATGCAGCGGTACTGTCCACAGTATGTGTACCAACACTATGTCTGGCAATTGTGTGGCTATGTGCACACCTGTGGATGTCAGTGATACGTGTCACGTGACATACAGTTGGCTACACCTGACCGCTGTGTATGCGTTAAGTCATCACCATCAAGTAGCAGTGACATAGTGTACTGTTTCCACATGGCATGGAAGGGTGGCGTGTGACACACCTGTGAGCCATCCCTGGCACACATGCATCTACACAGGTGGATCACCACGTTATGTACACAGATCCCTCCATACTGGATGTACAACCAACTGTACTGTCTGTATGTCACCATATACAGGTGTCAATGATGGGGCTGCATTGTGACTGCATGTTGTAGTTGGGCACAGCTGTGGTACGGACATCGGTCACTGCACATGCATGGATGCTGCATGCAGAGTACAGATTGTACATCTTTGTTGGTCCTACATGTGTCTCCTGTAGCCATGTTTGTATGCATTGCTATTGGTGGACATGTGTGTTGACATACATGACACATGGACTGTGGTATGATATCATGGGTGTCATGGGTGACTACTACAGGGGAATGTGTCCTCCGACATTGCTACCTCCTGTACTGTGAGCATTCAACAGACAATATCCCACCTTCCGTTTGCATGCTTATGATTGCTTAGGCCACTGTTCTGCACAGGGGACAGCAAAGGCTTAGCTATGTACATATGTGTTGTGTGTGGTCCATGCACACATCCACTACAATCACATGTTTGACATATCCAAACATGCGTGTTCGTTGGTGTACAGCAACACTCATGTGTCACAGCTGTGTGCCACCCGGGGCCCCTGGTATGTCTTGAGCTGACCTGGTCATGTATAGTGGTATACTTGCAATGCATAACACCTGTTGGAACCCTCTCAGTACATGTGTACCCTGCACAGTTGCTGTAGACCTCTGTACAGTCCACTGGTCATTTGTCACACGGTGTTGTGGTAATGTATGGCTGTGTACTGCTGCAGCAACGACATGGTGATGTCTCGGGGGCTACAGTGTAGACTGTGGTGTGTACATCTGTGATCTGCACCTGTGACAGCTGTGATGGCAGCTGAGCATGTGCTGGTCACTGCATGTGTGTGACCGCTCTGTGTGTGGGGACAGTTATGCCTTACTGTGCCCTTCTGTGTCTAGACTCCATCTGCATGCAAGACGGCCCTTTGAAAATGCTAAGTATGTGAGCATGCCCAGTATGCTGTTGTATAGATGGACACACATGACAGTCCCAACTGAGCCCTTGAGAGTTGAGACTCTGTCCGCATGCAAGACGGCCCATTGCAAATGCTAAGTGTGTGAGCATGCCCAGTACGCTGTTGTGTAGATGGACACACATGACAGTCCCAACTGAGCCCTTGTGAGTTGAGACTTTGTCCGCATGCAAGACGGCCCTTTGCAAATGCTAAGTGTGTGAGCATGCCCAGTACGCCATTGTGTAGATCGACAGACAGTACAGTCCAAACGGACATGTATTACTAAGTGTGTGGCCATGCCCAGTGACACCTTGTGTCGGTGATGTCCTTCTGTGCATGGCCGTTGACATCCTGTATAGCCATGGTGGTCATCCAGCCAACAGATGTCCATTTTCAACATCACGATGGATGCCTACGGAGTACACACTGGTTGACTATCTTGAAGGGTGTACTGTCTGTGGGGCATCCCGTGACTATGTCATGTTGTCATGGTGCACCGTACATCTTACGTTGCCATGATCACACCACTGCCGTGTGTTTGTCTATGTGTACCATGGGACAGTAATATGTCTGTATGCTTTCAGACTGATCACTCTCTATACAATCCCTGTCGGCGTCCTTGTCAGTGCGGATGATGACACATGCCTAGATGTCTGACTCTGGGACTGCTGTGCTTAGTAATCTTGGTAGCGTGTTCTGTAAATGCATCATGCTGTAGTGTGTTAGGGTAGTTAGGTGTATGTTCGACTCCCAGCCCTGCCAAGTGTGTGTGTGTGTGTGTGTGTGTGTGTGTGTGTGTGTGTGTGTGTGTGTGTGTGTGTGTGTGTGTGTGTGTTTGCGTGCATGCTCCCATCTGCCTGGGGACTCAGTCTTGCTTTTAGACGCCGCACACCACAGCAGTTTCCTACCAACATCTTTGCCTTTGCGGATGATGACACGCACCTAGATGTCTGCCTCTGGGACTGCTTTGCTTAGTAATCTCGGTAGCGTGTTCTGTAAATGTGTCATGCTGTAGTGTGTTAGGGTAATTAGGTGTATGTTCGGCTCCCAGCCCTGCCAAGTGTGTGTGTGTGTGTGTGTGTGTGTGTGTGTGTGTGTGTGTGTGTGTGTGTGTGTGTGTGTGTGTGTTGGCGTGCATGCTCCCAATCACCTGGGGACTCAGTCTTGCTTTTAGACGCCGCACACCACAGCAGTTTCCTACTGACATCTTTGCCTTTGCGGATGATGACACACACCTAGATGTCTGCCTCTGGGACTGCTGTGCTTAGTAATGCTGGTAGTGCATTCTGTAAATGCGTCATGCTGTAGTGTGTTAGGGTAGTTAGGTGTATGTTTGACTCCCAGCCCTGCCAAGTGTGTGTGTGTGTGTGTGTGTGTGTGTGTGTGTGTGTGTGTGTGTGTGTGTGTGTGTGTGTGTGTGTGTGTTTGCGCGCATGCTCCCGTCCACCTGCGGACTCAGTCTTGCTTTTAGATGCCGCACACCACAGCAGTTTCCTACTGACGTCTTTGCCTTTGCGGATGATGACACACACCTAGATGTCTGCCTCTGGGACTGCTGTGCTTAGTAATGTCAGTAGTGCATTCTGTAAATGTGTCAAGCTGTAGTGTGTTAGGGTAGTTAGGTGTATGTTCGACTCCCAGCCCTGCCAAGTGTGTGTGTGTGTGTATGTTTGCATGCATGCTCCCGTCCACCTGCGGACTCAGTCTTGCTTTTAGATGCCGCACACCACAGCAGTTTCCTACCAACGTCTTTGCCTTTGCAGATGATGACACACACCTAGATGTCTGCCTCTGTGACTGCTGTGCTTAGTAATGTCAGTAGCTCGTTCTGTAAATGTGTCAAGCTGTAGTGTGTTAGGGTAGTTAGGTGTATGTTCGACTCCCAGCCCTGCCAAGTGTGTGTGTGTGTGTGTGTGTTTGCACGCATGCTCCCGTCTGCCTGCGGACTCAGTCTTGCTTTTAGACACCGCACACCACAGCAGTTTCCTACCGATGTCTTTGCCTTTGCAGATGATGACACGCACCTAGATGTCTGCCTCTGGGACTGCTGTGCTTAGTAATGTCAGTAGCGCATTCTGTAAATGCGTCATGCTGTAGTGTGTTAGGGTAGTTAGGAGTATGTTTGACTCCCAGCCCTGCCAAGTGTGTGTGTGTGTGAATGTGTGTGTGTGTGTGTGTGCTTCCAGCTGCATGACAACAGTACATTGCTTTTACAGTATTCATTCTCCATAACATCCGTGCGGCATCTTTGCCTTTGATGCTGCTGTCTGCAGGCTAGATGTGTGCCTGTGTGAATCATGTGATCCACTGATCATGGTAGTGTGTTTTGTAACTGTGTAATGCTGTCATGTGGTACAGTGCTTACATTTATGTTCTGCTCCCAACCCTGCCACGTGTGTGTGTGTGTGTGTGTGTGTGTGTGTGTGTGTGTGTGTGTGTGTGTGTGTGTGAGTGTGTGTGTGTGTGTATATGTGTGTGTGTATGTGTGTGTGTGTGTGTGTGTGTGTGTGTGTGTGTGTGTGTGTGTGTGTGTGTGTGTGTGTGTATATGTATCTATCTACATATATATATATATCTATATATATATCTATATATATATATATATATATATATATATATATATATATATATATATATATATATATGCTGGGATTATCACTCTTGACTGTGCTGCATTGTCTGTACGTGAGCACCTTGGATGTATGTTCATCTGCTATGGCTCTGTGATAGTGCACATACTGTGTGCTGTAGTGATCGTGGGTTATACATGTATAGTGACCGGTTATTGTGTTGCTGGGTATTACACGGGCATTGGAAACAATGTTAGTGCAGCACCTTTGACTGGTCGTATGCAGATCTCGGCAACAGCCAGCAGTGGTTATTACATTGGAGTGTGAGTATGGCTCATATCCATCTGTAGTAACTGCCAATTCTATTCACCCCAGGTTAACATTACAGACGCACGTTTATCCACAGGTTGTGGTACAGATCCCAGGACTGTATATGTAGACATTGACAGGTGCAGGACTGGGTTGTGTTGGATGCATGGAGGGGTTTCCATAGCCAGTAATGGGGATCTCTACAGCCTGGCAGGTACGGTCTGTGACTGTCCCACAGCCTCCTGTATATGGCTGACACATGCTGTACCTTTGTATATGCAGACACACACACTTACCGCAAACAGCTACGGCTATCACATACACACACCCATTGCACCACCATTGGACCATGCAATAACCGTTGTCCCTCACACACACACACACACACCTATGTGTACATTGGATGGCTCAATGACAGCTCTGGACATGTTAACACCACACCCTGTGCATATGATGTCACCTGTGCCACCACCTGTGATGTGTAACATTGATGCAGGATCTGACTAACCTGTTGCTGCTGCACACAGTGGCTTTATTCCACTGTATTGATGTTAGCATGCTGTTAACACACAGTGTGTTACTTCCAGGTGTACTTCAGCAGGCATGATGCATTGCAGCTATGACCATCACTGTAGCATAGTTTACAGCACTGTTACTTCTGATGATGTAGTCTCCATCCATGTGCCATTTCACTGATGTGTGTAGTAGTGGCAGCATGTGTGTCTGTGTGTGCAGTACGTGTGTGATGTGTGTAGTACACATGTATATATGCTTACAAATGCATACACGACATTACACAGGCTTCACCATTCGTACACGAGCATGCTCATTCTTCCACATGCGCACACGGGCTAACATGCGTGCGCACGGGCGCAGACACACTGTGGGCAGGTTTGCAGGTCACATCGGTGGTATCCATGGCGCATGATGTCAGTCTCCTGATGTTTCCTAGGATAGCTCATGACACGCCTCTTCCACTGAGTACTGACAGCACACATGAGACACTGATCCAGTGAGGTTACAGTGTTTTGTACATACACACTCCTGTTGTCACCTATCTTCTACTCTAATAGTCCCCTTAACCTACACTACACTGTAGAGGCTTGGCCCATATGGCATGACATGTTGTGATTCACTATCCTCAGCCTCACCTGCCTCACATTGCCTACAAATGCTTCGTTACATCTCTAACAGAGCGCTTCCACACATAGGTATTAGTACGCAGTAGCCATGTTGTCTCCAGCTTGCCATTCATCTGCATGGTGTACTAAGATCTAACTAAACCTACATTTTGTATTTATATTATCCATATGTCTTGTTTTGAAGTGCAGCGCGTTCTTGTGGCGCTGCACTATGCTTCCACACCAGGGATCGGGGGAGGACAACTACTGGTTCACTGATATCCAATGGACAAAGCCACCACTGGCTTTGGACTTGGACATTGGCATGCTTCTTCGACTGTATTCATACTGTATTTGCAGCTGTCATTGCTCCGTTTAGCAACGTGCAAAATGTTAGTCGCATAACATCCGGGTACATTTTTGCACATAACTCTGCACTTGCACGGACAGCTTACTGTTTCATGTATCGCGTAATTACGTAGGGTTACCACCTGTCCCACTTTGCGAGGGAGAGTCCCTCTTTGGGCAGTTGTGTCCTGCAAAACATTGTGAGAAAATGGCAAATGTCCTGAGATTTTAGGACAAAATTATTTTCTATATTTTATGTAATAGTTGCATAAAACAGTTATTCTGTATCTGACACACCTAAATGTTATAAGAAACAAAATAAGGAACTAAAATGCTACAAGAATAAACTTTTATTCAGGCAAAAAACTGAAGTTCTGTCCTTTGTACTGGCCGTGGGTATGTTTTGCCCTGCAAAATCTGATGTTTGTAGCACAAATGTCCCACTTTGGCCATTTGGAAAGGTGGCAACCCTATAATTACATCATTTGCATAGCTTACACATACAAATGGAGTATGTTGCAAATGCCAACATTGTCCATGCAATGTTCATGTTACGGGCGGTCTTGCACGCCCCTGCGGGTGTTTGCTGAATAATCTGGCAGTCATCTTTCCTTGCTGTACTCTCACTCAATCCATACACGCTGGAGGCTTCGTGTATCATGGCCTGGGCTTTTCTGTGTGCTATGTCTATTTGTGGTGTATGCATGGCTGTGGGTATGTCCCACTCTCATCATTGGTAAAGGTGACACCCTATAGGTACGTCTTGTAGACTGCTGTGTCATTTGACATGTCAGCACATACCTGTGGATGAACTTCCTACTGCAGTGCTTTTCATACCTTCTGAGTTATGTTGCCGTCGATAATGCTGTTTCCTCAGATATGTATCTGTTTCTGATCATACCTATCAACCTCCTAGTGCAAAACATCTGTACAAAGCCTAACATGATGGGGGGACAGATAGGGAAGATTCTACATATTGCTCTTACAAACGTAGATAGTTGACAATATTATAGGTTTTGCATTCGTATGACCTTTCTGAGGGATTTAGGGTCTTAAACACATATGTTTATCATTATTTAATGACGTCAATTCTCAGGTATTTGGCAGACAGGTACAGATAGTGAGAGGAACACACCACACATATCAGCATACATCTGCACATTTGTACAGTTATGCCAGTACACACAATACATGGCGCCATCACAGGCCAGTTACCATTACATTCCTATTGCAGGTTATATCCCTCACACATGCCAACAGGTGCTTATCCACACTACTTATTCCATCATGTACCTTATGTGTACGCCGGTATTTGCACTTTCTGTCAGTGGCAGAGCTCACGTACGAGTTTGGGGGACTGGACACTGTATCGGTGACACTGCATGACACCCTGAAGGACACATGTCATTTGAGTTTATTAACCTTCCACATTGACTTTCACAGGCCATACATTGTAATTCACATTTGTGGACAAACATGCTTATGACTTGTACATGTTTTGTCATTTGTCCTGACGTCTTTCTTCTCACCTGTTCACCTAGTATCACTAGTTCTGTACATTTCATTAGGATGGGTTACATTCATACCTCTCACCTGTACACATTATGGGTATACGCCCTGGGGTTTGACCTATGATTCTGTTACATTTGTCATCATAATGTGCCTTTCTGGTAGATTGCTGGCAAGCCATGATGGACTGTGCGGTTAGGTAATCATGACTGACATTTCTATTGCATGATTACTAACTCTCATAACATTTGTATTCCCGACTACGCAATTATTCTATCAACGGTCTGACTTTGTCTGAGGTATTTTTAATATAGTCCCTATTTGTCTGTCGTGTACTATGCCTTAGTCCAGCTGTCTTATTCTGGCATTCTGGCAGGTATGGTTACCATCTTGGTCGTATGCGTGTCCATCCATGATAATTGCCTACATGACACTGATATAGGTCCCTACTTCTTCACCCAATGGTTTACACAATATCCAGTGGATGGGATGCACCTTTTTGGTGAATATAGGCATGTGCTATACCCACATAGGTATATTGATCACTCCCATGGGGCGTACCTAATAGATCTGTGCCAACCAACACCTTGGCCCAATTCTGCATACCCATGATTCCCATACCTGACACACCTCCACAGTACCCATTAGACATGTTTAATGTGAGCGATAATAAAGTGTGGGGACACTTCTGAGCACTCCCCACTCTGCGGATATCAGCTCGTACGTCATACATTCAATCGACCCATGTGTTATTACCCTTGCACCTCCTACTGTTGCATGTACAGCTATATCGTAGTTGCAGCTGTGACGTCTTTCGCATCAATGACGGTTCGCATTTCATACAGGATAAATTTTTGGAGTCCTGCAAAGGACACCTATATTCATGTTTAACATGTAGAACTTGCAGGCCCTGTCACACTGGTACTTTCCGGGCAATGGTTTGGAAACCATCGGTGTACTCTCCTTTCATGCATGTCTGTCTGTCTATCCATATTAGCTATACCATGACCTATTTATGTACATGTGTTATATGTACAGGGACATATGTTTGTTGTGTATATATCTATTCATGTATCGTGTGTGTATAGATATATATATATATATATCTGTACATATATACATATGTCTGTACATTCCTCATCTCATAATTTGCTTTGGATTATGTCTGTGGATATATGTGTATATATATTTCCATATCATACCTTTCAACTGTACAGATTTCCGCTGCATGTACAGCTGTTTGCCTCTTATCTTTGGTCCGTTTTTCATAATCTTGTGCCTATCTGGCAAGTTAGTGGCATATCATTAAAGACTGACGTTGGTAAATAATGACAAACATTTCAGGTTATGACTTCATACCCTTCAGAGAATCCATGCTAGTGACACACCTGTTATTCTATCCACTTTCTATGTTTGTTAGGCAATATCTGGGGATTGTCCCTATTTGTACCAGTAGTTGTCATGGCTTTGTCCAGTTTCATACTTTACGGGGTTAACAGGTATGAGCCATGTACATAGAACATGGGGAAAACACCATTCATTTTCTATTCTGTGAGCGGATTACACACGCGCAGGCACACTTGCATATCCTTATTGTGGGTTACATATGTTTCATAGATAATTGTGCTTCCATGAACTTTCATAATTCTGACCGTAACAGTTACATATCTGTATTCCAGTTCACAGACTAGGCGAAACACACGTTCACCTTTACATATTTAAATGTGGGTACAGCACAAACGCTTTCATTACACTTTCAAGTTATATGTGCAGTGGTCGTAGGTCAACCGGGAATGCATTCAAGTTGGCCGGATACCGGAACCGCTATTCTATTGGTGTTCTCCCTCATTGATATGCATACCCATAGTACTTAGCTACATCAACATACACCTCACCGCTTCACCTACGACACAGGCATCCATTCTCCTGCTGGGAAAAAGGTGGTACTACATATTACACATTCCCTATTGCCTACTGCTGTGGACTCTGGCTGCATTGTTAATCACTCAGAGGATATGCAGAACACCAAGGTATATAGTCCAGCCACATACAGGTCTTTGATTGTCAGGGTGTTCATGTAGTGATCTGGGTTTAGGCTTGTCCACCTGGTACACGGAACTTCCCTGGCTGAGGTCAAATTTCAGACGAAGCATATTGACAGGGATTATCTCCCTATTCTGAAGTTTTACCTGTGTTTCTAGACACAGGTGTTTGGGCACCTGTCAGAAGCTTATTCTGTTTGCATTACATATTATGGGTGGGGTTGTTACAGTCCATACTCCACGGTGAGGGGTGTTCCCATTCACATTTGACTATTACCTGTATACAGTCATACAGGGATTATTATTTTTGGACATGAAGTGACTACAGGTATGCAGTTGTACATTACACAAGTGTGAAGGGCTGTTCCTGTAAATATGTACGGACCATACCTCTCAACCTGTTAGAGCACCGAACCTGCACAAAACCTACACGATGGGGGGACAATTAGGGACACATTTTAACGATTCCTCATACAAGCTTAGAACGTTGATAGAATGCTAGGTTTTGCATTAGCATGGCATTTCTGCAGGTTGTGGAGTCTTATACTCAGGATATTTCTCATTATTTAGTGACGTCAATCCTCAGCTATTTATCACACTGGTGCAGATTGTCGGAGGCACACAACAACACTATGGGGTGAACATGTGAGATGGGGGGACAATTAGGGACACATTTTAACGATTCCTCATACAAGCTTAGGACGTTGATAGAATGCTAGGTTTTGCATTAGCATGGCATTTCTGCAGGTTGTGGAGTCTTATACTCAGGATATTTCTCATTATTTAGTGACGTCAATCCTCAGCTATTTATCACACTGGTGCAGATTGTCGGAGGCACACAACAATACTATGGGGCGAATATGTGGTCATTCTTAGGGTTGTCACCTTTTCGACTGCCCATAGTGGGACATGTTCTCTAGAGATGTCAGATTTTCCAGGACAAAACATACCTACAGCCGTGCATAGTACAGAACTTTAACCTTTTTTGTACATATAATAGCTTATTCTAGTAATATTTGGATTGCTTATGCTACTTCACATAACATATTGAGGATTCATATATAAAATAACTGTTTTATGCGACTATTAAAGTAAATTAGGAAATAACATTGTTCTAAACTCTCAGGACATTTGCTATATCTTGATTTTTTTCACAGGACACAACTGCCTACAGAGGGACTGTTACTCGCAAAGTGGGACAGGTGGTGACCCTAGTCATTTTGCGAATATCCAGACAGTTGAGTGGTATGGTACGGACCTCTGTAATACGCTGTTGTGTTCTGGCACAGCAGTAGCTCAGCATTAAAGACTGCAGTCGGAACGTGCTGACAGACAGTTGGGTTTCAGACTTCATACTCCAGACATTAATGCCAATGTGCAAACTGTTATTCTATCAAATTCTATGTTTCTAAGAGATATGTTTACAGATTGTCCCTGATTTTGGACCGTTGTCTCACTTATATTCACAGCTCTGTCCAGATATCTTGCTCACACAGGTTGACAGGTATGGTCAGTCGCAACTGCACACAGTCAGTGTCCCTCACACTTGATCAGGGTTGACCTGTTTACGTAGTGTCTTCCTCGCCCTCATGCCATTTTCCACTTTGCAAATGTGTGCATTATATTCTCCCTCCTATTCGTGTCTGGACACGTGCATCACAGGAAGGTATTTTATCCTGGGTGGTAGGTTATGCATGCCCACTTAGGGCTGGACAGTGTCATGGACCTCCATTGCAAGTTCTGACTTGTGTCCAGATATCTACTGGATTGGACATCATGTCGTCATACCCATTCTACTATTTACACAAGTTGGTCATCCCGTGAGGGATATCCCAAAAATTGGTCAAGACCAAAACAAGTTAGATAACGAAGATTTTTGTGGCTTCACGAAAACATGCAGGGGGTTTTACCTGCAGGGAATACATGGTTTGCAATCCTGACACTGCCTAGGGTGACAATACCTACTACATATGCATAGGGGTCACTGTGTGTAGCTGTTTCTGCAACAAACCAGTGGACCAAGTACGGCTGAATTTGGTGGACGTTCTGGTATGGTGGCAGGTTGTGTGTTGTGGAGGGTATGCTGGGTAGGCTATTATGCATCCAGGTGTGTTGCGTTTGTTATGGCCAGTTCCATCAGGACCCATCTGTGGGTATGTGACGGTGCCGTATCTATACATTTGTCTCGCATATTTCCTTATTCATTTGTTTGGGGATTGTGTTCTACACTATGGCCTGTCTGCTTGTCTTGCAGCTGTTTCTACATGAGGTTGTGTTTCTTTCCACTTCACCCGCTGCCCCCTCATACACCTCCAGTTCACCTTTTCTGCATATGACACAAGTATCGCCTTTGAGGAATTTACCATTAAACACACACCCCTCACACGCGAATTACTCACACCCCATAGAGCACTACTTTGGTTGTTGGCCCATGACATGGCCAGAGTTACACATTGACTACCCTACATGTGTCAGGTACCTTTATGAGTGTGTGGACTACCCTGCCATGTTTGCTTTCCACATTCTATACCTCACACACATAGGTACACACCCTTACTTCACTTTCATTACTTGGTTGGTGTATCCGGGTACTACCCGTTCAACTGTGTCACATACACGTTCAGATTATACAGCTGACTTCCGGATTTTGCCAGCCTGTTCTACTCATTGGTAGGATGGCACCTTTTCCTATCTCCAAGCTATTCCTTACACATGTCCGACTGTTGTGGACATTGCCTCCCCACAGTCAACGGTTGTGTTTCCACCTTTTCAATTGGCCACAGTGTGACATAGGGTTACCACCTGTCCCATTTTGCAAGGGACAGTCCCTCTTTGGGCAGTTGTGTCCTGACATGTAATTGTCAACATGGCAAATGTCCTGAGATTTTAGGACAAACATATTTCTTATATTTTATGTGATAGTTGCATTAAACAGTTAATTCTGTATCTGAAATACCTGACTGTTATGAGGAACAGAATAAGCAACTAAAATGCTACAGGAATACACTTTTCTGTAGGCAAAACAGTTATGTTCTGTCCTTTGAACTGGCTGTGGGTATGTGTCGGCCTGTACAGTCTGATGTCTGTACCAAACATGTCCCACTTCGGCCATTTGTAAAGGTGGCAACCATACTGTGACAGTTGCGGTGAACACAGCATATTTTACAGGCCGATACATACCCACAGTCAGTTCGGCAGATAGAACTTACAATTCTTGCCTATATCTAAGCTTATTCTTGTAGCAATTTGGTATCTTATTCTGTTTGTTATGACATTTATGTAATATACGTCCAGTGAAATATGTTTAATGCAACTATTGCATGACGTCTATGGAGGAATCATGTCCTATATTCTCTGGACATTTGCCAGTTTTACATGTTTGTGTCAGGACACATCTGCTCACAGAGGGACTGTCGCTTGCAAAGTGGGACAGGTGGTAATCTGGGTCGACGGTACGGATCATACTGTTCCTTTCGGCCTACATGTGTCCGTGTTGTTATGGCTCGTTTATATGCTCCTTCTGTTTCGTTTACATGCATATACTATTTCCTATCACATTTGGTATGTGAAATACGGACATGCCTTTTGTATGTAACTATTACATGGCTTGTGGGATATGATTCAGACATACGGTCACTACCTATATCTACATTTCTCCTCGTGTATTTTGTTATGGACACATCTGCACAGCTATGTTCCCTCCCTCAAATTATGGCTCAGCTGGTGACCCTCTCCGTTGGACTGGACATACCTACTGGTGGCGCGCTAACATCTGATACAGTTCACTTCCACATGGTATAGCTATCAACACTACGTTGGACTACAGGCACACAGTTTTCCTGTCATTTGTTCATGGGTAGGGACCCGTTATTCCCTACCGTGCATTTGTGTTTGAGTCTTCATTTTCTGTTCGCAGGGACTCTGCTTTGCATACGTTTTAGTCTCCATGGACACTGATAGGTACGATTACTATTGCTGGTGGAATATAATATTCAGCAGTTTAGGTTGCTCCTCGAAAGCCGACATTGACACGTCTCTCTGCGCAACTTCGATATGCCCCTTGCACTCATGCACGTTTCCTATGCACGTGGCTGTGGTGGCTGCACGCCTTCATTAATATGCATATGGCATGACTACTCCACATTTATGCCACACAGCCGGCTCAAGCCTTACGCCGGACTTGCGCCGAGCTTCATGAATCCGGGGGAATATCTCTTTACTGCCATCATCAGACATTTTACATTGTATTCAGTTACCATTGTGGGTGATACAGTATGCTAAATATAATAATAGTCTAGAATGGTTATATACTGGGTTGTTAGAACTTCATAAATAAAATCCTAGTTATTTCTCCTGAAAATGGAACTTTTTTTCACTGGACTTATAATCATATTTGATTACTGTTAAGTAAACTACACTACACTACATTAAGATAGAGCTGTTTTAATGTCCTTTCACATGAACCACCAGATAAGTGCATTTTGTAGCTGAGGATCACAATATAATAATCTGAGAAAGTGTATGTAATATTTCAGATGGTTGCAGAAAATGAGCCTTTATTACTAGGTAGCATCAGTAGCCTTACATTGCCAATTGGTCATGTTGCTTTTGTAATTCGGTTTCATGAAGGTTAAAACCTCAGTATATATTAAAGTTTTAAAAATGTGTGCATTTTTAATAATTAGGGAGCAAAATTAAAACTTTTTTCCTAGGAAAAAGGTAACATTTTATGTAATTTTATATTATAGCAAAATAAGTATATTTGATATTTCTATCAGGCATCTACATATTTGAGATTTTTTAAATTCACCTACCAAACTGTGCAAAACAAAATGAAAGATGGATTACTGGGAAATGTTGTCCTCAGAATATTATAAGAATATCTTGAAGCAGTACAGACATTATGTGTTTTGTAGTTAGTGCAGAAGTCATGCTAGAAAGGTCTTTGTAATTTTTTTTGTAGCATACAATATTTACATACAAAACACCATAAAAGAAGTATGTGTCTCTCTTCTGTACAAAAAAATGAAATTTGCATTATTGGAATGATTAAAGACATAAAAGTAGTTCCTGTAAAAAAATTATCTTATTCTTTGTATATATTAAGGAGAGAATTCAGGAAGGCATTGAGATGTGTACAACTCCATATAAAGTTGCAATACCATTTTGGTATTTAGCAACTGTCCTAACATGGTGCTGCATGGTGCTCTAGGACAAAGATGTACAGTACTGCATGCCATGTGGGGCCAGCCCTATGCAGGCCCTGCAACCATGCTGAATGCTAATAAGAAAGTTCAGGTGAAAGGTGTATGCTGTTTAACAATGTGCTTTCTCTCTCCACCAGAGCTACATCCAGAAAGGCTTCTACATGCATTGTGATTCAAGAAATCTCATGGCTGTGTAGATTAGCAGAGCCAGCCACATCATAATATCACAGGCATTGATACAGGGATTGGGATGAGTGAATCACTAGATACTGTGGACAACTGAAGATTAAAGTGCCATAATGGAAAGAACATCAGTACAAGGAATGGGGATGGGGTGAATTACTGCACATTAGGGATTGCTGAAGATTAAAGTGCCATAATGGCATGTACATCAGTATGGGAGCTCTGGGGGACACTAGACACTAGGGATTATACAAATGTGTCAAAATCGTGCATAACAATTATGGGGATCAGTGGTAGGGGAAACATGTGATACCAGACAAGTCAGAAAGAGAGGTATGGGGACCATGTTGTGTGTGTGTGTGTGTGTGTGTGTGTGTGTGTGTGTGTGTGTGTGTGTGTGTGTGTGTGTGTGTGTGTGTGTGAGAGAGTGTGTGTGTGAGAGAGTGTATGTGTGTTTCAATGTCTACTTGTGCTGGGGGAGTCTGACTCTGGGGCATCATACCAGTGCCAATGTTTACACAAGCAGCAGTGATCTGCATGTTCCAGCAGTAGCTGTGATTCAAAGACATACAGATTAGCCAATAATGAAGTCTTACTTCATCACGGCTGTCTCTGAATCACAAATGACCACTTTGTGGGACCAGGGCCTTTTTAGCACTAGGGCCTTTTTTAATAAATTCCCAGGTGAGACAAAACAATTACATTATAAAGTATTTTTTTTAATACATTTGAGGATGATGATAGTCATTTATCTTTAATGAAAGAAGCCCATTCTATGGGTATTCTACAGAGACCTATACCAGTAAGTTTCCCAGTAAGTTTTATTCAAAAATGTGAAAAAAATTTGGAGATGTTGATTTTTAGATAAAAAGAGCAATATTAGATAAAACAGACTCAGCTAAGGGGTTACATTATCTAGCATGTCATCTCTTTCTGTGGTATATGCAAATATCAGTATTCTTTTTAAGTCTCTGAATCACCTTTTAGGGCTGAACATTCTCTATAACATATTGTGGATAGGTCAGCACTGATTCTGTATTTCAATTATATGCAGCATTGCATGTTAATATTACATGCATTTGTTGCTCACTATCATCTTCCTGTAAAAGCAGATTCCTGATGTGATTATCTGTTATTTATTGATGTATTTTTGGAATCTAAATAATTAATTAATTAATTAATTAATTATTGCTTTCTTATACTGCGGACTGTGATGACTTGTGCTATTTTCACTTTAGGTGAAAAATGCAGTTAGAATCTACTATTCCATGTTTCCTGTTCTGCTTTTATTTTAGGAAATGGAGCACAGTATCCCTAAACTTAGGTGCATGTGTATCACTATGCTATATTTAGTGGTTGTCTTGCCTGTAAGGTAATTTTCTATTATATTAATCTTGGCTATATTTCCTTTAATGTTAATTTCTTGGAAAGTTTGTTGATTGGGAAGTGGTATTTCACTTTTTAAGTGTTTCACTTGCATTGTAAAATTCTCTTATCACAGAATGCAGCCATCAG
The DNA here is from genome assembly GCF_019279795.1 of Protopterus annectens. Classification (NCBI taxonomy): domain Eukaryota; kingdom Metazoa; phylum Chordata; order Ceratodontiformes; family Protopteridae; genus Protopterus; species Protopterus annectens. Next base: position 894,696,942 of record NC_056745.1, read on the forward strand.
TTATGATAATCAATGTAAAGCAACAGACAACAGATGTAATACATTTTATATTTACACTTTGTTTCATACTTAAAAGTTATTTATTTATGTAATTAGCAGTAATATCTACAGTATTTATTATTGTTAAGCATTTTGGTAGTAAAAACAATTCCCTACATTTTTGAAAATAAATGCTAACATAAAAATGCAAAATTCAAAGCCTTAATCATAATAATGAAAACAAAAAAAAAACCCAGTCAAACCTTAAGAAAGCACATCTACATGGATTTCAATAAACTCTTCTACAAAGATAAGGAGGCTTCTGTGGCCTAAATAAATAAACAGCTACTTTGCAAATCAGAGAAGACAGCTGATTCCAAAGATCTGGAGTCAAACAAGCAAAGGGAAGTCATCCTGTTCATTTAAGTTGGGCCCTTGGGATAAATTTTGGCCCCTCCACTGAACAATGGATACCAACAGCTCTTCCAGTTCAGCATGATATAGATGATTTTGACTTCCATAAGTCAATAACAAGACCAGAGAAGCTAATTTAGAAGAGGCTGGAAGATATAGCAAGTTCTGTAAAGAAGAGTGACATGGTAGGTGCAAAAGTTGTCCATTAATAATGCTTTTATGGAATATAGTCTTAGATGTGCCAGTCATCATCTGAGAGCCCTACACAGAGAACACTGCAGTAAGCAAAGCAAGATAACATAACTGTAAGAATCAGAACTGTAATACTTTTCAGGTGGAAGTACAATGTTTTGATAATATCAAACATGATCCTTCCTATATTTCTGGGGTTTTAGTACACTGGAAAATTGTTTTTCAGAATTATACTAAGAACCCAATTGCCTTTTAATGTGCAAGATTTCCTTTATTCTACGCACTTCTGGCAAAAGATATATGGGCCCAAAAAAGTGCAACATGACTGAAGTGCACCATTTCAACAAATTCACTCGTTATGCTGTTTTTAAATTTAGACTTACAATTGCCATGAACATTAAGGAGATATATAGGAAAGTAATTTCTTTATTTTTAAAATTTTTTTGCAAAGTAGCTGTTATTTATTTATTTGTTGTTGCTGAACTAGTCTGCATGTTTGAATCTACATAGTAATAGCAAGTAATTAACAGTATAGTGTAGCATATTGACTCTGTGAGAGGCTAACAATGTTAACCCTGTATTCTCAGGTTTGATCCTCCCACTCTCTAATTGTCTACTCTATAACTGCAAGTCACTTAATTGAAAAGTATTTCTACAATATTTCTGAAGAAAAATGTACTTACTGACTTCACTCGGTTAACAGAAAGATATTTTCAGTCTTTCATAACGTAGACAATTTGTCTTCCCAAATTATTACTGAATTGTTTTCTGAAAGTGTGACATATGGGAAGAACATGAAATAAAACATAAAGCATGCACAGAACAGAACATTTCTTCATTTCTGAACTTCTGACAGCCATCTACAGTCCCTTTGGTTTCTCTGAGAATTGTTTCTGGTTCTATCATGACCCATCTATAAAATGTCACATAGAAATCCAAAGAGACAGTGTCACGGCAAAGGCCATCATCTTATTTTTCCCCCTTAATTGGCATTTTGCCATTAGTCATTCTGTAATACTATGGCTTCTGACTGCAGGGCAAGTCAATTTTCTATCATCCCAATTGTACTTAGAGTTCTTCTTCCTCCTATTGTCTGACAGCCTCCTTATTTCATAAAACTCACCTTAAACTAGCTTTACAGCTCATTATCACTTTTAATCCCTTTACCTAATTGAGTGAAGTCTTTTCTGTTTTAATTATTTACTTCACTTTCCTGACATATATATTGTAATTTAACTCCAGTTCACGCCATCTATGACTTTTAAGTTTTATTACTACACAGTCACATATTAGATGTTATTTGACTGTCTGTTGCATTTCTTAATAATTCTGAAAACTAAATATTAAAACTATGCCATTGTAATGTTATGGCAATCCTTCAGTCAATAGTAAATAAAAATAAAAAAGCAATAACTGTTAATTGTGGAGAAAAAAAATGAGTTTTAGAATTACAAGTGGAATATTGACCACTACTGTCTCTAATATGAAATTCTTTGCTGTTGCTGGGCTATCCTACTTTGTTTGAAATGCTTGGAGATAGTTAACCACCCTAATCAAATGGTGATATTCAGAGGTATATACCCATAGTAATAATCTTAGTGGGATGAGCTTGCATGGTGTGCAAGAGATTACCCTGAGACCCTCAAGGCTAGATGCCACTTTGTCTGTTTCCAAAGTGGGAAGGGTGAGTGACCATTTTACAGCACTGGCTATCTTTTCCCAGTCCATATCTGCCTCAGGTAGTCACAACTTGGGCTAATCATTAAGCCCAGATGCTAAGGTTGTTAAATGGTACTATTACTATAGAATGGTATGTGAAAACTGTGACATATTTTTCTTTTGTAATGTTCAGTATTCTGACATGCCATACGTAGGTGTAACAGTCTGACAGGTGGACTTGCAAATGTGTTTAGAGTCCCAATATTGTCTGCATGGTAAATCATACGCTGCTGGACAGCCACTTCCATGAATACACTAGCATATCTTTTTTAGAAGAACAGTTTCACAACAGGATCACAGGGCCATTTTTAAAAAATATTGCATCGAGGTCAAGAATACTAAAAAGGCAAATGAGATAAAGACTTTTATCAGATTGTGAGGAGACATTTTTTCAGTTATTAAGTCATTTGTCAATAGTCAGTTTACCTTATTTAGTGTTACAGAGAATCAGAAGCATATGCTGAATTTAAATCAGGTGAGCTACTGGTCCCTTAAAGTGTATGAGCAAAGTGAGTTTATACAGTCATGCACATACCGACACAGACACAAAGACAAACACACATGCACAAGTGCACAACAACAAAGGAGATCAGAAGACTATCCTGTGAAAGACGGAGTATAAGACGGGCAAGATTCTGGTCCCTTGTAAGATGTGAGTGCATGTCTGCAAGCACTCAGGCAGAGACACAGAGAGACAGACAGATAGACACACACGCGCACACATGCACACAGACACGTGCACACACACACACACACACAGACATACACACAGACATACACACACACACACACACACACACACACACACACACACACACACACACACACACACACACACACAGACATACACACACACACACACACAGACATACACACACACACACACACACACACACACACACACACACACACACACACACACACACACACACACACACACACACACACACACACACACACACACACACACACACACACACACACACACACACACACACACACACACACACACACAGAGTTATGCACACACCTTAACTGCATGCTTGCATAATTCAAAAGGTAATCCTGTCTTCAGGAAAATAAGTCTCTTAATCTGATCCAGATGACCTTGACAAGAATTTATCTCTCTAAGCACATTTGGAGAGTATTATTAAGATATATGCATAAAGAACACTTAAAGATGAGATTACAGTTCATGGACTGAGATTATCTTAATATATTATCTAGTGAAGACTTGTTAATGTCATCTGTTTAGGTTTTTATAGATGGCATTGATAGACTTCCATACAACAGTCATAGACTCTTACATAAACCTCAAGCCACATTTAACATAAGAGACTAAATATAATCTAGCAGGTAGATATTATGGATGAAGTCATTTTTATTAGTGTAGGGAGTGGAAATGTGGACTTGGAATTGTGAATCTACTGAAAGTCCTAGGTTAGAACATAAAAGTTACCAAACTACATGTTCTACATGAATAGTTGCCACTGAGTGAGTTTCTGTCAGTATTATGAACTGATACCACCACAAGAACACATGTTTCAGGGTTTGGAAACACAGGATAAAAGTGTTCCTGCACTGGGCTTAAATTAGTAATTATCTAGTCTCAACTGATGTTGAGGTAATATAATAGCATACCTGTTTCTGCAAGATCTGTACAGGTTTGACATAACACATACTGCCTGCAATGTTAAGCAGAATAGATTATACAGGCAAAGTAACTGCTGAAAAAAGTGGTAAAGCAAATTTGAAGTAGTTCATTATGGATAACATGGAAACAAGAAGGACTGACACAGACAAATAACTTGTGTCAGAGACATGGACTAAAGCTAAATTCCAAGAAATGCATAATAGCATCCTTTGGAAAGTTGGTCACCCTTGGCAACTACCTATTGAGACCACATCCCTAAGAGTTCTAAGAGTTCATCAAGTAGAGATGGACTTGGGGGAGAGCACAAACAGTAATCTGGACTTTGACTATCATATCTCTACAGTAGTGAGGAAATCATTGTATTCTGAACATCTTACAAATAAATGTATAGCATCTAGGACCAAGGACGTCATTGTTCCTCTGTATTCGGCACTCATTGACCTATCATTGAGCATAGTACCACATTTGGTATGTACCTAAACATGCACATCCAACAACTGGAACATTTACAAAAGTTCCTCTTTAAAAGAATGTAGGGCATAAATAACATGCCCTATGCAGACCACCTCAAAGCCCTATCCCTGAATTCAGTCCCCTACAGGCTGTTGAGGGGAGAATTTTACCTGGCATACAAGGTATCTTTGACCACTTTCTGATGGACCTCCTACATATCCACAAAACAAACAGCACCAGAATTATCCATTTAAAAGACTTAAGCCTTACTTGTGATATAAATAGGACCTGCTTGTGAGACAGCTATGTATCCCAGAGACTACCTCTCTGGAACAGCTTCCCATGTGATGCAGAGGTCATCCCTAACTCAACTGAAATTTAACTCGGACAACTGGATGGGAAACAAGAAATTTACCCATGGTTTGGCACTTCCACTACCAAGAGCAGCAGAACTTGTCAGAGATCTGGTATGCATGGCTAAGCTTAGAAAGACTCCAGCAAGTGTTAGCCAGTACACAACCATCAACCTATAAGCTTTATTGTAACCTCTAAACCAGGGATGAAAAAAATGTGCATTTTTGGCTGAGTTCTCATATATTCTCTTGTTTTATAACTTTTTATAGATGTTTTTTCATACAAAGAAAAAGATTTAAGGGAAAGAATATACTAAATGTTTGATTAATCCAACACGAGGGGAGAAAGCAAGTCATTTAAAACTATACAAACTAAATATCAGAAATTTCATAAAATTACAAAAGCTCAGCAGATATAAAATAACAAATAAAAAAATAATATAATCATCAATGTATCTCATATTTACACTGATTAAGTTGTGGACTTCACTATTATTTCTTAAAGGCTTTTTACCAGATGGACAAAACAATGAAAAAAAAGTAATTGAAAGCCATTTTAGTAAACCCAACTTTAAACTTTTTTTAGGGGGTAAATCCCCTGCTCCCCAAGAGTGAGGAGTAGACCACGCCCCCTCACCAAACATATATGTAAACCAGCTCCACATTCGTGCAACAGTGGCCTAAAGCCAGCACCATGTTATCAGTGAAAGTGGTTTTCAGAGATAAAGCTGTCACACTGCTGTCAACTGAGCACAGTGATCAGCATGAAACTGTTCCTAAGTAGATGAACTAAATGTATTGCATAGTCATAGACAGGATTAACAGAACATAACTCTTCAATGTTTTAAGGCCTGACCATTCTCCCACTACTACTCCAGCAGATAACCACGTCACTAATCAAACTTAAATTGCCTGAGGCATAGTCAGGGCTTTGGCTGACATTTGCCCCTTTTCACATTTTTTTGCAGGAAGCAATATTTCAGATAGAGAGGTAGTCCTCTAAAAAGGGGTTTAAGTGGTTATCCAAGGCTATTATTCTTCTATAATGTGTCTGCCTTGCCTGTGTCCGATCAGATTCTTTCGCAGTATGTACTAGTGTGCCACATTGCTGTATGGTACACCACTCACGCAGCATGCAATTTATGTGGTATGCATGAACAGGCATCTGGCTGCCATCACATGACATTCTACTATGTACAATGTACCATGTGTGGATTACATAACTGTCTTGTAGTCACAATACACAGCAGGCAGTCACATGCATCAATCTAGTTTGTACAGGATAGCATACTATGTTTATTAATACTGTAGTCTGTCTGGATGGAAAGTACAATAGTAAAGCCATCTAAGTGGAGCAGTGGATGGAGCCTTGATTGCTGCCTGGGTGATTCAAGGTCAGTTAGTTTGTCTAAGCATAGGAAGTACTGTCTGAGGAGGGACTGAAAATCGACTTCAAAACAGTCATCAGGTGGCCAGGTGAATAAGCAGCAGCAGTGGGCTGAGAAACATTACTTTGCTATGTCAAGTAGTGTGTAGATTGCAACTAAATTTTGGAGTGTGGTCATGTCTGTTTAAGCACAGTCAAAATGAGGCCAGTATTCCATGCTCTGCTTCCATAGTACAATGTTCAACCGCCATACCATAGGATTTAATGGCATACAAATGTCTTAACACGTGATGTATGGTGGTTTCACCCCATAGCAGAAGGGAGGAATGTCCTGGCCAATAAAGGGTGGGGGTCTGAAGATCAAAGAAGGGATGCCAACAAATTAAAAAAAAAAAAGGATGCAAGCAATAAGGAGTATAGCCATGGGCCAGATTCCAAAAGATTTCCTCTCAGTGTAACTCTGCCCTGATTCCAAAAGACTTCCTCTCAGTGTAAGTAACTCACTTTGGTGTAAGTCCTATGCAGAAACAGGCTTACACCAGGGGCCATATTCCAAACCCCCTCCTCTCAGATTAAATGGTCACTTACACTGAGGACAAGTCTTTTGGAATAAAGCTATTTGACTTCACAATAGCACCTGTTTCATAAAAATGCTTTCAGATTAAGCATTCATTTACCACCCCCTCAAGATTATCATACAATTCTCCTGCTTCATATATAGAATAGTGAAAAAATCAGCATAAGAAGTGGGTACCAGGGAACAAACCATGTATTTTTGCTTCAACTGTTCGATTTCTTTTTCATAGTGGATGTTATACTGTTAACACAAAGATGTGTGCAAACAGATGTTATATTCCTCCAAATGAGTCTTTTATCAATTTTGTTTTTGTGGTTAAGTAAATGACCTAAATGCTTACTGCTTCAACAGCAGAGAAAGTATTAATCAAACATTTAATAACAAATCATCCTTCCATCTATTTCTGCATGAACCGAGCTTGCAATACTTTCATAATTTGTCTTGCTGGCTTTCAGGTGTGAGAAGTTACAAATGTGAGACACTAAAGAGTAGAAGAAGCCAGTATAGAATCAAATACATTTTCCAAAAAGAAAGAAAGAAAAGAAACTTCTAGGAATGTTGTCCCCCCCAAGACTAATTTCATCATCATTAACCCCCTTTTTCCCATTTTCGACATGGGCTTGATGTGTTGTGTCAACTGTCACCATCTCTCTCTATTCAGTGACACTCTCTTGCCTTCTTTGACACTCATGCCTGACTTCCACAGGTCTTCTCAACACAATCCATCCACCTCTTTGCTGGATGCTGCCATTTCCTCTTGCCTTCTTCCTGTCTGTCCCAAATCATCTTCACTAGATTGCCTTCACCTTTTCTGCACATGTGCTTAACCACTTTAATCTGTCTTCTTTGGCCTTTTCTCCAGTTGGAGCTACCTTGTCCCCATTTCTTCTTCTGTTCAGTAGTGTGCATCCTACCACACATCTCAAGCACTTCATCTCTATCGCCTCTAGCCTCCTCAATTGGTCTGCCTTTACTGCCCAGGTTTCTGACCTACATAGCAGTACAGGTCACACTACTGTGTTGTACACCTTAATTTTCAGTTTATTTGGCATTCTTCAGTCATATACTACACTACCACTCTGTGCCAGGTGGCCGCAGCCCCTCTGATTCTAACTTTGACCGCCTCATTCAGACTTCCTTTCTCCTCCTTCACCCCTCCCAGATATTTGAAACTGTTAAATAGTTCAACATTTTGCCTTTCTATCTCAATTCTCAACTTTTTCTGAACTCCACCATTTGCTGCCATTGCATCTACCCTATCTGTATTCAGTTTAATCCCATGTGCCTTTAGTTTTGCATTCCATTACCATATCTCTTGCTGAAGGTCTTGCTATGAGTCTATAATGCGACATCATCTGGATACAGCAGCTTTGTTGATCTGTCCTCTCTGACCTGTTTGCTAATATAGTCTATCACCAGTATGAGCAGCAGTGGGCTCAGAGCTGAACCCTAATGTACACCCATTCCCACTGGGAGCCCCTCTGTGAGACCAAACACTGTAAGTCATTGGGTCCTTGTATATAGCTTGCTCTAATTTTTCCAGTGTTTCTGGGACTTCAAATTACCACAGGACTGCACAAATAAGCTTTCTGGGGACCCTGTCATATGCTTTCTCCAAGTATAGGAATATCCAGCGGGACTCTTTCCTCATCTCTAGCTTATTGGTAATCATCTGCCTCACAGCAAACTCCAGGTCAGTTTTGCTCATCCTGATCTGAATCTGAACTGCTCAGTTCCTCTCTTGCTTTCTATTACTCTGTATTTGTTCATCACTCACCTTTTCCAGAACGTTCATGCAATATGAAAGGAGTTTGATACTTTTGTACTGCCCACAGTTGTGGATGCCCACTCTGTTCTTGAACACTTGCACTAGTATGTTTATTTTCCAATCATCTGGGATATGCCTTTTTCTCCACACTGCTATGAGTGCCCACCAGAGCCATTTCTCCCTATCTCACCCAGCATCTTTATCGTATCTACTGTGAACCCATCTGAGCCTGCTGCTTTCCCTGACTTCATTTTCCTAAGTCCTGTTCTTACTTCTTAATCTTGGGATTAATTTGTCATTATTAAATCCTTATTGGTATGAATGCACTTCACTAAGTTCTGGTAGAGTAAACAGGAGTGGGGGGATGGTGAACCAGGGTCAGGGGTGCATTAAGATTTCACATCATTAGTAGAAACACTGACTGGTATAACAAAAGTGGCAGACAGCATATGTGCGTTTCCATCTGACTTAAAAGTAGGAGGAGCTTAATATGTTTTGAAGGAAATATTAGTAAAGTAGCACATATTCTATAATGCTTTTTTTCTGATTCAAGTCAAAAATTAGCACAAGATATTTAGATGCTAAAATACAGGAGAGGACATTAATTGTAACACATTCATATCAGTTATTCCATAGTGGGCTCAAGAAATATCTTTTAAATGGTTTCCTTCATCTCAGTATTAATTTGCAATTCAAATTTAAGAGCTGTCAAGGTCTATAGGATTGCCACAGAAGGGTGTAACCTTATTCCAGTTGTAAGAAGTAAAACTAGTGTGCTAAGAAAAGTGTATAGCTAAGCTAAGCAAACCATGTTCAAATGTGGAAGATATATATATATATATATATATATATATATATATATATATATATATATATATATATATACTGAGAGGTGCTACTTTGTAAAATTCTGTCAATTTATCTGATCCTAAACTATTGTGCAAATCATTGTGTTTGCTGATTGAGAACATATTTTTAGATAAATTGTACATGAATGAATCTGAAAACCCTGGAAGAAAAAGGTCAGAGAGAAAGTCATTTGCAAGTTACAAAATGAAGGATGATTATGTACAATGGAATGAGTCATAGTTGCACAGTATCACCATGGTTAAGCTCTCTCGTTTCACATTTCCAGTAGCTGGAGTTCAGTTCTGACTGCTGGCTGCAGTCTATATCAGTTCTGCATATTGTTCAAATGTCTGCATGAGTTTTCTCTGGATATTTTACTATCTGTAAAAAAAAATGAGTACACATGCTGGTTAATTGTGTTCTCAGCTTCTCAGCTATGGCTGCAATGGGTTTTTCGAAAGCTGTTATCTGATTAATACATTAAAATAAATTTATACATGAAAATCTTAAAAATGTCATTTAGAGTAAAACAAATCTCCCATGAACATGGATGTCCAGTTCCAGTGATTCTGTCATTGACCATTTGCTCATTTAGTCCCTCTGCAGAATAGTTAAGTAAACCTTTTAACCTCTTTAATCTGATATGCACTTCAAAAACAGAATGAAAATGAGATTTAAATACTTTAATAAACTCTAAAATATTTTTAAAGAAGATTAAATATGAGAGGCTAACCAGTTCATGTATAGCTGTATGAGAGTAAGGTTACTGATACCTTTATTTATTTATTTATTTATTTATTTTACATTTGTTAACCGGGATAGTCCGACTGGATACATGCCCATTTACAGCGGAGGCCCGGGGAGAAAAGCTCCAAGCAAGACAATATGAGACATTTACAGAAGTAACAAAAAACATAAACATTTAAAGCAAGGTGAGGTTAGTCATTACATGATATGTAAATTAATAGCTTAAATTTAGTTAGTTTATACATGATGACAGCAAATTATTATAATAAGGATTACTCAGATAACCAGGATCTAGGAGTAGTATATTCAGAGAGATAGCTAGCCAGGGTTAAAGCAATGGCAGGTAATATCAGACCCCAGGTAGCCTTTTAGTTTAGTTTTAAATTGGTTTAAAGAGGGGAGTGAGGTAATATCAGGAGGGAGTTTGTTCCAAGTTTTCCCTGCGGAGTTGGTAAGGAGAGAGTCACCAGCTGCGTTATTAGTTTTACTTGTTTGTATAAGGAGACGACTGGATGACCTCAGTGGTCGAGGGTTATTGCAAGGGAGATCAATTTTTGAGTGAGGGAGGGTATTCAGGGTTATATAAAATTTTGTGGGTCAGTACTAGTAGGTTATAAGAAATTAGTTTCGGTAGCTCAAGCCAGTTAAGCTGGGTTAGGTTGGTACAGTGGTGGGTTCTATATGGTAACCCAGTAACAAACCTAGCAATGTGATTATAACAGATAGTGAGCTTGTTCATGATCATTTTATTAATATTATGTAGTAAGGGGGATGAGTACAGTAGGGTAGAGAGGAGATGGGTTTGGGCAATGGCAGATTTAGCTTGGGGAGTCAAGAAGCTTTTTATTCTATATAGCGAACCTAGTTTCTTATTGATTGATTTAATCATTAGGTTTACATGAGTATCAAATTTTAGGTTGTTATCTATAGTTACCCCTAATAATTTTGTCGAGGCATCCGGAGAGATTATTGTCCCGTCCTTTGCTTGGATTGTAAAGTTGAGGGGGCTTGACCTTTGTGTCGGTGAAAACAGTAACATTTTTGTTTTTTTTGGATTAAGTATCAGACGACGACTAGAGAGCCAGTTTTCTACTTTGCTGAAAGTAGTTTGGGTCAAAGATTGTAACTCTATAGGGGATGTTCCAGAGCAAATCAGCGTGGAATCATCTGCATATTGAATGCAACTAGCATTTGATACAACTGTGTGCAGGTCATTGATGAAGATTGAGAATAATAGTGGTCCTAGGATGGATCCTTGTGGGACTCCCAGAGTATTGGGTTGAAAGTTAGAAAGTTTGGTCTGCCATAAAACTGCTTGTTTTCTACCATTTAAGTAGGATCTAAACCATTGAATAGCAGTAGTGTCCAGACCAAATGAATGCAATGTATCAATTAGTAATTTATGGTCCACCATATCAAAGGCTTTGGACAGATCCAAGAATAATGCTGAGGAGATATTATTGTTATTACGATAGGTATTTATGGTATTGGAGAAGACAAGAAGGGCTGAGGTAGTGCTATGGAGATGTCGGAAACCATGCTGAGTGTCAGCTAATAGGTGATTGTCAAGTAAGTGTTGCATAAGCTGTTTCTGCACGCATTTTTCCATTATTTTTGCTAGGGGGGACAGTATGGATATGGGCCTGTAGTTCGAGAGGTCTGTGGAAGTGCCACCTTTATGGAGAAGAATTACATAGGATACCTTCCAGATATCAGGGATTTTGGCCTCTGTTAGGGTCCGATTAATGAGTATTGACACAGGGTAGGCAATGGCTTCAGCTGATTTTTGCAAGTATTCAGCTGGAAGTTGATCAGCTGAGAGTGTGGTAGGTTTTAGTTTTTTGATTAATTTACAGATGAAAGAAGTTGCTACAGGCTGAAAGGTAAATTGGGGAATGTTTTTATAGGTGGGAGTATCAAGGCTTTGAGAGTTAAGTGGCAGTTGATTAGACAGGGTTTGGATTGTCTCAGTGAAGAAGCAATTGAAACTATTTGAGATCATGTCCGGTGGTTTATCTATGAGTGTAGCAGGGACAGGGGTAGTGGAGCGTCCTGGGTGTAGAAGAGTATTTAGCCCGGCCCAGAACTTTTGTGGACAGTTTGTATGCTCAGTTTGCAGTTTCCAATAGTATTGTCTTTTATCAAGTAAGATTAGTCTTTTGGTTTCATTCCTAAGTTGTCTATATTTAATCTGATCAACTGGTAGTTTATTGCTTCGCCATACCGACCATGTTTTATTTCTAAGATTAATTTTCTGCCTGGTCTCTTTGGAGAGCCACGGGACATCTCCTGTCTTAGTCTTCCTAGACTGAATAGGAGCATGAAAATTAAGAATTTCCAGGAATTTTTTGTTGAAATACTGCACTGCTTCATCTAGGGGTAAATATTTTAGTATCGTCCAGTTGCAAGAGTTTAATTCTAGTTGAAATCTAGTAGGGTCAAATTTTTTTTATTTCTAATTAATCTTAGTGTGGAATGTTTTGGGATGGCTATTTTGTGCTTAATAATGTAGGTAAGGTGGTGGTCACTTAGGCTATCAGGGAGAGAACCAGATGTATATTGGTTAGGATCACTATTGATAAGCACCCAATCAAGTATACTCTCTTTTTGGTTAGATTTGTTTATCCTAGTGGGCGTTAACGATTTGCGTGAAGGAGTGTAGGTTTATATGAGTGGAGGGGGCTTGAGGGGAACAGGAAGTCCAGTCTATATTAAAGTCCCCAAGGACTATGGTTTCCTGAGGGAAGTGACTTGATAACCAGTGTAAGGTAGCTTCAAGAGTATCTACGTTCTTACCTGGGGGAATATACACACAGATAATATAGATGAATTTAGTAATATTGATTTGAAGCCTAGAAATAAGGATCTCAGCATTGTTAATCTGAGGTGGTTGATTGACATCGATAGAAACGGTTAGATTGGATTTATAGAGTATGGCAACCCTCCTCCTTTTCTAGAGATTCGGTCTTTCCTATAAATATTATACCCAGGGATAAGTATTTCATTGTCCATAGTGGATGGTTTAAGCCATGTTTCAGTTAGGCACAAGATCTCTGGGGAGAGGTCAGCTATAACTGCATGAAGTTCATATACCTTATTGTTAATACTTCTAATGTTCAGATGGCAGGTAAGAAGTGAGTTAGTAGGGCACTGTAATGGGATTGTTTTGAGGTCCGTGAAGAGAGGGGATTGTTGGATAATATTGGCAGGACCAGGGTTAGGATGTATGTCCCCATGTCTAAGTAGATTTAGTCTTAATTTGGAGATAAGCTTTAGGAATTTATTTACAATTTTATAGGTATGCTTCTGTTTAAGGTTGATATTTATTGAGGTATGAGGGTATGGAAGCATGGAGCAAGAAGTAGTGTCCACCCATGTACCTTGAGTGTGATAAAAGTTCAGGAGATTAATTTCTGGAGTGTTGGTCTCAGCCCTGGAAGCTGAGATCCCTAAACAAGTTTGGGTTTCATATAAGGTTGTAAGATAGGAGGTTATTAGGAGCGGTATTAGCATAAGGTACCACATCTTTAAGGACTTTTGGGATATGGTTCACAAGGATGCACTTACAGGTGCCTTTGAAGGAATGGATGTGTAAGAAGTTAGGGAGAGAAAGACGAGGCGGTAGTGGATGGGCGTGGGATAAGATGTATCTCCTGTGATAGGGAGAGTGATTGAATAGAAGGCTAATATGATTGGACCTGGGGATGAAGGGTGTGGTTTTATGGTTATAAATGTAGAGGTAGTAGGGGCGGGTGGGATATGGGGGCAGGGAGGGGAGCGAAGTGAGCCTGAGCGTAGCGAAGGCGAACGTAGCGGGGCTACAACCGTCCACTACTATAACCCAGGAAGTAAAGCTCAGCTGGGTATATAGCCTAATTGTAAAGATTTCGAAATGAGCCTGAGCGTAGCGAAGGCTTAACGAAGGGCTACAACCGTCCACTACTATAACCCAGGAAGTAAAGCTCAGCTGGGTATATAGCCTAATTGTAAAGATTTTTTTTTTTTTTCCTTATCTTTTTGGTTTATTTTTAATCCAATTTTTTAGGAAATTATCCAAATGTTGAGTATAATTCTGAGTTTTTAGGAGGCAGGACACTGAAAGTTCAGTATTTCTTGGGGAAGTAATATTGGGTAAAATCCAGGTGGATTACCTGAAACTAAGGTAGCCGAGGATCCTACACGGCAACTTCCAGCCTTTAATAGAATTCATGTAAAAGGGATAGTGTGGCATGTACTTTGGGGTTTGTGTGCGTGTGTGTATATGTGTGTGTGTGTGTGTGTGTGTGTGTGTGTGTGTGTGTGTGTGTGTGTGTGTGTGTGTGTGTGTGTGTGTGTGTGTGAGATGCCAGTCTAGTCAAGCTTTGAACAGTAAGTAGATGTGTGTGTGTTTGTGGGGGGGCACATGAGTGTGTGCATACATTTTCCAGAATAAACAAGCTTGTTCACTGTTTTCTTTGTAAAGTATTTTCTGCAAAACAACATTATAGTAATAGTTTTAAGTATCTTGTCTGGAGACAACATCAAAATGGCTAAGCTCTTTGTCCTTATTTTTTTCCTTCTCTACCTTTGTATTACAGTGATTTGTCCTTTTCTATCTATCTTTAATTTGCAGTTTAGTGGTTATAAAAGAAAATGGTTTATTCCAAACCATTTTGGTTGGTAGGCATACTTGCTGCTGATTATGATGGAGTCTATCGTTGATGATGATTAAGAACTATTTACAAAGCACATGCAATTAATTTGTAAAGGTTTCAATACAAACTGGACATTGAAACAATCTTGACTGAACCATGTGCTAGGCAGTTAAATTAACATGATGCGTTAATGATTGGGTAAGACGGCGATTGAGGTCTAGCCTGCTATAGGTCCCCGACCATGTCCCAAGACTCTCACTCCACATTCTTAAGTACTCTGGAAACTATTAGGGTCCAACCCAACACTCTCATACTAGGTGACTTCAACTACCCCTCCATCAACTGGGAAAACTACTCATGCACCAATACGCTGGCCCAACGCTTCCTGGAATTCATCAATTCCAATGTCCTGGACCAGCTCATTCTTACCCCCACTAGAGGAAGCAACATCCTTGACCTGGTTATTACTAACATGGGCAACCGTTGCTCTATTCCAGTAGTAAATTACTCCCTGGTTATATCCCACCACAAACTAATCACCATGGAAATCCACATCCCACCCACATCCCCTGCAGGGGTAACCACGATGAAAAACTTCTCCAAAGATGACTTTGGGCTCCTAAAAACAGAGGTGGCTAACTTTACGGCACCCATGTCAATGAAAATAGATGCATGACTGCCGAATCATACACCAGTGCACTGTATGAACAAATACATAAATGCATGGAACTAGCCATACCCAACAGAACCAAGATGCTCGCCTCCAAAAAAAGGAAGCCAATCTGGTGGTCCCCTGCCATTAATAAACTCTACAAAGGAAGGAGGAAACTGTTGCAGAAAAAGGTGAAGTCCCAAGACTGGAAAAACTCCCTTATTAGCCTAAACAAAAAGTTGAGATCCCTCATAAAAAAAAAACTCTAAAGCCAGCTATGAAGGAAGAATTGCAGCAGACACTAAAAACAACCACAAAGCCTTCTATAGTTATATCAAGAGTCTTCACGGCAATACCCAGGTTTGCTCTGAGTTACTGCACAATGGTACCTCTTATACTGAGCCAACAGATATTGCCAACATAATGGCCAACAGATTCAGTGCCAACTTTACCCCTCTCTCCCTCTCTAAAGGGCCAATCACAATACTGGAGGAATGTCAGGGCCCAGCATTACTGCAGCACAGGTTAAAGCTGCATTGTCCAAGGCCAAGAATACAGCTTTCTTGGGACCTGACAATATCCCTGGATGTGTTCTACATGAACTACAAAGTGAAATGGCACCACATCTGTATGCTCTGTTAAATTACAGCCTCACCTCAGGCTTTGTCCCTACTGAATGGTGCACTGCTACAATCATCCCTCTTCATAAAGGGGGAGCAACTACAGACCCTGGGAATTATCACCCCGTTAGCCTTATGAGTCTGATATGTAAGGCTATGGAGTGCATCATCATGAACCTAATTAAGAAGGATATAGGGAACCTCCAAACTCTAGATCCCATGCAATTTGGTTCTATGAAAGGTAGATCATGACTTGCTCAACCTAGTTGACTTCTTTGAGTCAGTCAACAGAGCTGTGGATAAGGGCAAGGCAGTTTATACAGCCTACCTCGATCTGGCCAAGGCCTTTGATACCAGTACCCACTCAGGAATTATTGATAAAATCACCAAACTAGGAATCAACCCCTATATCACTAGGTGGGTTGCAAATTGCCTCACAGATAGAACCCACAGTGTGAAAGTAGCGGGCTCAAGTCAGACTGCCGACCAGTCATGAGTGGAGTCCCACAGGGATCAGTTCTGGATCCTCTCCTGTTTGGCATCTAATTCTCAGAAGTCCAGGCCAATATGCAGGGACTCTGGCTGACCAAGTCCACAGATGTCTGCAAGCTTAACTCCCCAAGTTACGTAAACATCCTACAGAAAGGCCTCACTGACACCATTATCTGGTGTCGAAATCATGGCCTTAAGCTTAATGCCAAAAAATGCATCATCATCCCCTTTGGGAAAAACTCAGTTCCCACTAATTACCACATCGATGGGAGCCTACTGAACACTAAAGGCATTATAAGAGATCTGGGGACACAGGTTGACAGCAATCTCTCCTTCGACCACCACATTGCCACTGTGGTCAGAAAGTCCTTCTATGTGGCACATCTCATTACAAAGGGTTTTGCATCCAGGAAGAAAGAGGTCATCATTTCTTTCTACTCTTCCCTCATTAGGCCAATCATCGAGTATAATGCTTCATTTGACATGTACCTCACTACGCACATGCAACAGCTGGAAAGGCCACAAAAGTACCTCATGAAGATGATCCTAGGCCTTAAACACATGTCCTACATGGACAGACTCAAAAAACTCCAGCTATTCTCTTTCTCATATCATCTACTAAGAGGCAATCTCTGTTTGACTTACAAAGCCAAGTCTGACCCAAAATGCTACATCTAAAATGCTACATCTAAAGAAATCCCAATCCCTCCACACCACATGCTCCAGAGACCTCAACCTCATTACCACAATCAACAGAACATGCTGTCTGATATCCAATTGGAAATTAGCTGAATTCAATAATATTGCCTCTCAGTTTATCACTCTTGTGTCCTGCTGCTTTTTCTGCCATCTACACTAATATGAGCAGCCACATTTCTCTCATCTGAAAAAACATATCATCTAGCTTGTCCCTTATTCTCTTCCTTAAATATTGTTCTAAGCAACAGAACCTTTCTAAGAATGATCATTAGTTGCTGAATCCACAAATAATGTAATTTCCTTTGCAATCTTCACATTTCTTGGACTTCATTTCAATAATCCTGACTTAATAGACATTTTCTGCCTTCTTCTTGGTCTGCACCCTTTTACTACCTATTGTAGTATCTTCCTTCTTCATTTATTCACCATGACCAGCTGCTACGTTCAACTCCTACTACTCCTAACATTAGTGTCCCTGATAACACCTTCCCTGGCTAGGATCACCTCCACCATAAGTGAGGTGAGAAGGGGAGAAAAATATGGAGTAGAGCCTCTAGCAGCATCATATGCATCATCTTGTACACACAAGACATTCTGCAATGCCCTAACTGGACTGAGATCCTCACGTCAACATCAGTAGACATAATGTCAGTCAGATGCAGCTTCAGTCCTATCCTCTAATGCTACATTTTAATAAGAATCTGTATTATGAGTGTGGTACACCACCACCATCCAGAGAAATGTCACATAGGTTCCTAGGTTCATAGGCCTTTACTAGGCCAACATCCCAAGGAGGCCTTTTTAAGCCTAGTCATGTTTTCCCATTTCTAAATGATAGGATAAATTATTCAGCAGCATATAGTGAGGTTTAGGTGGCAGATTGTTTACAAATCATATTCAGAAGTCATACACCTCATTCTGAGTGTGATGAGCCAGACTGATCCCACTCATTCCCACCTTCTTCAACTCCTCCAGCAATAGGCCATTAATTGATATGGACAAATCTAGGTCTTAGTCAGGTTTCCATCCCTCTATCCAGTGTATTTTATTCATCACACCTCCTTCACACTTGTGTCCTCTTTACTTTATTACTTTCACTTTCTTCTCACATTTTGCATGTACATTGATGTGGTTCTACTATCCTTCCATCAGGAGTCCCTTAGTTTTTCCTTGAATAGAAATGTATAACATTTTTGAGAAAAGTTTATGCTTCACTAACACTACATGAAATACTAAGGACCAGTGATATCTAGCAATTGTATGTTATTGGACCTGCAGTTTTCACCACTCAACACAACTTTCCATAGCAGAATTATATACAAATGTTAACATTTAAGTTATATTTTGTCTTAGGGATATTATCTATCAAACAATAGATTTATGATATTTAACTTTATATCATAAAACTAGGGTGAATGACATTTTCTAACCTTTATAACTCATACCTCTACTTGGTTTCATGAATAATACAGATGAAATTCTGACAGTTTTTGACAAAGCTCATCCTAAAGAATGCTGATCCAATAATTTATTAAATTATCTTATGTTATAGGGTCCCTAAGTCTGTAGCCTAAAATGTGGGAACACCTCATTGTTTCTTTTGATATTCCCTGGTTTTGGTATAAGAATCATGCTGATTTAGTATGTTCTTTTTATTCCACTTTTCCAAAGTATCTTTAAATGATTCTATTCTTTTCGTGTGTGCCACCAACATAGTGTTCATTCTAACTGCATACCACTGTGTCTATAAAGAAAACAGCTGTCACTTTACAACCATGTGGTATGACTTCTTCTCTATCATTTTTCTTTCTCCTTAACTGAAGCCTATCGTAAGCCATATTGATAATCTTGAGAAGTGCACCTTTTCCCTGTAGACCTTCATTAAAAATATCTCCATGCTCCCAAACCTCTTCTTATAAACCATACCATTTTAGACGCTAATCATTCTGTTTGTTATTCTTTCTCTTTATGGTCTCCAGAAACAGATATAGTAGTCCAGTTGCAGCCTCTTCAGTGTTCTGTATGACAATATAATCATCTTCTTATTTACTGTTATTTTTCTAATCAGAAAGTCTCACTGGGAAAAAAAGAAAAGGAAAAATGAAAAAAAAAAACATTTTCAAAAGAGCATCAGGGAGAAAACTCCACTTATGCTAGGTAAATATGATCAATTGTGATAAAATATACAAAGCAAGATAAGAAATACAAATAGCTTGCATATATATATATATACATATATATATATATATATATATATATATATATATATGGTAAATGGTTTCGTGAAAAAAGTTATTGAAAAGACTGAAGGTATAGTTGGCATAAACATTGTTTATAATGATATTCAAAAGAAAGAAAAGGATGAATGATAAGCCTTGTGGACCATCAGTATTAACAGAAAGTAAGGGGAAGCCACTGAGAGCCATTTTACTGATATCAGTCTAGCACATAGCTAGTAAAACCATTTAACATTATTGACACTGGGGCTCAGGATAGGCATTTAGACACAAGTTTAATGTGAGAGACTTATCTAAAGTTTTGGATAAGTCTAAGAAGAGAGAAGATAGAAATTTATCAATGTCTCTGGCCTTGTTTATGGTGTCTAAGAAAGCTACAAGGGCAGTTATTATACTATGAGCTGGTCAAAAAAAAGCATTATCAACAAGGGTTAGCAGTTTTTCTAGAAAGAGAGAATTGTGATGTTGTGTATGTATACATTTCAATTTTCCAAACGTTTTGAGAATAGGGTAGTACTGCAATTTAAAATTAATTATTTTGCCAGAATTGACACTTCTGTGGAGAGATTTTTTTAACCAGGTGGTGGGAATGTAGGATTCCTGTTTTGATGAAAATGGAGACTCAGTAAACAATGGATTCAGCAGCTAGCTTAAGGCATACTGGGGGAACATTGTCTTCAGAAAGGAGTGCAGCATTAGTTTGTTTAGTAATGTTTTAATATAAGAGGTAGAATCTGGTTTTATTGTGAAGATGGGGTTACTTGAAGAGGGTAGAAATATTGAATTTGAGGACACTTAAAAGTAGTCTTATGTAAGGACAGCTATGCAGTCTCTCACACAGAAGTGATACAAACCCCTTTTCTCCACTGTAGTGTGGTTTTGGAGTTAGTATATATTGTAAGGAGGATGGGGGGGGCAAGATGGAGGAGTGCTGGACAAGTAGTTACTTACCCTGTTGATTACATGAAAGTTCGGTGAGTGATGTTTTGATGCTTATTGTTCAATGTTCAGCCATTTGATGGTTAGCCCAGTCAATGGCCTAACATAGACCCTAAATAGACAGATCATCATAACCTCACAAGCAGTAGCAAGCACATCACACTTAATGTATCTATTTGACCTTTGTTGGCCACGTTAGCTTCATTACACTAGTAGTCCCTTTTCAGGAGATACTGAAGGTGTTATTTATTCTACTGTGGGAAATTTGACCAGGAACTGGGAAACTTCTTCTATCCTTTTCTCATTGGCGCTTCTAGTTGCTGTAGAAGGGCTGCTGCAGCAGTAAGGAAAAGGTCTAACAGAAATAGCAGCATTAAGGAGAAGAGAAAAACTATGGAGAGTTTGGAGATGGAAATGATAATCTGGAAAAAAAATTGTTGAGAATGCTGATAGAGATTCCTATGTAGTGGATTATATAAATGAGCAATGTTTAGCTTTAGCAAAGAAAAATTAAGTCAAGTGAGTCGATTAGAGTGATGCAGATAACAGAACTAGTGTCAGGCGGGTTTGCAGATGACATTCTGTTAAAAATAATCGAGCAGGATGATCCAGGTGACAGTGCTAGTGTTTCATGGGGTGAGATGGCAAATAACTTTTTTGGAAGTGCTAAGGATGGTAACGTGGAGAAGAAACTAGGTGATGGGGTAGCAGAGAGCATAGCAGTTAAAATGTATGCAGCAGTGACAAAAAGTAAAAGAGGAAAGCAGCAACAAGATAAGAAGGAGCTTGGTTTTGTGAATATGAAAAATTTTAAATTTATACTATGGTAACAGCAGGTAAAAAAGGACAGCAGCAACAAACTGTAAGTAGTGTAAATATCATGCAGAACTTAGGAAGTGAAAGTTATTTTGGGGTGGCTTTTTTGAGTAAAGAGAGTGAAAATACAAGATGTATGATTGGTAAGCATACAAAGGTTAACTATTGTGGATATGAAAAACAATATCGGCCGACAAGGAAGATGGTGTTTCAACCAAAAAATGATCCGGACCTCCAAATATATAGTAATACACTCTTTAATCACAAAAAAAAAAAACAAATAAGATAAAAATATTCAACATCAAGCACTTTTGTCTCCGAATTTGGAGACTTTATCAAGATAAAGCAAAATTCACATAAGCATCCATTTTAAATAATCCACACCCACAGTTTCACAGTTTAATACTATATATTTGGAGGTCTGGATCATTTTTTGGTTGAAGCACCATCTTCCTTGTCGGCCGATATTGTTTTTATTGATTTGTTCATATTTTGGTTTACTGGGATATGAGGAGGAGAAAACATATATGTTATTATAGCATTGTCTGCATGTACAA
Organism: Protopterus annectens; assembly: GCF_019279795.1. Lineage (NCBI taxonomy): Eukaryota > Metazoa > Chordata > Ceratodontiformes > Protopteridae > Protopterus > Protopterus annectens. Next base: position 894,718,680 of record NC_056745.1, read on the forward strand.
CTAATAAGAAAAGACAGAATCTGTTTCACAAATATTGCACTATGTTGCGATTAACATTTAAATAATAATTTCATGGGACTTAAATTGTGATTTAAAGGGAAGACATGAAAAGAAAGTGCAATACATAAAAATATAAGAAGAGATAAAATATAAGTTAACTGTGTGGAATAAAAACCAAGGGACTTACATATGGGGACACTCGGATCTGAAACTGATTTTTTTTTACTATTATTAGGTTTGGGGTAGCAGACGGTGATGGTGATGTTTTCTCAGACCATTTTACAATATAGATGGAAATGACTGAAGAAAGGGAGTATATTAACATAGGAAAGGGAATGAAAAGAATAAATGAGGAATTATGGGGAGTAATTGGAGAGTGGGAAGTATTGCAGTTATGAAAGGATCATATAACCATGAAGGACTTCTGTAAAAACTGAACTGAGTGCTAGATTGACTTTAAAAAAAATAATAAATTGTGTTTTTCCTCAGTGGCATGATGATGATGTAAGAAAGAAAAAATATGAAATATGGGAAAATTTGTTGAAATGCATTATGCATTAGAGAATTTAAAGAATAATACAAGAGTGTATTGGGATATAGAAAAATAAATATATTGCAATACTCATTTGTAAATGAAAAAGAAATATATAAAAGAGATCAAGAAAATTTTAAGGTGTTAATGATTAGGCAGCTATATTATTTACAAGGGGGTATGTGTCTACATATCTTGGTAAAATTGTAAAGGAGGAAATTAGTATAATGAGACAAATGAAAGACGTAAAAGAACACAAACAAATTACAAGTATTGTAATACAGCATATGGAAAATAACACAGTATGGAAAGTATTTTCTGCAACAAGTTAAAAAAATTTTAAAAATAAATGTCTGTTAGTCAATTGGATAAAGTATTTAAGAAAATAAATGTTGAATCCGTATCAATTCCATATGGTATGAAATATTGAATGTGCAATACATTGATAGACTGGCAAAGAGGGCTTTTTAAGTGTACTGAGTGAATAGCTGAAGGATAGTTTTATTTATGAAGAGTTGCATTGTGGTATATTAACATTTACATGGAAGAAAGATAAGAATAAGACCCATCATACTAAATAACACATAATATATATATATAAATATATATATATATATATATATATATATATATATATATATATATATATTTGGGGGGTAATACAGAGGAGAATGGATGAAAGGATGAAGGATATTATGGTATAAAAGGGAAGAGATGTCAAGAACTGTTCTTGGTTTTGAGAGAAATTGTGGCTATTATAAGCAAAATGAGTAAAGTAACCTATACAACACTTGGTATGTGATGCAAAATGTAATTATGATACCAGTTATTTTGACATATGTGGATGATATTGTTATAATGCCTGTGCCCTGGCCCAGCAATCAAGGAGCCTCAATCCTCACCACTAACAACAGTGAGGGCATCTCATATTGGAGTAAAGGATAACAAATACACACAGTAAAGTGCAATTTCCCTTAAGAACACACAGAGATCACAGTCAGTCTGGGGCTGGTTGCTCTCTTGCACTCCAGGTCCCCAATACGACTCCCCACTGGCACAGCTATAGGGTCCAAATCTCAGCCTAGTGGGCAAGCTAAAACCTCCAGCACCCTCTCTGTTCAACCAGTGCTTTGTGTCCTTGCCCGAGTAGCTGACACACACACACACACACACACACACACACACACACACACACACACACACACACACACACACACACACACTTTGAGAAAAGTTTGTACAACCACACAGACACTCCTGGGGAAGGCTGGCACAGGTACTCCAGCTGTGCCCCTTTTTCTCAGACTATACGGTAGTATCAGCTGCCACCACCCAATAATATTTATCAGCTACTCAAAGGCCCTTAAAAGGGTGTCCAATTATTACTGTGCAATATTATTATCCAGTTGGTAGTATAGCCCAGGGCTAAAGCTATTGAAGTGGCTTTATACAATTTTCCCAAAGGCATGTGAGGACTCTAAAGAGCTTAAATTATCTCTACAAATACTGCCACAGTTGAAAGGGTTTAAAAATATTTAATAACAAATAGTCAAAACACAACACAATACTTTTTTACTACACTGTGCTAGTCAAGAGTTCAGAGATCACAGAGTAATACTTAAAATAATTCAGTAGTATAGTTCTGACATCACAGAAAAACACTTAGTCGAACCTTTCTAGTTTCTAGCTAATTCTAAGAGAAAACACAAGTCTAAGATAAACTTACATATAGAGGAAGACAGTGCTGGTGAGTTGGATGGTCAAGACAAAAATGCTTAATGCTCTCTGATTCTCTGTTTTTAAAATCACACTCCTCATTCACATTACATCATTCTTCACACTTCCCTGGGTTCCCAGGCTAACAGAAACTACATTCACATTCTTCACCTCTGGGCAGAAACCAGAACAATAAAGGACATTTATGCATGTAAATTTTGGCCATTAACTCTGACCTTAAAACTATAGGCAGGATGCCTCACTCTAGACTTACTGACTCCGAGTTTTAACATCAGAGGGTTATGACATGCTTTACTCGGTCAGTAGCGTGCACTGTTGTTACATTTTTTTTCATTTCCACATGTAACACTATTTTCCCCATTTAAGACAGCAAGCCTGTGGTTTACATTACTATTTACAGATGACAGAATTATCTCCAAACTTCTATCTGGGTAGGCTGGCAGCCTTCACCTTTCTTCACCCAATCTTCACATATTGAGAAATGCTGCTTGAGGGAGTTTAGGTCTATCTGAGTATAACTTAACCCGTTGCTTGTCTTGAGAGCCCATCTGCATTGGTATTGCTAATACCACTACGGTGCTGCACTGACATATCATATGTTTGCAACCCCAGGCTCCATCTTAGCAACTTGACATTTTGCTGGCTGGCACTGTTTAACCATGTTAGGGGTTTGTGATCTGTCATAACAGTGAATTTCCTTCCATACAGATAAGGCTGAAGTTTCTGCAGTGCCCACACTATGGCTAGACATTCCTTTTCTACACCTGCATAGCATTCCTCCCTGGGTTGGAGCCTATGGCTGAGATAAACCACTTAGTGCTGTTCCCCCTCTGAAGAAATCTGGCTAAGTACAGCCCCCACCCAATGGTTCAAAGCATCCACCTGCACAACAAATTATTTGCTATAATCTGGACTGGCTAACAAAGGGGGTCCTCCAAATGCTACTTTAAGCTTCTGGAATGCCTGCTCACATGCTGGGGTCCACACTACCTTATCTGGCCTGTTCTTCCTTGTCAGGTCTGTGAGAGGGAGCAGGTATGGTACTATGACTGGTGGAAAACTTTCTGTAGTACTCTGCTGTCCCTAAAAATGCCCTCACCTGCTTTTCGGTAACAGGTGCAGGCCATGCCTGAATGGCTTCCACTTTGGCAGGTTCTGGCCTTATCTTACTGCTCCCCACTCTATGTCCTAGGTAGGAGACCTCTGCTATACCCATCTAACATTTGCTTGGTTGAATGGTCAATCCTGCCCTCTGTAGTCTTCCCAGCACCTCCCTGACATGCTGAAGTTGCTCTGCCAGGAATGGCTGTAGATGGCAATATCATCTAGGTAAGCAAGGGCAAACCCTCCTGCTCCTGCTAAGATATGATCTACCAGCCTCTAGAAAATTGCTGGGGCATTCTTCATCACAAAGGGCATTTTTGTGAACTCATACAAGCCAAAAAGTGTCACAAAGGCTGACTTCTCTCTAGCACTGGGAGTCAAGGGCACCTGCCTGTAAAGCTTGGTAGTCCACACAGAACCTGGTGCTGCCATCCTTCTTTGGCACCAGAACCACTGGGGAGGCTAGGGACTGTTGGACTCTTGAATCATCCCTAGTTCCAACATCTCCTGTACCTCCTCCCTCAGAGTCTGTTTGACTCTTTCTGGCACTCTATAAGGGGCCTGCCTAATAGGCCTTTGGGGTCCTGTATCCACCTGGTGCTGTCCCAGGTGGATGCACCCTGGTTTCCCAGTCAACATGTCCCCAAATTCCTGCAACACTGCTCGGATTTTTCTAACCTGTGTAGGAGATAGCTGCTGGGACATTACTACCCCTTCCACTGGGGTGTTAGCCTGAGCCTCACTGAGGAGATCAGTACCCAGATCTCCATCAGACTCCTCCTGCAATCCACTGCAAATGCTCAGCACAAGTGCCTCCTTATCATGGTAAGGTTTCATCATGTTAACATGGTACAATTTGTGTCCCTGCCTTCTGCTTAGCAGTTCCACTATGTAATTAACATCACTTAACTTTCTTACCACCTAGTAGGGTGCCTTCCAAGCTGCTTGCAGCTTGTTGTGTCTGACAGGAAAGAGAACCATTACCTGATGCCCCACAGCATACTCTCTAGCTCGTGAATTCCTGTCATACCACACCTTTTTCTGTTGTTGGGCTTCGGCCAGGTACTCCTGGGCCAAGCCCATGAGTTCCCTGAGCCTTGTCCTGATGTTCAGGACATATGCCACAACAGACTCCTTATGAGACTCGCACTCACCTTTCCACTAATCTCAAATTAAATCTAGAGGTCCCCTCACCCTATGCCCATACAGGAACTCAAAGGGTAAAAAACCTATGGATTCCTGGGAACCTCTCTGTAAACAAACAACAGATGGGGCAAATATTTGTCCCACTCCCTCTTAAACTGATCAGCAAATGCCCATAGCATTGACTTGATTGTAGAGTTTAACCTCTCAAAAAAGACCATTAGTCTGGAGATGGTAGGGGGTGGTCTTCATGTGCGTCACTCTACAGGACTTCCACAGACAAGCCAGTAGGTCTGACATAAAATTGGCACCTCTCTCTGTCAGTATTTCTTTTGGGAAACCTACCCTGCTGAAAATCTCTAACAAGGCATTTGCCACATTCTCTGCCTCAATGGAGGGTAAAGCCACTGTCTCAGGGTATCGTGTAGCATAACCCATTACCACTAGGATATACTTTTTTCCCTGTGGAACTTGGAGTACTCAGAGGACCCACAATATCCATAGCTACCCTCTGAAATGGCTCCTCAATCAATGGTAAAGGCATCAAAGGAGCTCTCACCTTGTCTCCTGCCTTGCCTACCTTTTGGCACTGCTCACAGGTCCTGCAGTACCCTGTTACATCTCTGGGAATTCCAGGCCAATAGAAGTTCTGTATAATATAGCAATAACCCACGCCTGGGTGTGGGTAATGCTAGATTTACCCACGGTAGGTGTGGTTTGGTCACGAGGGCAAAGCCCGAGTGGCCAAACAAAGCCAACCGTGGGTAAATACAGCATTACCCACACCCAGAAGTGGGTTATTGCTATTATACAATGACATTATTTAAGAAAAAAAATAATTACTTTTCTTAAATAATGGCATTGTATAATGCCTCCTTGCTGCCCTTCCACAGCTGTCTGGTATTCTGCGGCAGTTCTGATGTACTGCGCATGCGTATGCCTATGCAGTACATCAGAGATGTGGGCAAAAGCAACGGACAAAACAAGATCTCCGTTGCTTTTTACAAACTGTTTCGCTATGTTAAATGGGTTTAACATAGTGAGACAGCTTTAAAAAATCAATGGAGAATCTCCATTGCTTTTTTTAAAGCTGTCTCACTATGTTAAACCTATTTAACATAGAGAGACAGTTTTGTAAAAAGCAACAGAGAAAACAAGATCTCCTTTGCTTTTTACAAACTGTCTCGCTATGTTAAAGGAGTTTAACATAGTGAGGCAGTGTGAAGCAACAGAGATTTTGTGTTCTCCGTTGCTGTAAAAAAAAGAATTATAGTAATGGAAAATGCCCAGGTGACGGGACATTTTTCCATTACTATAACTCTGATTTACAATGTGCACACTGACCAATCAGCGTGCATGTTTTTGAATATTAATGGAGGGTCATTGTATAATATGCCTCTTTGTATGTTTTATGCCCATATGACCTGCAAAGGTAATATCATGGGCTATGGCTAGAAGCACCAGATGGTAGGCTTTAGGGACTACTAACTGCTGTACTCTCTCACCTTCTATCCCTCCTTCAGGGGTCCACTCTCTGTATAGTAACCCTTTGTCCAAGTATACAGATTCCGCCTTTCCTTGAGAATCAGGTGCCTCCCTAGCTACCTGCCTTAGGCCTTGCAATGTAGGGTCTGAGAGCTGAGCCTGTCTCAACTCTCTCCTTGTAACCCTTCCCAGCTCCCCTTCCACAGGACTCCTGGCATGCTCTGACAGTGGTGCCTCACTGTCAGCCTGGGTACTACTACTAACCTCTACCTTTGCAGTCACTCTGTCCAAGGGACAATCAGTACCCCCAAGCAGCTGTGGCTCACCTTCAGTCTCACTGCTACAGGGTAGCTCCCTCCCTGAAGTAACCACCTCACCAGTCCTGGCTGCAAGTATGCAGTCTGTCTGAGTCTCCCCCAGGCTAAAAGACCCATATGCTTGTCTCCTAGCCTGACTGCATGTAACTGCACAAACACATGGTACTGCCTCATCCAAATCCTTCCCTATCAGGACTTCTGCAGGATGGTAGTTTGGTACACTTGTTGTCTCAAGACAACCTACTATTGGCATTTTGTCTTTCCCACTTATTGGCTCCCTCACCTTTTGTTTCCCACCTTGCCTCGATGGACACCTGTATGCCACATGGCCCCACTAATTGCATTCAAAACATTTAACCCAAGCTCCTGGATGTGTATCTGGACTAGTGGCTTCCCCCTGCTTCTGGCAGATTCTGTTGGGGCAGTCTGCGCTGCCCACCATGGGTTTCTTTAGACCCATGAGTAGTACTAGGGCTCCCTTTCCTGTGCAGGGCTGCCCTGCTTGCCAGGTATAGGTCTCCCTTATTCCCCAGCTCATCTGAAGTAGCACATTGTCTATCAGCTGACCAGATCCTCGTGTCATCAGGCAAAGTGCTAAGGGCATGTTCCCTCACATAAAGGTCTGCCAGCCCTTCAAAAGTGGTGACCTGACATCCACTTATCCACCTATGGAAACAAATGCTCAGTTCAGCAACATATTCACACACACTTTCATCTGGCTTGCGTCTATGCTCACAGAACATTTTCCTATATGTTTCAGGTGTTAGCTTAAACAATTCTAACAAGTGATTTTTAACATCAGTATAATCAAAACATACAACGTCAGACATTTTTGACAAAACAGTTACATATTTACCATGGAGTAAGGGGGTCAGGAACCGTACCCAAAGCCTTTGGTCAACACCATCTCTTTGCATACCCTCTCAACCATATGAATGAAACTATCAAAATTATCCCCCTCTTTAAACTGCGGAAGAAATTTACTGACCTTTTGTGCTTTTGAGGTCCAGTTACTCCCTTTCCCATTACCTCCATGACTCTGGCGAAGAGTCAGCATCTCCTTCTCATGCTGTTACTGCCTCTCCTTTTCCTCAGCTTCCAGGCATGGCAGTTTCTCATTCTCCTCATCCAGCAAATGTCACAGTTTCTCCTTGTCTTCACTTTCTAGATGCTTTACTCTCTCAGCTGCTTCTAGTTACAAATGACTGGCTTTCAACTAAAGTCTTTTTAGCTCCAGATGGATTTTTAAGTCCTCTGCAGAAAGGTTGAGCTGTCTGTTCTCTGAGGGTATTATATCTCCACTGCCAGTCTGATTGTCCTCCTGCTGCTGTTTTCTGATGCAGCTGTAACCAAGGCTGCAATCTGGTCTGCCATAGTCAGGTTTCCATGCAACAGTCCCAAAGCCTGGCACATCTAGGCCAGCTGTCTCCTTGCCAGCTTCCCATACTCCTCTGCTGACATGCTGCCAGCTCACCATAACTGACTAAGCTAACAAAAGAAATAAAACAATTGTGATCTGAACTCTGAGTATTCACTGCGTGGCTGATTTAGAGTACCAAACACCTTCAGAGCTCACTGTACACCAGGTACAGGAATTCACTCTACCATTCCACTACAAGCCAATTAGTATTTGCCAACCAATTAATATGTGTTGTGGATATCCCACCACTGCCAAGCTATAAATATGTGACACCCGTGCCCTGGTCAGCAATCAAAGAGCCTCAGTCCTCACCCCTAACACCAGTGACGGGCATCTCATATCAGAGAAAAGGATAACAAATACACACAGTAAAGCTCAATTTCCCTTAAGAACACACACAGATCACAGTCAGTACGGGGCTGGTCACCCCCTTGCTCTCCAGGTCCACAATATGACTCCCCACTGGCACAGCTATAGGATCCAGATCTCAGCATAGTGGGCAAGCTCAGTCCTCCAGAACCCTCTCTCTCCAAACAGAGCTTTGTGTCCCTGCCAAAGTAGCTGACACACACACACACATCACACACACACACACACACACACACACACACACACACACACACACACACACACACACACACACACACACACTTTGAGAAGAGTTTATACAACCACACAGACACTCCTGGGGAAAGCTGACACAAGTTCTCCAGCTGTGCCCCTTTTTCCCAGACTATACGTTACTACCAGCTGCCACCACCCACTAATACTTATCAGCTACTCAAAGGCCCTTAAAAGGGTGTCCAATTATTACTGCACAATATTGTTATAGGTTCATAGGTTCATAGGTTCATACTAGGCTATCTGCCCTAGGGCATTTATAAGCCTAGCCAGAGTGTGTTTAGCTTTCGCCACCCATTTTAAAATTAATTTTGCTATGCCCTTTTTCGAGGTTAGTATATTGTGCCTCTGGCTAACAGTGACACAGAAGTGATACCCGGGGTAAACCTACAATCCCTTATCCACTCATCAAGATTTCTCTTGAAGAGAGTCAATGAGGGACTCTGCCTAACCTGGACTGGGATTTTATTCCAGAGTGAAGAGAGCCTCTGGGCTATGAATCTGTTCCTCCAGCATGTCCTATTTATTTCAGTGCTGAGGTTCAAGTCTCTCAAGCATGTAGCTCGATGGGATTTGGATTTTCTGAGGTGCAGCATGTCCATTAATTCTGGGTTGGACATGGCTTTATACGTCAGGCAAAGATCGCTTCTGAGCAGGCGGTATGCCACTGAGTAGAGCTGGAGTTTCTTTAACCGGGCAGCATATGGCATCTGTTTGAGCCCTTTGATCCTCTTGGTGAGGTACTTTTGGGGTCTTTCCAGTTGCTGCAGGTGTCTGGTAAGGTACATCCCAAAAGGGGCATTGTACTCAATTATGGGCCTGATGAGGGATGAGTAAAGAGGCACGATGACCTCCCCTGATCTAGATGTGAATCCCTTCATGATTAGGTGGGCTATATAAAATGTTTTTCTAACCACTTTGGCCACGTGGTTGTCAAATGAGAGATTGTTATCAACTTGGGTCCCCGGGTCCCTAATTACTTCTTCCATACTTAATGGATTGCCACCTATGTGGTAATTTGTGGGCACTTTGTTTTTGCCAAAGGAGATGACTATACACCTTTTGGCATTTAGCTTGAGGCCATGGCTCTGGCACCAGTTGTCTGTTTCTATGAGGCCCTTTTGGAGGATGCTTGTGTCGGCTGGAGAGTCGATTATAGCGCCCAGTTTGCAGTCATCTGCGAACTTGGTCAGCCACAGTCCTTCCGTGTTTGCCTGTACCTCCGATAAATATATACCGAACAGGAGAGGTCCCAGGACTGAGCCTTGTGGGATGCCACTTGTAACTGGTTTGGAGTCTGACATGGCTCCAGCAATTCTAACCATGTGGGTTCTGTCCTTGAGCCAGTTTGCAACCCATCTAGTGACATAGGGGTTTATATTTAAGCTAGTGAGCTTATTTATAATGCCCGAGTGGGGTATTGTATCGAAGGCTTTTGCGAGGTCCAGGTAGGCTGTGTGGACCACCTTCCCCTCGTCAATGGCCTTGGTGACTGTTTCAAAGAAATTGACCAGGTTTAAGTGGCAGGATCTGCCCTTAACAAAGCCGAACTGGGTAGGATCCAGTGTCTGTAGGTCCCCAATATCTTTTTTTATGAGGTCCATGATGATCCTTTCCATAGCTTTGCAGACCAAGCTAGTCAGGCTTATGGGGCGATAGTTTCCAGGATCCGTTGAGGCACCACCTTTGTGGAGAGGGACCACTGTTGCTGTACGCCACTCTTTGGGTACATTTCCTGTGGTAAGGCTGAGATTGAACAGTAGTTTTATATTTGGGTTTAGCTCTTCTTGGAGTTCATGTAGGACACAGCCTGGGACACCGTCTGGTCCCATTGATGCTGTGTTTTTTGCTTTGGAGAGGGCGGCTCTTACCTGAGCATCTGAGATGTCAGGGGGGCAGCACTCTGCTGGGATAGATATTTGCCCGTTTTTTGGGGAGGAGGGGAGAAGTTTGTGCTGAACCTGTCAGCTAGGATGTTGGCAATGTCTGTGGGTTTGGTGTATTTTTTGTCATTTTGGACTAATTCTGAGCATATCTGGGAATTCCCACCCAGGTTCCTAACATAACTAAAGAAAGCCTTGTGATTATCCTTAGTGTCCTGTGCAATTTTTCTCTCAAAGCTGGCCTTAGATGATTTTATGAGTGCCCGTAGTTTTTTTCTAACACTGATCAGAGATGCCTTCCCTTTTTGGGATTTTGCTCAATCATGTAGTAGCTTCCTCCTTCTATTGTATAGTTTGTTTATGGCTGGGGTCCACCAGACAGGACGTCTGCCTTTGGGGGATTGGGTCTTGGTTTTATTTGGGATTGCATGATCCATGCATTCCTGAAGGTGTTCATAGAATGCGTTTATAAAAGATTTTGCGGTCTGGGCCGTATTTTCCACAGGCCCAAGGGTTTTGAAGGATTCCACCTCATTTCTGAGGAGTGTGAAATTTGCTTTAGAGAAGTTTTTCACTGTGGTTTTCTGGGCAGGGGGTGGGGTCGGGATGTGAATATCCAGTGAGATTAGTTTATGGTCTGATCTTACCAGTGAGGGATACACTTCTGGTCTGGAGCATAGAGACCCCATGTTGGTGATGACCAGGTCCAGTATGTTTTCCCCTCTTGTGGGAGTGGTAACAAGTTGTTCCATAGCATTTGAGTTTATAAATTCTAGGAACCTTTGAGCTAGGGTGTTGGAGCTAGAGTAATGCTTCCAGTCTATGTTTGGGTAGTTGAAGTCGCCCAATATAATGGTGTTTGGAGAGACCTTCATATTTTCCTGTGTTCTCAGAAAGGCCGAGTGGGGTTCCTGGGTTTGGGAGGGTGGTCTGTAGCAGGCTATAAACTGAAAGGCAGTTTTACCCACTGTTAGTTGCACATGGATAGTCTCTGATGCTTCGTGCTGTGCCACCAACCTGGAGGTGTGGGTATCTTTGACGAATATTGATACTCCCCCTCCTTTTCTGGTTCGGTCCAAGTTTTGGGGCCGAAAAGCATGGTATGAGGTATAAACTGGTAGTGCTGGGGTGCTCTCGGGAGCCTTGAACCAGGTTTCTGTTACTGCACAGATATCAATGTTCTCCATGCTAAGGAGAGTTTTGAGTGCATGCATCTTGAGGTTTAGACTTCTGGCATTGAGTAGCATTACTCTTAGTTTCTTATCCCTTGTGATACCTATGGAGGTGGGTTTGTCTTTTCAGCCTTGCCTAAAAAAGGCACTATGGGGGTAGCAAGAGCCTTTGCCAATATCCGAAAGCCCAGGGGTGACAGGTGCAAGCCGTCCCTAGCGAAGCATCGTGGCTTGTTGAGCATGTCATCCCAAGCTGATAGGCATTGGATCCCCTTTGAATGACACCAATACTTAAGCCAGTTGTTGAAATTGATCATCTTGTCTTCATATTGTGGCATCATTCTTGGTGAGGGTAAGATGCTACTCAAGGTCAGGGTCATACCGGCCTGGGCCACATGCTCAGAGAGCTCCTCTATGTCTCTTTTCATGTAGTTCAGGGAGGTACATCTCAGGTCATTCACCCCAGCATGGACAATGACTTTTGCCTTGGAGTGACCTGAGTGCTTGTGTTATGTGGCGGATCCTAGCACCCGACAGGCAGCTCACCGTGACCTTCTCCTTGTTCAGCCTGGTGAGCGGGATGTCAGTGTGCCTGACGATATAGTCACCTAATAAAAGTGTATCAGGTGTGTTGTTTAGCCTTAAGGGCTGTGACTGTTTGGCACACTGGCTTTGTGTTGCACGTGTTTTGTTTTGGGGTAGCGGTTGTTTGGGTGTCTGCTTTGGAGGTCTCTGCTGCTTAGGCAGATTTTTATTTAGAGCCTCCGAGTATGTTTTTGTGTGTTTATGTGTTTGGTTTGCTGTCGTGGTTGGTCTATGTGAGACTGGAATTGTAGTGAGCGTGGTTTCCTTCTCCTCCTGACAGGTTTCGCCAGTACTGAGTTGAGAGAGCTTAGCCTCCAGTTTGGCTATATGGTTGCATCTCTCACATGTGTTGGAATTTGTTGGGAGGAAGAGAGGGTTGTCTGTGTACATGAGGCAGTTGTAACATTGCCTCAAGATTCCCAGATTCACCAGCTGGACCGGAGAGGAGATTGACAACTGACCTTTGGGCATGCTAGAATAGTATTGGGAATTCCTTTATAATTGAAAAAAAAGGGCTAACGGGGAACAAGGTACTCAAGGGGAGTTTGTGAGGGTGTAGTGCTTTTAATTTTTTAGTGCTGACTTATATAATTGCTTTAGTGAGCAAGTGCCAGGTAACTTAAATGCAATGTGTTACAGGTAACTTAAATGCAAAAATGACAAACAGTAACTTTCTTTCAAGTGAAACAAGGAAATAAGTACAGTAAGCAATGCAGATGTCACTAGGGATCCACAGAAGCGCTGAAAAGCCGTGTTTTAGGTGGAATTAGCATTTCAGGGAAATAACAAGCAAACAAGCATACAAACAAAGCTAGATTAAGCAGGCCTGGATCTAGTCTATGCTACAGCAAACAAGATGTACCAATTCCAGTAAGAAACAGTTCAAATATGCAGGCACTATAAGCCTTTAACCAGAAATTCCCAGCTCAGAAGGGCAGAGTCCAGCCTCTCCTCCCACAAGAGTGCAGACCATGAACCTTCTTAATGTAAAATAACTGGCCTGAACCCAAGTGCTTAAACCAGAACTAATACACTTTTAGAATAACAGACACTGAGCCCTCAATCAGCATTTCCCAACTTAGAAGGATGTAAGCTACCTGATCTGCCACCACAGTGCAGGCCACAAACCTTCCTAATGTAAAACAACTGGTCTGAGCCAGTGCTTAATCCAAAAGACTTAGAATGATAGCTACACTTTAATCAAGTTACTACCAAGCAGTAATAAATACAATTGAATACTTTATAGAATGCCTGGATTAGTGCTCAAGTTATACAAACAAAACTAGATTCAGCAGGCCTGGATCTAGTCTATGCTAAAGCAAACAAGGTGTACCGATTTAGTAAGAATCAGTACAAATATGCAGGCACTATAAGCCTTTAACCAGAAATTCCCAGCTCAGAAGGGCAGAGTCCAGCCTCTCCTCCCACAAGAGTGCAGACCACGAACCCTCTTAATGTAAAATAACTGGCCTGAAGCCCAAGGGCTTAAACCAGAATTAATACACTTTTAGAATAACAAACACTCAGCCCTCAATCAGCACTTCCCAGCTTAGAAGGATGTAAGCTACCTGTCCTGCCACTACAGTGCAGAGCACAAACCTTCTTAATGTAAAACAACTGGTCTGAAGCCCAAGTGCTTAAACTAAAAGGCTTAGAGTGAGTTACACCAAGCTGTAATAAATACAATTGAGTAGTTTTAAGATGATGCAAAAGCAAAATAAAGAAGGAAGAAACACAAATACAGTAAAAGGCTCTAAAGTATATAACAAGGTGGTTAAAGTAGTACTTATTACCTTAGGCTGGAAGTTGCCATGTAGGATCCTCGGCTACCTTAGTTTCAGGTAATCCACCTGGATTTTACCCAATATTACTTCCCCAAGAAGTACTGAACTTTCAGTGTCCTGCTCCTAAAAACTCAGAATTACACTTAACATTTGGATAATTTCCTAAAAAATTGGATTAAAAATAAACCAAAAAGATAAGGAAAAAAAAAATTTTTTTACAATTAGGCTATATACCCAGCTGAGCTTTACTTCCTTGGTTATAGTAGTGGACTGCTGTAGCCCCGCTACGTTCGCCTTCGCTACGCTCAGGCTCACTTCGCTCCCCTCCCTGCCCCCATATCCCACCCGCCCCCACTACCTCTACATTTATAACCATAAAACCACACCCATCATCCCCAGGTCCAATCATATTAGCCTTCTATTCAATCACTCTCCCTATCACAGGAGATAGATCTTATCCCACGCCCATCCACTACCGCCTCGTCTTTCTCTCCCTAACTTCTTACTCATCCATTCCTTCAAAGGCACCTGTAAGTGCATCCTTGTGAACCATATCCTAAAAGTCCTTAGAGATGTGGTACTTTATGCTAATACCGCTCCTAATAACCTCCTATCTTACAACCTTATATGAAACCCAAACTCGTTTAGGGATCTCAGCTTCCAGGGCTGAGACCAACACTCCAGAAATTACTCTCCTGAACTTTTATCACACTCAGGGTACATGGGTGGACACTACTTCTTGCTCCATGCTTCCATACCCTCATACCTCAATAAATATCAACCTTAAACAGAAGCATACCTATAAAATTGTAAATAAATTCCTAAAGCTCATCTCCAAATTAAGACTTAATCTACTTAGACATGGGGACATACATCCTAACCCTGGTCCTGCCAATATTATCCAACAATCCCCTCTATTCACGGACCTCAAATACAATCCCATTACGGTACGCCCTACTAATTCACTTCTTACCTGCCATCTGAACATTAGAAGTATTAACAATAAGGTACATGAACTTCATGCAGTTATAGCTGACCTCTCCCCAGAGATCTTGTGCCTAACTGAAACATGGCTTAAACCATTCACTATGGACAATGAAATACTTATCCCTGGGTATAATATTCATAGGAAAGACCGAATCTCTAGAAAAGGAGGAGGGGTTGCCATACTCTATAAATCCAATCTAACCGTTTCTATCGATGTCAATCAACCACCTCAGATTAACAATGCTGAGATCCTTATTTCTAGGCTTCAAATCAATATTACTAAATTCATCTATATTATCTGTGTGTATATTCCCCCAGGTAAGAACATAGATACTCTTGAAGCTACCTTACACTGGTTATCAAGTCACTTCCCTCAGGAAACCATAGTCCTTGGGGACTTTAATATAGACTGGACTTCCTGTTCCCCTCAAGCCCCCTCCACTCATATAAACCTACACTCCTTCACGCAAATCATTAACACTCCCACTAGGATAAACAAATCTAACCAAAAAGAGAGTATACTTGATTGGGTGCTTATCAATAGTGATCCTAACCAAAATACATCTGGTTCTCTCCCTGATAGCCTAAGTGACCACCATCTTACCTACATTATTAAGCACAAAATAGCCATCCCAAAACATTCCACACTAAGATTCATTAGAAATAAAAAAAAATTTGACCCTACTAGATTTCAACTAGAATTAAACTCTTGCAACTGGACGATACTAAAATATTTACCCCTAGATGAAGCAGTGCAGTATTTCAACAAAAAATTCCTGGAAATTCTTAATCTTCATGCTCCTATTCGGTCAAAGAAGACTAAGACAGGAGATGTCCCGTGGCTCTCCAAAGAGACCAGGCAGAAAATTAATCTTAGAAATAAAGCATGGTCGGTATGGCGAAGCAATAAACTTCCAGTTGATCAGATTAACTATAGACAACTTAGGAATGAAACCAAAAGACTAATCTTACTTGATAAAAGACAATACTATTGGAAACTGCAAACTGAGCATACAAACTGTCCACAAAAGTTCTGGGCCGGGCTAAATAATCTTCTACACCCAGGTCGCTCCACTACCCCTGTCCCTGTTACACTCATAGATAAACCATCGGACATGGTCTCTAATAGTTTCAATTGCTTCTTCACTGAGACAATCCAAACCCTGTCTAATCAACTGCCACTTAACTCTCAAAGCCTTGATACTCCTACCTATAAAAACATTCCCCTATTTACCTTTCAGCCTGTAGCAACTTCTTTCATCTGTAAATTAATCAAAAAACTAAAACCTACCACACTCTCAGCCGATCAACTTCCAGCTGAATACTTGCAAAAATCAGCTGATGCCATTGCCTACCCTGTGTCAATACTCATTAATCGGACCCTAACAAAGGCCAAAATCCTCGATATCTGGAAGGTATCCTATGTAATTCCTCTCCATAAAGGTGGCACTTCCACAGACCTCTCGAACTACAGGCCCATATCCATACTGTCCCCCCTAGCAAAAATAATGGAAAAATGCATGCAGAAACAGCTTATGCAACACTTACTTGACAATCACCTATTAGCTGACACGCAGCATGGTTTCCGACCTCTCCATAGCACTACCTCAGCCCTTCTTGTCTTCTCCAATACCATCAATACCTATCGTAATAACAATAATATCTCCTCAGCATTATTCTTGGATCTGTCCAAAGCCTTTGATATGGTGGACCATAAATTACTAATTGATACATTACATTCATTTGGTGTGGACACTACTGCTATTCAATGGTTTAGATCCTATTTAAATGGTAGAAAACAAGCAGTTTTATGGCAGACCAAACTTTCTAACTTTCAACCCAATACTCTGGGAGTCCCACAAGGATCCATCCTAGGACCACTATTATTCTCGATCTTCATCAACGACCTGCACACAGTTGTATCAAATGCTAGTTGCATTCAATATGCAGATGATTCCACGCTGATTTGCTCTGGAACATCCCCTATAGAGTTACAATCTTTAACCCAAACTACTTTCAGCAAAGTAGAAAACTGGCTCTCTAGTTGTCGTTTGATACTTAATCCAAAAAAAACCAAAAATGTTACTGTTTTCACCGACACAAAGGTCAAGCTCCCTCAACTTTACGATCCAAGCAAAGGACGGGACAATAATCTCTCCGGATCCCTCGACAAAATTATTAGGGGTAACTATAGATAACAACCTAAAATTTGATACTCATGTAAACCTAATGATTAAATCAATCAATAAGAAACTAGGTTCGCTATATAGAATAAAAAGCTTCTTGACTCCCCAAGCTAAATCTGCCATTGCCCAAACCCATCTCCTCTCTACCCTACTGTACTCATTCCCCTTACTACATAATATTAATAAAACAATCATGAACAAGCTCACTATCTGTTATAATCACATCGCTAGGTTTGTTACTGGGTTACCATATAGAACCCACCACTGTACCAACTTAACCCAGCTTA
Source organism: Protopterus annectens (assembly GCF_019279795.1). Taxonomy (NCBI): domain Eukaryota; kingdom Metazoa; phylum Chordata; order Ceratodontiformes; family Protopteridae; genus Protopterus; species Protopterus annectens. The sequence goes on from NC_056745.1 coordinate 894,735,923, forward strand.
ACTGGCTTGAGCTACCGAAACTAATTTCTTATAACCTATTAGTACTGACCCACAAAATTTTATATAACCCTGAATACCCTCCCTCACTCAAAAAATTGATCTCCCCTTGCAATAACCCTCGACCACTGAGGTCATCCAGTCGTCTCCTTATACAAACAAGTAAAACTAATAACGCAGCTGGTGACTCTCTCTACCAACTCAGAGGAAAACTTGGGACAAACTCCCTCCTGATATTACTTCACTCACCTCTTTAAACCAATTTAAAACTAAACTAAAAGGCTACCTGGGGTCTGATATTACCTGCCATTGTTTTAACCCTGGCTAGCTATCTCTCTGAATATACTACTCCTAGATCCTGGTTATCTGAGTAATCCTTATTATAATAATTTGCTGTCATCATGTATAATTATTAAGTAAACTAACTAAATTTAAGCTATTAATTACATATCATGTAATGACTAACCTCACCTTGCTTTAAATGTTTATGTTTTTGTTACTTCTGTAATGTCTCATATTGTCTTGCTTGGAGCTTTTCTCCCCGGGCCTCCGCTGTAAATGGACATGTATCCAGTCGGACTATCCCGGTTAACAAATGTAAAATAAATAAATAAAATAAATAAATAAAAGCAGATACATTTTTTTTTTTTTTTTTTGAGTGAGCAAATAAGATGGGCCCAGGAGGAGTATCCAAGTGCAAATTTACAAGAGGGCCGGGCAGTTTCAAAGCCACCAAGATTAACACCAAGCAAAAACAGGGAGGGTGGGTGGGGACCTACTGAAAAAACAGTCAACTTCCTGGTAGATATTGCTCAATGCAACACAAGCAAATTACTTTAAAAAGTGCAGATAAAAGTTACTTAGCTACACTTATGTGTCCAAGTTGATATCATGCAGGTCTTCGGCCAAAGCTCACAGTTTAAACAGAAGATAACTCACTGTACCACTTGTATAAGACAGAAACTGAATAACAATGAAGGAAACTTCCCCCACCTATCACTGGCTATGCAGGTTTTTAACAAGCCTTAACTGAAAATACCACATGCACTACTGAATAACAGTCAACTTCCAGGTAGATATTGCTCAATGCAACACAAACAAATTACTTTAAAAAGTGCAGATAAAAGTTACTTAGCTACACTTATGTGTCCAAGTTGATATCATGCAGGTCTTAACCAGCCAAAGCTCACAATTTAAACAGAAGATAATTCACTGTACCACTTGTATAAGACAGAAACTGAATAACAATGAAGGAAACTTCCCCCACCTATCACTGGCTATGCAGGTTTTTAACAAGCCTTAACTGAAAATACCACATGCACTACTGAAAAAAGTAAACTTCAAGGTAGATATTGCTCAATGCAACACAAACAAATTACTTTAAAAAGTGCAGATAAAAGTTACTTAGCTACACTTATGCGTCCAAGTTGATATCATGCAGGTCTTAACCGGCCAAAGCTTAGTAGTATAGCCCAGGGCTAAAGCTATTGAAGTAGCTTTGTATAATTTTACGAAATGCATGCAAGTACTCTAAAGAGCTTAAATTATGTCTACAAAAACAACCACAATTTAAAGGGTTTAAAAATATTTAATAACAAATAGTCAAAATACAACATAATACATTGTACTACACAGTGCTAGTCAAGAGTTCAGAGATCACAGAGAAATACTTAAAATAATTCAATAGTACATTTCTGACAGCACAGAAAAACACTAACCCCGGGATTCATGAACCTTGCGCCAGGCGCACGCATGGCGTAGGCGCCACAACGCCAGACATGGCCGCCGAACGATTCAGGTACGATCCAAACCCACGTGCATCAGCGGCATACGCCGGAGTTGCGCCGCCTCCGGCGTAGGTATGTTAAATACCCCATGTGCGGTGTTGCACCATGCAAATGAAGGTAAGTAGCGATTCACGAAGTGGCGCGGGCGTAGCATAACAGCACGGCAATGTAAACCAAAAAAAACGGTTTACATATATCCAAACATGACATAGGAGTAACGGAAGGCTGCCAACGTCATGTGTCATAGTGGTGCAACATGGCAATGTGGAAAGAAATCGAGAATGTCAAAGGAAAACCTGCAGAAAATGTAAATAACGATATAAATGTCACGTACGCAGAAACCACATCAGAACCCCAGGACATGTCCACGGAAGGTGAGGAACAATGAAGTAATATGACAATGCCATAAAAGAGCAGTATAAGACACATCAGCATCACAGCCACAATACACCATAGTATGAATGGAAAGCCACAACCACAGCCCAAGGGTTGCCAAGGAGTGGCGTCGGTGTCTGGCGCCGTAACCATGTATTAGTAGTCAATGCCATGCAAATGAGGCAGATAATACTGAATCGCAAAACCCCGCGGCGTAAGGCTGCCCAAACGGTGCAGCGGTAAAACACCGAGGAGTGGCGTGAGGGAACACCTGTCAATCGCAGAGGGTGTGCCGCTGTAGGAGGAAGACATTGGAGCCCAGCAAACCTGGGCTGTACAATGCACATCACAGCATCAGGACTGGCGTGTGAGGAAATAGATGCGTGAGAGTACAATGCGCGCACAGATGCATGTGCACGAGGATGACTACGTTCCCCAAACCAGTCATGTGACGGCCGCCGTCAACAACCATGGATACAGGAAGGTGATGCGGAGAATATGAGGAAATGCGGAAGCAGTGTAATTGGAGTCGTAATGAGCAATTAACACCAATCAACCGACGGAGGGCAATCGGCGGCAGCTGACAACTCTGCATGCAGAAATCTGCAAAATGGGAAAGGGGAGGAATATGAATGCAAAGAAAGTAGTGGATGTTGCAGAAATGCAAAGAGCTTAAGAACCGATACAGCACAGCCAAGGAGAGAGTTAGCATAACGGCGGCAAACAAAGTGCATGACATGTCATGTGCCTGCAGGATGCACTTCCGTAAATAGTAGGTGCAACGTGCAGAAACAGTAAAGTAAGGTGTAAAGCTAAACCAATGCAGGCAAGTGTAATGTAACACCAAAGGCAACAGTGTTGCAGTGCCAACGGTAAATCACGGTAGATAGCCCACAGA
>NC_056745.1:894739479-894771979 GCF_019279795.1 Protopterus annectens
CCGCAACACATACATCAGCTATTGCTGGCTATTGTCTTACGAGTGATGTCACCCGCCTAGAAGTATGCCTCCGACAGCGCTGTGCTCAGTAAACTCGGTAGCGCGTTCTGTAAATGCTTCATACTGTAGTGAAATCATGTAGATAGGCGTAGGTTCGACTCCCGGCCCTTCCGTGTGTGTGTGTGTGTGTTTTCAGCTGCCTCTGCAGATGAACTAGCTTTTAGACGCTCCATAACACATACATCGGCTATTGCCGGCTATTGTCTTACGAGTGATGTCACCCACCTAGAAGTATGCCTCTGACAGCGCTGTGCTCAGTAAACTTGGTAGCGCATTCTGTAAATGCTTCATACTGTAGTGAAATCATATAGATAGGCGTAGGTTCAACTCCCGGCCCTTCCGTGTGTGTGTGTGTGTGTGTGTGTGTTTCCAGCTGCCTCTGCAGATGAACTAGCGTTTAGACGCTCCGCAACACATACATCAGCTATTGCCGGCTATTGTGTTACGAATGATGTCACCCGCCTAGAAGTATGCCTCTGACAGCGCTGTGCTCAGTAAACTTGGTAGCGCGTTCTGTAAATGCTTCATACTGTAATGAAATCATGTAGATAGGCGTAGGTTCGACTCCCGGCCCTTCTGTGTGTGTGTTTCCAGCTGCCTCTGCAGATGAACTAGCTTTTAGACGCTCCGCAACACATACATCGGCTATTGCCGGCTATTGTCTTACGAGTGATGTCACCCGCCTAGAAGTATGCCTCCGACAGCGCTGTGCTCAGTAAACTCAGTAGAGCGTTCTGTAAATGCTTCATACTGTAGTGAAATCATGTAGCTAGGCGTAGGTTCGACTCCCGGCCCTTCCGTGTGTGTGTGTGTGTGTGTGTGTTTCCAGCTGCCTCTGCAGATGAACTAGCTTTAGACGCCCGCACATACATCGGCTATTGCCCTCTATTGTCTTACGAGTGATGTCACCCACCTAGAAGTATGCCTCTGACAGCGCTGTGCTCAATAAACTCGGTAGCGCGTTCTGTAAATGCTTCATACTGTAGTGAAATCATGTAGATAGGCGTAGGTTCGACTCCCGGCCCTTCCGTGTGTGTGTGTTTCCAGCTGCCTCTGCAGATGAACTAGCTTTTAGACGCTCCGTAACACATACATCGGCTATTGCCGGCTATTGTCTTACGAGTGATGTCACCCGCCTAGAAGTATGCCTCTGACAGCGCTGTGCTCAGTAAACTCGGTAGCGCGTTCTGTAAATGCTTCATACTGTAGTGAAATCATGTAGATAGGCGTATGTTCGACTCCCGGCCCTTCCGTGTGTGTGTGTTTCCAGCTGCCTCTGCAGATGAACTAGCTTTTAGACGCTCCGCAACACATACATCGGCTATTGCCGGCTATTGTCTTACGAGTGATGTCACCCGCCTAGAAGTATGCCTCCGACAGCGCTGTGCTCAGTAAACACGGTAGCGCGTTCTGTAGATGCTTCATGCTGTAGTGAGTTCATGTAGATGGGCGTAGGTTCGACTCCTGGCCCTTCCCTGTGTGTGTGTGTTTCCAGCTGCCTCTGCAGATGATCATGCTTTTAGACGCTTCGCAACACAAACCTTGACTATCAGCGGCCATTCCTTTATGGATGTTGTCACCCACCTGTACATGTGCCTCTGATGGTGGTGTGCTCGGTGGCCCACGTAGCGCATTCCATACCTGTGTCGTACGTTTGTGCGTTTGGGTATATGGGGGTGTGATCAATCACCATGCCTGCCACATGTGTGTGTGTCCATGCTCCCAGATGCATGGGTTCATACAGTATTGCCTTGTGTTTTAAGCCGAACACTCATATCCTGCCGCCATCCCTGTGTTTGTGGATGGTGGTACGCCTTCGTGTACTGCATGTGTGCCTGTTGTGGTGCACACGTGGCAGTTCTCCATGTGCACCATGCTATGGTGTGGTGGGGTGATGCTGTGTACATTACACTCCCGGGCCTGCCACATGTGTCCGTCTGTATCTCTGACATTGTATATCTATGTACCTATGTTGTGCCCGTACTGCTGCTCTAGCATGGACGGCTGTCTTTCCCATGTATCGCATATTTGCACGGCTGACACATATAACTGTGGTACGTTGCATATCCACTAATTGTCCATGCACTGTCCGTATTGCAGAACACCGTCAGGACATCTGCTGGATATCGTGGCAGACAGCTATCCTTGCTGACCTGACAGTGTACCTGTACACGCCATACACCTTGTGTGTACTTGCCTAGTTATGGTGTGTGTATGTCTACCTGTGCTGTATGCATGGCCGTGTGTGTGTCCCGCTACAGCCATCTGTGCAGGTGTCGCCACTATGAGTAATCCTTGTGGACCGCTGATTCATGTACACGTCTGCACATACCTGCAGACTGTACTACCCCTCCTACGGCAGTGGACTTAGATCGACTGCTTCCCTAGGCTGTAGGGCCCTATGGCGCTCACCACCACAGCTCATGGTGCCCCCATCTTGGTATATCCACATGACACACCTACTAGACAGGTGGCCCCAGTAGTGCGGCGCCCTGGGTAGCCGCAGGATTGCCATATGCCTATGGCCGGATATGGGCACATCACAAGGCATACGTCTACATTCGGTGTTGTACGACGTCCAGGTTATAATACCAGAGGGGGGACCTCATCAGCTATGCTATAGAATGTGGATCTAGATGGATTAGTAGGTGGAGGGTTGGCCACACACCAGGGCTGACCGATGGAACACTGATGAGGCCTCTTTTGAGAGGCAGATGGAGCAAGCCCCCGTAACGGGAATGTAGTTCAGGTACAGATGTAGGGTTAGCACACATTTGTCCACTCTTTCAGTTCTGTACCGCTGTATTACAGTGATATGCTATGCATATCTTCCATATACAGTGTTACATCTTCGATTGATGAGTATTCGGCATAGTACAATATCATATGATACATGTGTTAATAGGATGCCTTCCGAGATGTTAACATATGTGTGTGTGGTTAACATTGCGTCTGTGCTTTCTATGCTGTGGTTACCTGTTCATTGTTTGCACAGAAAGTAACACATGGAAGTGTAAGGGGGGATATATGAAGCCTGGACACCTCTATGTTATGTGTAAGTCTCACGGAGCCTACGGGTGATAGCGCGTACATGTCTATGGAGTAACCTTTGGATACCACATGTGACCTATCGTGGACGAATGTCTACGTTGACTGTTTCATCTACCTATGTGTGTCTTGGTTTGTGTGCCATAATGTGCCAGCGGGTCTTTGATGTTGAGTAGGTGTATTCCATGGTCAGTTGACATTAATCCTATCAGTTCACTGAAGGATGTTCTTCATTGGTGGGAACGCCATAGTTTGACCATCGTATGGCTTTCCTAGCTGACGTTGATATTGTGCCATTGGTATGTGTTCCACAGGTCACCCATTTGTTCCGCGGTATGGGAGCGTGTGATCCCCCTTTCGGTGCTGGCAGATTGAGTGCTGTGTACGCCGGTGTTGGCACGGCGGTCCAACTTTGTATGTGGAATGTCAACTGTACTCCCTATGTATATTTCCTGTGTTATGCTATACCGCGGCTGTGTAATATCCCCGGGTTTGCAGTTGTGGGTGCCATCTTGGCCGTACGCTTGTCCATCCATGAGAATTGCCTACTGGACACTAGTATAGGGCTGTACACATTTCACACCTGCATTTACCATTCTCCGGTGGATGGTTTGCATTATTACTGGAGAGTAAGGCAGGTGCTACGCACACATCCCTCCCACGGGGCGGGACAAAGGATTACCTGCGAAACAACACCGAGCCCAGTTTCTACATACCCAGGATCCCTTGACTGCAACAGTCGACAGTACCCATTACACATCCTTCATGTGTGCGGGACTGTGATGTGGACGCACTTCTCTGGACCCGGTACCCTGGGTATTTCTGTGCATATGTGCTGCATTTCTTAGACAGCTATCATCAACATTAAACACGCTTGCGGTGCATATGTGTGGCTGTGACGTGGTCACGACAATTAGTTCACGTAGGTGATGATGGAAGTGGGCACACCTTCCTTTAGTAAATTTTTGGGTCATACAATGGACACCACTGTGCATATGTAAAGTGTAGAGCTTGTCGGACTGTGTCCTTGTGGCCAGTGGGTTTGACTGATGCTGTGTGTTCAACAATCGCGGATGTCTGCTTGCCTACCCATTCTACGTGGTGCTACGTAACCAGGTGATTTAGTACTGTGAACGAATGTTATACATCCAAAGATGCTGGTTAGCAACTGCTTCAGATAAACCTCAGACATCCCAATAGGACACATCCGTCACTGTATTTTCAACATAACACCACCGGAACATGTTGATCACCTATGTATTCATTTAACCATGTTGTCTTCATAGGTGGGAATGCCATAGTTTAAATATCCTACTTGACGCTGAGGGTGTGCCATTAGTATGTGTTCCACAGGTTGCACATCTGTTCCGCTGTATGGTAGCGGGTGCTCCTCATTCTGTTGCTGGCAGATTGAGTGCTGTGTACGCCGGTGTTGGCACGGCGGTCCAACTTTGTATGTGGAATGTCAACTGTACTCCCTATGTATATTTCCTGTGTTATGCCTTACCACGGCTGTGTAATTTCCCCGGGTTTGCAGTTGTGGGTGCCATCTTGGCCGTACGCTTGTCCATCCATGAGAATTGCCTACTGGACACTAGTATAGGGCTGTACACATTTCACACCTGCATTTAGCATTCTCCGGTGGATGGTTTGCATTATTAGTGGAGAGTAAGGCAGGTGCTACGCACACATCCCTCCCACGGGGCGGGACGATGGATTACCTGCGAAACAACACCGAGCCCAGTTTCTACATACCCAGGATCCCTTGACTCCAACAGTCGACAGTACCCATTACACATCCTTCATGTGTGCGGGACTGTGATGTGGATGCACTTCTATGGACCCGGTACCCTGGGTAGTTCTGTGCATATGTGCTGCATTTCATGGACAGCTATCATCAACATTGAAGACACTTGCGTTGCATATGTGTAGGTGTGACGTGGTCACGACAATGAGTTCACGTGGGTGATGACGGAAGCTGGCAGGCATTCCATGAAGTAGAATTTTTGGGTCCTACAATGGACACCACTGTGCATATGTAAAGTGTAGAGCTTGTCGGACTGTGTCCTTGTGGCCAGTGGGTTTGACTGATGCTGTGTGTTCAACAATCGCGGATGTCTGCTTGACTACCCATACTGTGTAGTGCTACAGGAACCATGTTTCCGAGACCAGAACCCAATGGTGTGCATCCACTGTTGCAGGTTAACAACCGCTTTAATTAATCCCCAGAGGGCACGGTTGGGGGGTATCGCCACTTTATTGTCGGAACAACACCTCCAGACTAGGTACATCACGGGAACTTTAGCCCGGTCTTACCGGCCATTTGCAATTGTAATTAGCAGACACGTGTCAATACATGTATAATAATACATATTGTCATGCCGAAGGTAATCTATGTTATTTGGACAATGGCTTCGGCTATTGGCATCCGTTGCTGTGAGTGTTGCCGGTTACCATACACATTGCTTGCTCAGAGGCAGACTTCCCAATTCTGCACACTACTGTGGTCTCCTTTAAGGAGCCTGAGCCAGTGGTCGACAGTACTGCAGCCACTGCATCACTCACATATGCCATCTACCAGTACCTACAGGACTGCATGAACCAGGCATTCCCTTACCCAACTGTGGTTCATTGTACCAATGCCAAGCATCCAGTGTGCTGTACCCCAGCCATACACAGGCTGTACAACAAGAGGAGGTGGCTACTACAAGGCGGAGCAGGCACCTTGTGAGGTATGACACCCTTGGTCATCATATGTGTAGAGCTACACGCTGTCATGACATGGTCCAGGGCACGTTCCACAGATATACCTACATGGACCTGGCTGACAATCATACCACCTTCATTTGCTATGCTCGACACCTGGGAGGTCACTCCCACATATGCTCTGACTGGGTTCACGAAGATGTGGAGTTTACTCAACATACACACATTGCCAAACTACGGCCTGACAAGTTCGCTGAGGACATCTCCACACCCTCCCCCCCACATGAGGGGATGTCTGTCCCAGCGGTTTGTGGTCCCCAAATGTTCTGTGACACACGGGTGGGACATGCTCTCTCCAGGGTAGTGGACATAGCATCCCTGAGACCAGCTGGTGACCCGACTGTGTACTCCACTATCTCATTGAGGAATTAGACCCACAGTTAGGACAGCTATTTCTTTGTAGCCTCACCTCAGGTAACGTACCCAGGGTGTGTCGCACGGCAACTGTAGTCCCATGTCACAGGGCCAATGCCTCCTCTGACCCTGGTTATTACTGTCCCATTACCATGAGGTGACCTATCTGCAAAGACATGGGGAGGGATCATACTGCGTCTCATAGATGAAGGCATAGGGGACATGCATACTTTGCATCCAACATGGTTTGGCTTGTTCAGGGGCGGTTCATGCCTTTCAAGCATGGTTGAAATTTCAGGACAGTCACCAAGGCCATTGATGGGGGTCTTGCAGTCCATACAGCCTACCTCGACCTGGCAAAGGCCTGCAAGACATTACCCCCCTCAGGTATCGTTGATAAACCCATTGGCTGGGATGTGAACACGTACATCACAGGATGTGTTGTAAACTGTCTATGTAACACAACCCACGCGGTCATAGTTGCTGGCAGCATGTCAGACCTACTGCCTGTCGCAAGCGGTGTCCCATAGGGCCCTTCCCTGGGTCCACTCCTCATACATCTACATTTCCACAGTACAGGCACACACAGGGGTGTTATGGGCAACATTGTTTGTAGATGACTGCGAAACAGGTGCCATAGTGGGACGGACGTCTGACACAGTTATCCTTCAAAGGGGCCTCCCAGATATGCATATCTGCTGTCAGGGACATGTCCCACAGCTAAATGCTAAGTAATGCAACATCATACCTGTCGAGGAGTACTAGGTCACCCCTGTCCAGCATATAGGTGGCTGTCCACTGAGCGCAGGGGTGTTTACCAGGGATCAGGGGACAGAGTTTGTCGGTCACCATTCGTTCAACACACACGTTGCTATCATGGTTCGGTGGGACTTCTACATAGCCCACCTGTTTGTGCAGGGATTCACATCTACATCAGGGTAGGTCATTATCTCCTTGTACCCATTACGTGTTACACCTATGATTGACTACATTGCCCCAATCGGAGGGTATCTGACCCAACACCTACAGCAGCTGGGAAGGCCTCATAGGTTAATTGTCATACAGATGCAGGGTGACATGGATATGTGTAATGCTGCCCCACTTGTAGGACCCTGCCCCATTCAGTCACATACCTGTTGTTTAGTGTTGACCTGTGCCTGACATACGAGGCCATGTCAACCCATATGTCATGTCTATGCTTCACCTACTGTATCTGTATCCCTCAGAACCACAAGGGCAGGTGACATGAACCTTGTCACGGTCATTAATGGATGTGTTGAGTGACACATATGTCACCCGGACACTCACAATGCTGTGGATCTACATCGCAGTACATGTGAGACAGAGATCCTTCCTAGCCTTGTTCGGGAGTATGTTGTCCATTGGATGGGGAATTGCAGATATAGGCCGGGGATTACATCATTATCACTGCTTGACAGAGGTACAGCAATATCATAAGTATTTTATCTCCGGCACAGAAGGTTGGCAAAGTAATCCTAACTATAGTGTAGGGTTATGGCTGAACCTGGGTCGATGGCCTACCCTGTACCTATGGACGTATGAACCTATATTCATAGTTTGTCCCATTTACACTTGTCTATCCCCTATCCTCTTTCTCATGTGTATATTTCTGTGGCACATGATTGTCCTCTGTATTACTTGCAGGTATGCTGTCTACAGTGCACATAGGTCACAGTTGATGACAGTGTATCTGTGTCCCTAACACTGTGATACTGAGGACTACCACACATCCTTCACAACATTACATGCATATGTCCATTCTATTCTTCTTTGGCCTATGGGGGGGGTGTTAAGGCAACAATTACACACGTCCCTGTTTGTGCATGCTTCATGTTGGTGTTTGACCAGCCTCCATTGCAGTCGTGTGTTGGACGGTAGTGTTTCTGTGTGTTTGGCATGTGTTTTTATTGCCGGTACATCTGTGGGAGGTGTGGTTGGCACATGTTCCTCTTTGCAGGGACACCCATCCTGGGGTTTGTGTCATGCATCTGCACTTGGCATGTGCCATATGCCCTGTACTATTCCCACAGTCGTGTATGCCTTCATGCACTACTACTGCGTGTTACTGGCTGTTTGTATGTGGTACACATGGTGATTGTGGTGTTTGGCTTGACCTATTCCCATGCTAGAACATACACATCTGTCAATTACGTTGTTTAAATCAAACTGTAACACTCATTCGTCTTTTCAAAATGACAGTCAATAACACAGGAAGCTCAGATTAACAACGTTTTACTACTGTGCACCAGGAGGAAAATAACTATGCAGTACAAGTTTAGAGTTTTATCTTACTCTATACAGGTAACAGCTGTATGAGTATTGTGTTTGTAATCATCTTTTGCACACCTTAATGATGTGGTCAGTCACAGGGCATTTACATCACTATAGTCCACAATATTGTATTCCTATCACAGTGCTAAGGTAATGCTTATTAAATGTTTTCCCATGACGATAGCACAGCCTTGCGAGCCACATAGTCAATTAGAATGTCCTTCGGCAAATTATGCTCTGTCAAGGTTCCAAGACTGTTTTGATCCTGTCGTCACTTCCTTTCCTACTAGGTTCCTTTGTCTCTCTGGTGAGCAGCTGTGCTCTGTCTTAGATAGAGCTCACAAGGCCATCCTCCTCAGTGGAAGGATGACAGATATACCTGTACATACATTTATTATTCTCTAACCCAGCGGATGACTAATGCTGAATGACATACACCTGCTGCACTGGTTACTGCCAGGGTCAGGGTTCAATCACACTGCAGCTACACTACAGGCAATTACATGCATGATAAGCTCTACTGCCATATTGTAAAATAGAATAATATGCATTATACACTATTTGCTGCTAAACTAGCACATCATATATATGTTTAAATATATATTTTGCTAACATTCTCCCTCCTTTGATTGCTTCTATTCTATCCAGAAACATATACAACATTATTTCATTCCCTAGCCTCTTCCTCTCTGGAACGTTTAACTAGGCAAGTCATTTGTTGTACATTTCAGAAAGGATTTCATTTTGTATTAACAAATACCACTACATGTCTTGATACATAGTCTCGGTTACAGATACGTCGACAGAGTCCCTGACTAATACTTACATGCAAAGTATCCCGCAACAGACACATGCTCCCAATATGAGCAGAACAACACAAATGGCAATCAAGATATTCAGTATGACTGAACCCCATCCACCAAATGGTTTGTGGAAATGGTTCGTCAGTGGGTTTGGGCCTGGTTCCGCCATGGATGACACCTGCTGTATTACCTCTAGGTGGGCGTTGATATTGTTCATGTTATGTGGTACTTGAACACAGCAGTCTTCTTTGATAAGCGCCAAGACGCAATTCTCGCCGCCAGGGTGCAGTCGTGTGCTATTACATTTTGTGACACAACAGTTCTCATTGCATCCAGTTCATCAGTCACAAGTTCAGAAGCGAAATGTCACATTGCTCATTCTTCCGACAGGTTTTGACAACTTCCTCTGTTCCTGATTGATTTCACTACTCCACAAGCTGGGAGTGTTCCAGCCCAGGATATAACGCTGTCACTCAAGTCCATATGAGTCAATATTCCTTTATCTCTTGCAGAAGAATGGATTTTCAGAACAGCTTCCATTTCACCCACTGGATTTGTGGGTCTCCGACTGTGTTCCCAGTTCTTCGAGCTATATGTCTTGTAGTTCATTTCGTACCCAGAGGCAATTGTGCAGTATGTCATGTGACTGGAGCCAGATAACCCAAAAAACAACTGCCGGACCAATTCTCAGGTAACCATTGATATGCTTTTTTCCCACAAACAAAATAACAATATTCTACTTTACTACTGATGCGGGTTAACTCTGCATGTAACATTTTCCTGTCTATAACAGAGGACTGTTTATACAATTCAGGATGTTTCTGCACATCTTTCCACGTTGTTCTCATGCAGCTTCAATACAAATCATGAATGGTGCTACAACTACTACTGTGAACTTTGGCTGTTATATGACATTTGTAAGACACAGTTATGTTACAAATACTCCCACCAACTTGAACTGTATCATGTTTATGAAAACAAACAATTCCTTTTTGTGTAATAGGTAAGTACAGTGCCACTCTGTCCTGTGATCTCACAGGACCTGTATCAAAGTGTAAATATTCACAAGTCTCAATCTATCCCCAAGGGGACAACATACATCGGAAGTCCACCATATGATGTAGGTATGGCAATACAAACACAGCAATTTAAAATGTTCATAGTCTGTACATGCACACGCGTCATGCCTAGGTATGTGTTGAAGTTTGGATGCCACTCTGTGGCCAGTTCATCACGTATCACTATTTGTATCTGTGTACTTATATGCAGGTAAGGTCCCAGCAAATGTAAAGTCAACACAAACATGGTTAATAGGTGTATGATCAGTAGGACAGTAAACAAAATGTCTTTGGGGTTGCTTTGTATTGTTATACAGTCTGGCCCGGGTGATTCAGTCTCTATGGTATATCAGCTACAAGATGTAAATCAGACTTGATATCCTTTACCGGTTTGAAAAACTGTGAGGTGAACCCAGGACGACCTCTCCACAAACTTTACTGCAGTAGGCGTTGCCAACAGTACCTGGTACAGACATTCACACGTTGGACTAGGAGATTATCTTATTTGGATAACAGTGAAATACACACAGGATACTGGAGTCAGCTCTGCGTCCGGCTTCGCTTGCTCTTTATCTGTAAAAGACTTTACCTGCAAAACAGTGTTATTGGTTAACAATCCTCTCATGTCACCTGCTAATGAGCCATCGACCTCCAGCTCTGCAGGCATGACAGCTTTCCACTCTGGCACATGATATGCCATTCCAAATACTACTTCGAAGGGGGTCAAACACTTTACATTTGTAACTGTTGTCATGCTCAGCAATGCTAGAGGTGGACAGCAAATGCAACTCGTCTGGGTGTCACCCACCAACCTCCTCAACTTATTTCTTGGGATCCCATTGTACCGCGCCACCAGTCATGCTGACTGTGGGTTGTACATGCAATTTATATTCATGGAAATGCCAGATAATCCCCCAGGTTGCTGGATTGTCTGGTTCACAGAATGTGTTCTATTGTCACTGTAGCTTCTTTACAGTATGCCAGATGTAGGGATACTTTATTTTACTGGGACCTTTGCCACTGCTGCTGCATCCAGATTCCTGGTTGGGAATGCTTCTACCCATTTTGATAATATATCTATAATCACTAAACAGTATTTCTTCCCTTCACATTTATTCAGCTGTATACACTCCAAACAAATAGTACGGAACGGTTATGGTGGTGTAGGTAAACCCACTACCTTCAGTTTAAATGCTCCCTGTGCATGATGTTTACTGCAAATATGACACGCTGCTCATGATGTTTGTATGTGGTTCCTAATTACGTATGTTAGGGATATTCTGTTAACCAACTGTACCATCCCCCCTGTTGAGACATGGCTCTACCCATGGCTCAACACAGCCTCATATCTGAATACATTAGACGTTAATATTGGCTTTCTCACTGTGGATATGTACAGTCCGTCTTCAAGGATTGCTCCTCGTCATACCCACATCTGCTTTTCTGCTTTCGTAGTTGATGTTTGCATTGTTTGTAACATTTCTACATCTAGCATGTCTGAGGATTGTCATTCTTCATTCAAAAAGACACTTTCCAACTGTGAGGCTGCTTGTTTTGCAGCTGCATCAGCTCGTGCCTTACCTTTCCTACTGTTATCCTGTTGCTTTGTATGAGCTGCACATTTACATTTGGCTACTTTAGTGGGTAACTGACTGGAATCTAACGCATTCAAGATCAATTGCATGATTGATCGGTTTACCGGTGGATGTTATCATTCCCTATTCTTCCACTGCTGCTCATAAACATGCACTGTACAGACAACATACTGACTATCGGTATAAATGTCCACACATCAGTTTTTCGCTAGAGTACAAGCACGTGTTAAAGCTATCGATTCTGCTGCTTGAGCAGACACCTTATGCTGCAGGGTTGGGCTTCTACAATCTCATTATCAATAACTACTGCATAACCTACTTGATTCTTTCCTGTAGGACTCTTTCTACATGATCCGTACACATAAACTGTCACCTCTACATCATCTAAGAGTATATCAGTGATATCCTGTCTGTGTGGAGTTATTTCCTCCATTTCATATAGGCAACTGTGTGGTGTGCCATACACAGGTGTCGGACGTGATGTTGATAGGTTTAATGTTGTACAACGTTCAATCACCATATGAGATTGACTCAGGGGTATGGTCAAACAAGACAGATGTCTAGCACGGGTCAGGGATGTTATTTTCTCTTGCAGCAGAATGATCGCAACTGCATGAGACACTCTCACAGTGAGAGGGTGGAATAATAACATTAAGGCCAAGGCCTGTACTGCCATGGGTGCTGCAACAACTGCCTGTACACAATGTGGCACTGACCATGCCACAGTGTCCAACTGCGATGAGTAGTACGCTATGGGGCGTTGCTTACTTCCATGCTGTTGCATCAAGACTGACGTCATATATCCCTGCTTACATTCTACAGTCTGACAACATCTGTTATGATTATTCGGGAGACCTAATACAGATGTTGAAGCTATCAATCGTTTTAGTCTGCAGAAAGCTGTTTCTGCTACTGGAATCCAGTGTAGTATATGTTGTGCTGCCATAGGTGTATTAAAGATTAAAGCAGACAATAGAGCAGATTCAAAAGCATTGTTTGGTAACCAGCTTTGACAAATGTTAGTCGGCCCAGGAAGGACATCATTCCCTTCTTGGTAGTTGGCTTGGGTGCTTGTGAAATTGCTGCCTTCCTATCGTCATGTAATGTTCTACCCTCCTTGGATACCACATATCCCAGGTACTTGACCTGTATTCTCTGTAGTTGCAATTTATGCTTGCTTAATTTATGTCCCTGTTCTGCTGAATATTTCAATAATGCTATTGTATCTTCCCTACATTGCTGCTGGGTAGGGGCCACAAGCAGAATATCATCCACATAAAGCAGAACTTCACTGGCCCTGGGTGGAGTAAACACCGGTATGTTGCTAGCCATCTCCTGTGCGAATATCGTTGTACTTTCACAGTATCCCTGCGATAGCCGGGTATGGCTGTATCTGTTACCCTGAATGTACATGCAAAACAATACGGACTATCTGGATGTATAGGTATTGAGAGGGAAGCATAGCTTATATGTACCATGGTAAGATACTTCTGTGGCAGGTTCATAGCATTCAATATAGTGTGTGTGTCTGGCACCGTCGGTACCCTAGGTATTATTACATGATTGACAGCTTGTAAATCCTGTACCATCCGCCATTCCCCCTTTGCTTTTCTATCAGAAGATACAGGGGTATTGCATGGTGAATAGTGATTACTTTGTAGATGGGGAATTCCCTCTGTGACTTTACAGATATCTTCTGGTGTCCACGGTCTATACACTAAAGGAGTTGGGTCCTGGCCTTCCTGTCCTGCATGAGGGTTCGGTACTTCAATTAATTGACAGATATCCTCACTCTGTTCTAGTGACTGTCTTCTTACTTGAGTGTCCCTAGGTATGTTATGAGTTCGGGATGTGGTTTCAATAGCTTCTCTTACATTTGGTCGTTGTGATACCTCTGTTGCCACAGGATAACATGGGGGGGACAAGCCTGCCCTCCCGCTTCATATCCTGGATGTGGTATCGGAGGTGGTAGGGGGGTGGGGGGGTCTGTCGCTACTACTGTATTATTATCTTCTTTGTGTACATATGATGCTTTCGCATTTCTAGTGTTCTGTTCCCTTCGGTTCACTACCTCAATCCACCTATGTGCTTGACGGATACCCAATTGTCGCTGTTTTTTCGCCTGCACATCTTAGGGTTGCCACCTTTTCAAATGCAGAAAGTGTGACATTAGTGTTAGGAACGTGTACTTTGGCAGGGCAAAACATACCCACGGCCAGTACTAAGGGCAGCAATTCACTTTTGCCAGGAGAGCAACCTATTCTTGTAGCATTTGAGTTGCTTATTCTGTTTATTATGATATTTTGGTGTTTCAGATACAAAACTACTGTTTTATGCTACCATTTAAGGTGATATCTGAGAAATCTTTGTCCTAAGATATCAGGACATTTGCCATTTGTTCAGTTTGTTTGCAGGACACAACTGGCCAAAGAGGGACTGTCCCTCACAAAGTGGGACAGGTGGTTACCCTAGAACAGCTGCATCACATTTTCAGTGATTCCAATGTTTCAGTAACGATATTTTGTCTAATATACCATCAATGTCATATTTATTACCCCATTTTGCAGAATATCTCACATTATGTGCTCTCTGCAATTGCATATACTTCACGTCACCCGTCAAACGCGGATCACATGATCTGTCTGTGCACTAATCTCCCATATCCTCTACACGACTGTTATGTAACGCTTCTCTCGTACCACGTGGTATCTCCTTCCCTGTACCCACTGTAGTGTCTACAATGACTATTTACTCTACTCTACTCTGTGTTCCCCTGATCTATGTCCAGATTTAAAACTACTTGGATTGGTCTTCGACCTGCTATCACAACTGTTAACAGAAACACAATGTAGTCTGGTCCCTGATCTACAATAGAGACAAAGAGGCAAACCCTCCTTACCTGAGCCTCCTGTTTATGACTGCACGTTTTCTTCTTGGGATCCAGTTTTCCGCTTTTCAGCCACAGATCAGACAGTGGACAGCCTCTTTACACACAACAATTCAGTTGGAGGTCTTTTCACTCCAGAAGAACCATTTAGGCAAATTCTCCTGCGCAGATGTCTAACCACCCATGCACTCTGACCTGTAGCTTACCAAGGGAATTCCGGATGACAAGGACCACAATGTCAAATAAGTTGTTAAAACCAGACTGTTGAAATCAGTAGGCTTTTCTAGGTGACAGTAAATAACACAGGAAGCTCGGGTCCACAACGTTTTAGTAGTGTACACAGGCAGGCAAAATAATATACAGTCCAAGTATGAGAGTTTTGTCTGACTGTATACAGAAAGCAATTTCTTTATATAGTGTTTATAATCAGCTTTTGCCCACCTTACTGACGTGGTCGGTCACAGGGCATTTCCATCACTATGGTCCGCAATGTTCTATACATACGTGGGTGCTGCGGTCATGCTTTTGAAATGTTTTCCCATGGGAATAACACAGCCTTGCAAGGCACCTGGTCAATTACAGTGTCCTTCTGTGATTGTAGATGTTTCAAGGACCCTGGACTGTTCCGATACAATAGTCAGTTCATTTCTTAATATGTTCCTTTGTCTCTCTGGTAAGGAGTTGTACTCTATCTTCGATAGAGCTCACAAGGCCATCCTCCTCAGGGGAAGGGAGGATGTTATGCATGTACATACATTTATTTTTCTGTAACCCAGCAGATAATTAATGCTGAGAGACATGGGCCTGCTGTACTGGTTACTGCCAGGGTCAGAGTTCGATCACACAGCAGCTACGCTTCACCAATTACATGCATGATCATTTCTACTGCCATATTGTATGGTACAATTCAATGCATTATATTGTATTTTGCTTCTAAACTGGCACTTCATATGTGTTTCTATATATATTTTCTAACAACATCCATCCGGCCATATGCATGTTGTTCCGTCCTTTACCTTGACCGTGTGTATTTGGCCGTCCGGAAACGCTACTCTCCACATGTGATGTCCCACCTTCCCCTTCTGTGCCTGTGGCACCCTGTTAGGACGTCCTGTTTGGTAGGCACATGTTCCGCTATATGTGTTTGACTTCTCTGCATAGCTAATCATCGATGCGGTGGTTCACCAACCTGACTTGTCCACATGTGTACAGTTATGTGCACCGTGGCGTGCAAACCTATATGGTTTGGACGGTACATACCACATGCGGGATGTACACATTCTGCAGACACATTCACATGCAGCCATTTCCATATCTGTACCTGAGGTGGGTTGGTGACATGTGGGGTACATATTTGCCCGCGTGGCACTGCCTAACACAATACTTCTTACCACATTTCAGGTATGCCCATTGTGTGTAGGTGTGTAGCTGCACAAGGATGCTAGCTGGTTTGGGTGCACAGGCGTACATGGGTGAGACTTACATGCTACAATGGGGCTATTGTGTATTACATCTGCATGCATGGGTTCTGCTTCTGGATATTACACTTAGACATACGCCGTCCTGTGTATGCGACAAACACGTTGCTGGGTGTGGGACATGTTGCTATGCACATGTTTGCCTGTGTTTAGGTATCTTGGTTCCTTCCTGTTGTTATGTCGACACAGCTACCCGGCTGTGTACTCTCACTACTGCTTGTGACCATTATGGTTGACACCTTTTCCAATGCCCATAGTGGGACATCTTTTGTGGAAACATCGGATTTTGCAGGACAACACATACCCACAGCAAGTGGAGTTGACAGAACTTCACTTGTTTGCCATAATATACGCTTATTCTGTTAGCATTTGGGTTCCTTATTCAGTTTCTTATGCCATGTATGTGTTTCATATACAAAATATATGTTTTATGCTACTATTACAGGTATATTGCGGGAATATTTTTGCCAAGAAATCTCAGGTCATTTGCCATTTTTTCGAGTTTTGCCGGGACACAACTGTCCAATGAGGGACTGGCCATTGCAAAGTGGGACAGCTGGTAACCCTGGTGACCATGTCCATGTCGCTACTGGGGTTGACACCTTTTCCAGTGGCCAAGGTGGGACATTTTCGGGACTCACATCAGATTTTACAGGCCGACACATACCCACGGTCACTATATAGCATAAAACTTCACTTGTTTGCCTAAATAAAAGCTTATTGTTGTAGCAGTTTGGTTGCTTATTCTGTTTCTTGTGACATTTAGGTATTTCAGTTACGGAAATAACCATTTCATGCAACCATTACATTAAATACAGGATATCATTATGTCCTACAATCTTAGCACATTTGCCGTTTTTAATTTTTTTATCGGAACACAACTGCCCATGGAGGGACTGCCCCTCGCAAAGTGGGACAGGTGGTAACCTTAGTCGCTACTCCTATGTCGGTGCGGCGCGCTGACATGCTGCGGTACACCTTCTCTGGGTATGCCCGCTGACGGTGCATTGCGGTTCATACATGGTGTTACGCGTATCCTTTGTTCCTTGGACGGGTACACTTAGGGCTTCGTGGGTTGTATTTGCTTCTCCGTGTTGTTGGGACGGGTACTATGTTGCATACTCTACGTGCGTTTCATTCTGCACGGGCCCTAGCTGCTGCCATTACTATTATGGGTGGACCGTGGCCGTCAGCACATTAGGTTGCTCATCGCCTGCCGGCTTAGCCACGCCTCCGGACACATCCTACTTGGGCTCGCTCACGTACACTACGCACGTGTCTGTGGTTGCGGCGCGCTCTCATTACTATGCATATGGCGCTACTACGCCGACTATTCACTGCACCGCCGGCGCATGCCTTACACCGGCCTTGCGCCGAGCTTCATGAATCCCGGGGTTAGTCTAATCTTTCTAGTTTCTAGCTATTTCTAAGAGAAAACAGAAATCTAAGATAAACATACATATAGAGCAAGACAGTGCTGGTGAGTTGGATGGTCAAGCCAAAAATGCTTAAAGCTCTCTGATTCTCTGTTTTTAAAATCACATTCCTGGTTCACATTACATCATTCTTCACACTTCCCTGAGTTATGGTTACCACCTGTCCCTCTTTGCGAGGGACAGTCCCACTTTGGGCAGTTTTGTCCTGAGAAAAAATCTAAAAAATGGCAAATGTCCTGAGATTTTAAGGCAAAAAATATTTGCTATGTTTTCTTTAATAGTTGCATAAAACAGTTCTTTTGTATCTGAAACACCTAAATATTATATGAAATAGCATAAGCAACTCATATGCTACAAGAATAAGCTTTTATTTGGACAAAAACAATGAAGTTCTGTCCTTTGCACTCCCCATGGGTATGTCTGTCCTGCAAAATTGCACGTTTCTACAAAAAATGTCCCACTTTGAGCATTTGAAAAGGTGGCAACCCTACCCTGAGTTCCCAGGCTAACAGAAACTACATTTACATTCTTCACCTCTGGGCAGAAACCAGAACAATAAAGGACATTTATGCATGCAAAATCTGGCCATTAATGCTGGCCTTAAAACAATAGGCAGGATGCCTCACTCTAGACTTACTGACTTCGAGTTTTAACATTAAAGGGTCACAACATGCTTTACTTGGTCAGTAGAGTGCATTGTTGTTACATTTTTTCAGTTCCACACGTGTCACTATTTTCACCATTTAAGACAGCAAGCCTGTTGTTTACATTAGTATTTACAGATGACATAATTATCTCCAAACTTCTATCTGGCTAGGCTGGCAGCCTTCACCTATCTTCACCCAATCTTCACATATCTCCCCTTCTGGAGAACCCAAGCTAGTTTTTCAAGTGACCCTTGAGAAATGCTGCTTGAGGGAGTTAGGTCTATCTGAATATAACTTACCCCATTGCCTGTCTTTATAGCCCATCTGCATTGGCATTGTTAATCCCACTGTGGTGCTGCATGGACATATATACTTGCAACCTCAGGCTCCATCTTAGTAGTTTGGCATTTTGCTGGCTGGCTCTGTTTAACCATGTTAGGGAGTTGTGATCTGTCATAACAGTAAATTTCCTTCCATACTGATAAGGCTGAAGTTTCTGCAGTCCCACACTATGGCTAGACATGCCTTTTCTACACCTGCATAGCATTCCTCCCTAGGTTGGAGCCTATGACTGAGATAAACCAGTGGGTGCTCTTCCCCCTCTGAAGAAATCTGGCTAAGTACAGCCCCCACTCCATGGTTCAAAGCATCCATTTGCACAAAAAATGATTTGCTATAATCTGGACTGGCTAACACAGGGAGTCCTCCCATAGCATCTTTAAGTTTGTGGAATTACTGCTCAAATGCTGGAGTCCACACTACCTTATCTGGCCTGTTCTTCCTTGTCAGGTATGTGAGAGGAGCAGCTATGGTACTATAACTGGTGACAAACTATCTGTAGTACCCTGCTGTCCCTAAAAATGTCCTCACCTGCTTTTTGGTAACAGGTGCAGGCTATGCCTGAATGGCTTCCACTTTGGCAGGTTCTGGCCTTATCTTACCACTCCCCACTCTATGTCCAAGGTAGGAGACCTCTGCCAGGCCCACCTGACATTTGCTCAGCTTAATGATCAAACATGCTCTCTGTAGTCTGCCCAGCACCTCCCTGACATGCTGAGGGTGCTCTGGCCAGGAATGTCTGTAGATGGCAATATCATCTAGGTAAGCAAGGGCAAACCCTCCTGCTCCTGCTAGGATATGATCTACCAGCCTCTGTAAAGTTTGTGAACTCATACAAGCCAAAAGGAATCACAAAGGCTGACTTCTCTCTAGCACTGGGAGTCAAGGGCACCTGCTAGTAAAGCTTGGTAGTCCACACAGAACCTGGTGCTGCCATCCTTCTTTGGAACCAGCACCACTGTGGAGGCCCAGGGACTGTTGGACTCTTGAATCGCCCCTAGTTCCAACATCTTCTGTACCTCCTGCCTCAGAGTCTGTTTGACTCTCTCAGGCACTCTATAAGTGGCCTGCCTAATAGGCCTTTGGGATGCTATATCCACCTTGTGCTGCCCCCGGTGTGTGCACCCTGGTTTCCCAGTGAACATGTCCCCATATTCCTGCAACACTGCTCAGAATTCTCGAACCTGGGCAGGAGATAGCTGCTGGGACATTGCTACACCTTCCACTGAGGTGTCAGCCCGAGCCTCACTTAGGAAATCAGTCCCCAGATCTACCTCAGACTCCTCCTGCAATCCAATATAAATGCTCAGCACAAGGGCCTCCCTATCATGGTAAGGTTTCATCATGTTGACATGGTACAATTTGTGCCCCTGCCTTCTGCTTAGCAGTTCCACCATGTAATTAACATCACTTACCTTTCTTACCACCTTGTAGGGTCCCTTCCAAGCTGCTTGCAGCTTGTTGTGTCTGACAGGAATGAGAACCATTAACTGATGCCCCACAGCATACTCTCTAGCTTGAGCATTTCTGTCATACCACACCTTTTTCTATTGTTGGGCTTCTGCCAGGTTCTCCTGGGCCAAGCCCATGAGTTCCCTGAGCCTTGTCTTGAGGTTCAGGACATATGCCACAACAGACTCCTTGAGAGACTCGCACTCACCTTCCCACTCATCTTGAATTAAATCTAGAGGTCCCCTCACTCTATGCCCATACAGCAGCTCAAAGGGTGAAAAACCTATGGATTCTTGGGGAACCTCTCTGTAAGGAAATAACACATGGGGCAAATATTTGTCCCACACCCTCTTAAACTGATCTGCAAATGCCCATAGCATGGACTTGATTGTAGAGATTAACCTCTCAAAAAGACCATTAGTCTGGGGATAGTAGGGGTGGTCTTCATGTGCTTCACCCACAGGACTTCCACAGACAAGCCAGCAGATCTGACATGAAATTGGCACCTCTCTCAGTCAGTATATATTTTTTGGAAACCTACCCTGCTGAAAATCTCTAACAAGGCTTTTGCCACCTTCTATGCCTCAATGGAGGACAAAGTCACTGTCTCAGGGTATTGTGTTACATAATCCATTATCACTAGGATATACTTTTTCCCTGTGGAACTTAAGGTACTCAGAAGACCAACAGTATCCATAGCTACTCTCTGAAATGGCTAGTCAATCATGGGCAAAGGCATCAAAGGAGCTCTCACCTTGTCTCCTGCCTTGCCTACCTTTTGGCACTGTTCACAGGTCCTGCAGTATCCTGTTACATCTCCGGAAATTTCAGGCCAATAGAAGTTCTGCATAATATGCCTCTCTGTATGTTTTATGCGCATATGACCTGCAAAGGGAATATCATGGGCTACGGCTAAAAGTGCCAGACAGTAGGCTTTAAGCACTACCAACTGCTGTACTCTCTCACCTTCTAGCCCTCCTTCAGGGGTCCACTCTCGGTATAGTAACCCTTTGTCCCAGTATACAGATTCCCCCTTTCCTTGAGAATCAGATGCCTCCCTAGCTACCTGCCTCAGGCCTTGCAATGTAGGGTCTGACAGCTGAGCCTGTCTCAACTCTCTCCTTGTAACCCTTCCCAGCTCCCCTTCCACAGGATGTCTGGTATCCTCTGACAGTGGTGCCTCACTGTCAGCTTGGGTACTACTACTCACCTCTATCTTTGCAGTCACTCTGTCCAAGGAACCATCAGTACCTGCAAGCAGCTGTGGCTCATCTTCAGTGTCACTGCTGCAGGGTAGCTCCCTCCCTGAAGTAACCACCTCACCAGTCCTACCTGCAAGTATGCAGTCTGTCTTGGTTTCCCCAAGACTACAAGACTCACATGTTTGTCTCCTAGCCTGACTGCAAGTTATTGCACAAACTCATGGTACTGCCTCATCCAAATTCTTCCCTCTCAGGACATCTGCAGGATGGTAGTTTTGTACCCTCATTGTCTCAAGACAACCTACTATTGGCATTTTGTCTTTCCCAGTTACTGGCTCCCTCACCTTTTGTTCCCCAACTTGCCTCTGTGGGCACCTGTATGCCACATGGGCCCACTGGTTGCATTCAAAACATTTAACCCTAGCTCCTGGATGTGTACCTGGACTAATGGCTTCCCCTGCTACTGGCAGATTCTGTTGGGGCAGTCTGTGCTGCCCACCATGGGTTCCTTTAGACCCATGAGCTGTACTGGGTGTCCCTTTCCAGTGCAGAGCTGCCCTGGTTGCCAGGTATAGGTCTCCTGTCTTCCCCAACTCATCTGAAGTAGCACATTGCCTATCAGCTAGCCAGATCCTCATGTCATCATGCAAAGTGATAAGGGCTTGTTCCCTCACCAAAAGTCTGCCAGCCCTTCAAAAGTGGTGACCTGAAATCCACTCATCCACCTATGGAAATAAGTGCTCAGTTCAGCAACATATTCACATACACTTTCATCTGCCTTGCGTCTATGCTCACAATACTTTTTCCTATATGTTTCAGGTGTTAGCTTAAACAATTCTAACAAGTGATTTTTAACAGCAGTATAATCAAAACATGCAGCTTAAGACATTTTGACAAAACAGTTACAGATTTACCATGGAGTAAGGAGGTCAGGAACCGTACCCAGAGCCTTTGGTCAACACCATAGTCTTTGCATACCCTCTCAACCATATGAATGAAACTATCAAAATTATCCCCTTCTTTAAACTGCGGAAGAAATTTACTGACCTTTTGTGCTTCTGAGTTCCTGTTACTCCCTTCCCCATTACCTCCATGACTCTGGTGAAGAGTCAGCATCTCCTTCTCATGCTGCCTCTGCTTCTCCTTTTCCTCAGCTTCCAGGCGTAGCGGTTTCTCATACTCCTCAACCTGCAAATGTCACATTTTCTACTTGTCC
This sequence comes from Protopterus annectens, assembly GCF_019279795.1. Lineage (NCBI taxonomy): Eukaryota > Metazoa > Chordata > Ceratodontiformes > Protopteridae > Protopterus > Protopterus annectens. The sequence goes on from NC_056745.1 coordinate 894,762,113, forward strand.
TTACTCTCTAGAAGCCTTACTCTCTCAGCTGCTTCTAGTTTCAAATGCCTGCCCTCCAACTCAAATCTCTTTAGCTGCAAATGGATTTTTATGTCCTCTGCAGAAAGATTGAGCTGTCCATTCTCCGAAGGTATTATATCTCCACTGCCAGTCTGATTGTCCTAATTGTTGCTGTTTTCTGATGCAGCTGTAACCAAGGCTGCAATCACATCTGCCTTAGTCAGGTTTCTAAGTTCCCTAGCCTTGCACATCTGCACCAGCTGGCTCCTTGCCAGCTTTCCATACTCCTCTGCTGACATGCTGCCTGCTCACCCTGACTGACTAAGCTAACAAAAGAAATAAAACAATTGTGGTATGAACTCTGAGTATTCACTGTGTGGCTGATTTAGAGTACCAAACACCTTCAGAGCTCACTGTAGACCAGCTACAGGAATTCACTCTACCCACTCCACTACAAGCCAAATTAGTATTTGCCGACCAATTAATATGTATTGTGGATATCCCACCACTGCCAAACAATTAACATGTGACACCCATGCCCTGGCCAGCAATCAAGGAGCCTCAATCCTCACCACTAACACCAGTGACGGGCATCTCATATCAGAGGAAATGATAACAAATACACACAGTAAAGTTCAATTTCCTTTACGAACACACAGAGATCACAGTCAGTCTGGGGCTGGTCTTTCCCTTGCTCTCCAGGTCCCCAATAAGACTCCCCACTGACACAGTTATAGGGTTGAGATCTCAGCCTAGTGGGCATGCTAAAACCTCCAGCACCCTCTCTGTCCATCCAGTGCTTTGTGTCCCTGCCAAAGTAGCTCACACACGCACACACACACTTTGAGAAGAGTTTATACAGCCACACAGACACTCCTGGAGAAGGCTGGCACAGGTTCTCCAGCTGTGCCCCTTTTCCCCAGAGTATATGGTAGTACCAGCTGCCACCACCCACTAATATTTCTCAGCTACTCATCGGCCCATACAAGGGTGTCCAATTATTACTGTGCAATATTATTATCCAATTGGTAGATTAGCCCAGGGCTAAAGCTATTGAAGTGGCTTTGTACTATTTTACCAAAGGCATGCAAGTACTCTAAAGAGCTTAAATTATGTCTACAAAAACAGTTGAAAGGGTTTAAAAATATTTAATAACAAATAGTCAAAACACAACACAATACTTTTTACTACACAATGCTATTCAAGAGTTCAAAGAACACAGAGACATTCTTAAAATAATTCAGTAGTACAGTTCTAACATGACAGAAAAACACTTAGTCTAATCTTTCTAGTGTCTAGCTATTTCTAAGAGAAAACAACTCTAAGATAAACTTACATACAGAGCAAGACAGTGCTGGTGAATTGGATGGTCAAGACAAAAATGCTTAATTCTCTCTTATTCTCTCTGTTTTTAAAATCACATTCCTGGTTCACATTACATCATTATTCACACTTCCCTGGGCTCCAAGGCTAACAGAAACTACATTTACATTCTTTACCTCTGGGTAGAAATCAGATCAATATATAATATGCATGCAAATTCTGGCCATTAACTCTGGCTTTAAAACAATAGGCAGGATGCCTCACTCTAGACTTACTGACTCTGAGTTTTAACATCATTGGGTCACAACATGCTTTACTTGGTCAGTAGAGTGCACTGTTGTTGCATTTTTTTCAGTTCCACATGTAACACTATTTTTACCATTAAAGACAACAAAACTGTGGTTTACATTAATATTTACAGATGACAGAATTAACTCCAAATTTTTATCTGGCTAGGCTCACAGCCTTCACCTATCTTCGCCCAATCTTTACAATTGTCATAGTTGCAATTACAAAATATAAATAAAGGAAGAGGTGGTTTTCTGAATATGTGAAATGGGAATGACCATGAATAAAATAAAAGTAAGGGTTTGAGAAATGTGTTGAAAATTGTTGACATGCATTTTCAATAAATTAAATGTCTTTGTTACTAGTAAAATTTGTAAGAAATGGTGTAGTTATGATGAAATGGGAAAGGTTGATAAAAGAAATGAAATAAATATGCCTTCTGTGGAGGAAATATAGATAAGCATTTAGTAAAAATGTTTATCTTGGCTAATTTGGTATTAATGGGGAAAATAGGGTGTATGACAAATGTTTATATGATCCCAGTAAATATGAAAAAGAAATTTTGCAATTCATATTTTCTTTCATTTGGGTTCAAGATTAAAAATAGTAAACATGGGTATTTTGTATATGAGTGAAGGGATTGGAGGTACTAAATCCAGTTCAGTATTCAACAATTTTAAACTCATTTAGAGTATTGAAGTAGGTAAAGGAGGAGAAGGATAATTTAATAGTGAGAATGTTTAAATATAAGCAGAAAAAAATATGGAAAATAATGTGAATAAGAATAAAAAGACTGTGAATGAAGAAATTAAAAATTATCAAGAAAAGTACTAACATGGAGAATAAAGGATAGAAGAACATAATATAACAATGTGATGAAACAAAATTATTTAAATCAAAGGGAAAGTGTCAGGATTTCCTTTGTATTCTGCTAATAAATAAGTTAGCAAAGGGGAATATGCCTTATAAAAAGAAAGTCAAAAGAGTGTGTTTATTTGGCAGGGAGAACGAGACAACAGAGCATGTTTTTTGAAATATAAAACATTGACGGATCACTGGAAAGTAGCTGTGTGAAGAAACATTTTTTGAGAATTTTAATGACATAAACAATATAGATGAATATTATTTTCTATGGATTATAAGATTAAGAAGAATTTGTGAAAAGGGTAAATCATTTATTTTATGAAATATGGGTTATTTCAGTTCAAAGACTGAATGAAATTTAATTTGAAGGGAAATGGATTTTAGCACATATGAAAAATCAGATTAATGTTTTAGAAGAAAATGAGTGTGGGTCAGTTACGAAAGAAAAATGAGGATGTTAGAAGAAAAATGAAAAATAGTAAGAACTAGAAATATATATATATATATATATATATATATATATTCCTGTAAATATGTAAAGTTTTTAAGTATGCAAATATGTAAATATTTGTTTGTGTTGTATTAAATAAAGGACTCCTACTCTTTTCAATATGTGCTGTGGGATCTTTTACATCCACCTGAACTGCCACCAACTCAAGCAGATGGGATGTAGGTTTAATGCCTCATGTGAAGGATTCAGTTGACAGTCATTGAAACACAAACATAGACACACCATGCTCAAGCAGACATATGCACAACAAGCGCACACATACATGATGCAAACTACTTAATACAAGATGGGCACACTCCATATTATACAGCTGAACCAAGATATCCCACAGAAAATACACCACCTAATAAACATTCACATCAAAATATCCTTTTTGCAAGGATGTAATCCTCTCAAACTAAAACCATAGGGAGTTTACCCCAAACCAGCCTTTATATACAGCAACTATGACATTACCTGATAGTAAGACAAGAGTATATTCTCAGTCCATACTGTACCATTATTGCGTATAACTAACTCATTAACTTAACTCCTTGTCATTTTGATGCAGTGTGCCTTTGACCAGTTAAGACATACTAGATCATGTTTGACGAACTGTTATCTAGATTGAATGGTGCTCATCTATCTAGGTACCTATCTATATGAGATCATGTGTGGGTGTGTATGTGTGTTTGAATAATGACATGATTTAGTATATGTGGAACTGGAGGAATCTTTGGGATGAGTTCTGTTGCTATGACTGCTGAGATGAGTTTCCTATTTCTCCAGTAGAAGGTATTTACACAATGCAGACCTCAAATGTCAAATGAATCCATTATTCATCCCTTTCTTAAATTGCTGTTCTTTCTTGACTTCTAAGTGCTGCAGTAAACATATAAGTTATCTGAACAGGGTTTATGTGATTTCCACAAATTATTATGAATGCTATTTGAACAATGTTCTCCTTATGAAATACTTTTCAATTCTTATGCATTTCTGATGTATGTATCACTTTTGTAATTTAGGTAGTTAGTCTTAGCTTAGACAGACAAACTACTGGGACTGAGTCTAGTTTGTCAGTAACACTGCTTTCTGAATAAGTAATCGCAGTCAGCATTTCATTTTATATTTTATTTTATTATATTTTAATAATAATGAATGTCGCATTTGCAGATGGGTCATCCGTGTTGTTTTTACGGGGTTATTTTCTGTATGCAGTGTGTTGCTTTATGTAGTGGATGGACTTGGGTGTTATAAAATCTACTACAGTTGCTTTTTTGAAGGCATGAAATGAAACTGGTTTCAAACAGATTCATTTATTTATCATAATTTGAGTTTTCCTTTTCTTTTCTTTTTTTAAGTCTAGCAAAATCTGTGTGATCATACATGAATGTCAGTTTCCTGCAGGGCAGAGTGACTGTGTGAGTGTGATGCTTAGATCTGAAAATGTAAGTTCTAAAGGAAATGCATGAATCTAAAATGCTTTTGCCAACTGCAGAAGGGGAACTTGCAATAAGAGATAATGCTGACTGAAGAACTGTCTATGATGATTTGTAATAAGATAACCCCCAGGCATTTTCAAGTGACCCTGGTCCTTAAAGAGCTCAGCTCATCTGAAGTATTCAGGTTGTCAGTTATCATTGACTTGGATTGTGGAGAGGCTTGTTGATGTTATAGACTGAAAGTGAAAGTTTACTTGTGAGATATCGAGACCATTCACTTAAATTTGTCAGTGAGCTTTATGTAACGGTTAGATTACTATAGAAAGTTAGTGGAGGTAGTAGAAACAGATGCCTATAAGTCTTATCTTAATGCTGTCTATTTAAACCTTTTAATTTTTTTGTTTCTGTTGTATTTGTCTGTACAGTGAATTTCAAAAATTGCCTAATTTTATTTATTTCAAATAAAAAAAAAAACATGTTCAGTTTTTAAAGGCTTGCACTTGTTTGTGTGTGTGTGTGTGTGTGTGTGTGTGTGTGTGTGTTTGTATATATATATATATATATATATATATATATGGGTGTGCGTATCTGTGTGTGTGTGTGTGTGTGTGTGTGTGTGTGTGTGTGTGTGTGTGTGTGTGTGTGTATGTGTGTGTGTGTCTGTGAATGCAAAATTGTCTTAAGAAGTTCTAGCTACTTTTCTTAACACAGTGGACTGAGACTGTGGTGGATGAATTTCTGGGAAGTCAGTATTTTATTCCCCATTATTAAGATGCATATTGTGAGACTTGCCTGAATAATCACAGCCTAGGCCAACAGTGCACATTTGCCATATACTCTTAATGCCACTGTTGTTATGTATTAGAAGCAGTGGTGTGGTTCATGAAATAATAACCCCTGGCCATCAAGTACTGAGCTGTCCACAGTTATGACTTATTCTATACGGGTAACATACAATTATTTCAATAAGAACATCCTAATCTTTAGGCAATGTTAGCATTCAGGTTAAGAACATGCTTTGGAATTTGGTCAGACTGAATTTGATCCTGCAAAGCAGGCAAATATGATGAATAAAAATCAAAAAAGAAGCAATAATTTCAAATGCATTCCAAGCAACAGCCATTAATCCTGTTAAAATTTATAATGCTTTTAATTTGCTTGTAGTACAATAACTTTAAGAAGTAAAGATATGTGTATGTATGTCATGTGACAAAGTATTCTATGCAACTGTAGGAAAATTGTTGAGCTAACAACATATGCAACTGTCTTTTCAATGGTAAAGCTTTTCACTTCGGGCATTAATATAACTAATTGCTCCTTTAACAGAAGATGAGCCTTGAAGACCCAGACAGTGGCACAAGTAGGGTACCATACAGTTTGATATCCAGAGAAACAGAATCTGTGACACATTGGGAACTAACCTTTTAGTTGAGAATGAACCTCTTTATAATTGCAGAATTGAAAGAGGTGTGGTGGTATGGGCCATTATGCAAAGTGTGTTGTTTTTTTCTTCTTCCCTCACCCATCCTTCATTGTTACTGTCTCAGCCCTTGTGCCTCACCTGCACTGGGTCTGCAAGAATCTTCATGTTCCCCTGGATTTCTTCTGGTTATCTGCTGGGACTGGTCACCGATCATAGGCAATGGGGCATGGTACATCTGTGCTTCCACCCAGAGTGGTACTTATTGGCCCAACCTGTATCCTGCTACCCTTGTGTCAATGTGGTACAGCCTTGAGGGACTGCAGTGTTGGGATCTGCAGAGTATCTCCCTGCCTATGTATCAGCTCAGCCAGACTCACTGCTCCCACTGAACACATCTCCTCTGGTAATGTCCTCATTCTCCACCACAGTTTGTCATCCAGAGATGTCCATGCACCATACCTCCTCCCCCCAGGAGTGGCATGCCCATCTCTACATGCCACTCCGTTAGTCCATGTACCATCCTCATTCTGAAATAAAACAAGCCAATATGTCTGATAAATTTATGTGTGCACCTATGAGCAGTATTGTGAGATTTAATGTCTTTAAATAAGCAGCACAGAGAGAGAGAGTGTGTCATCATGTATTGCATTTTTTGCATATATGGTTAGCATAATTCTCAAGTTTACACAGGCAGTCAAGATACTCAAGTAGGTGCTGGTACACAAGTGTGTGCTAAAATCAGTACAGAAAAATACTCATAATTGTTCAGAAAATATATGAATTGATTCAAGGACAGAATTTTAAAAAACATGGATCTGTTATATTAGCATCACTGCAAATGCAGAAGCACAATATCCAAATCATGAAGGCTGATATTAACAGTCTATTTTGATATACTTATCGTTCCTGTTTGCTTCAAAATTAAATGTGATGTTATTTTATCACCAGAAGCTGTACAAGTGATATAGCCACCATGAAAGAGGATCTTTTATAGCTCTGAAAGGAAAACTAGAATGCAACCTTAAACATATGGTTCAGCTAGAAGTCAGATAGACTTTGCATACAAAATGGGTTACAGCACAGCAACTAAGGTGGAGAAAAACAAAGCCAGAATCAGTTTAGTTCTACTGTACATTAGCAAATGTGTTTTGAGGGAGCATTACCCATTGTAGAAGAAATTATTACTATCATATTAACAGCAACTTTCTTGTCAGAAATAGATTTAAATATTTTTTTGGCAAATCAAGCTTGATGAAGTAAATTCAAAACAATGTGCCCTTAATACATCATTGATACATCCAGCTTCCTGAAACTACCATTTGTCAATTCTTTCAGCTACAGAGGCCTTTCAAAGAGCTGTAGCTAATATGATTGAAGGGTAAGAAGGAGTTGTGAACATAAGTGATAATGAGTTGCATGAAATGTTATCATGAAGCAGCATGATGTGAGACTGATTAATTTATTAGACAATCTAAGCTCTAAGGATTTGAAAGTGAACAAAGCCAAATGTTTACTGTGTCATCTCTGAACTACTGCAAATACTGGGATCTATATTATGTGATCCAAGAGTCTACTCTTCGAACACATAATAATCGACAAATACACAGCGAATTCTGTAAACTGCAAATGGCCACATTCGCAAATTTTTTCCTTGGGAAAAAATTCACATGGTTGTAAAAAAAAAAAAAACAAAAAAACTTTAAAGCACTAATCAAGTGGGGGGTCTTCGCCCCCACACCCTCCTAACTAAATATACCAGCTCCGACATTGCTCTACATTAAAGAAAAGGGCAATTCCCAATAATGGCCATCTGAATTTTTCCCAAGGAAAAATTTGCGGTTTACAGCGTTCGCTGTGTATTCGTTGATTATTATGTGTTCAAAGAGTAGACCCTTCGGTCACATAATATAGACCCCAAATATTGAACCGCCAATAGCCAAGTCCTTGTTAATATGTTTCTTAGGAATTGCATAAAATCTATCAAAAATGTTGCCTCATCTGTCAGCTAAAACTGTACCTCTAAGAAAGCTGCTAGTGTAGGTCATGATTTGTGGTAAGACTGTAAAACCAACTAAGCATTTTGGTTTATTGAAAAGATATGTAACTACCACACCTACAGTCAATTTCCTCACCAACACCACTTTATTGACAACCCCTTATGTCCCGCTCCCTTACATTACTATCATAGGTGGTTCCTACTCTTAGTATGGGTCGAGTGAGTCTCATCCAGGAAGGGCTTTAATCAAGTAGAACCCTTCACAGCAAGGCCAGTATTTATTTATTTATTTGACATTTGTTTACTGGGAAAATCTGACTGGGTATGTGCCCATTTTCAGTGGAGGCCTGGGGAGAAAAGCTCCAGAGGCAATTAGCAAAATTACATCAATAACATTCATTACATTAGCTTGCAGCCACAGTGGTGCAGTGGTAGCATTGTTGCCTCACAGCAAGAGGTTCTCCCATTCAATTCTCACCTGGAGCGCCTTCTGTGTGGAGTCTGCATGTCCTCCCCATGGTCGAGTGGCGTTTGGAAGACATGCGTGAATGGGTGTGCTTTTGTTGAAGGTTGGGTGTCGGGCTGGCACCTTGGTACCATAAAAATCAACTGCCAGTCATTAGTGGACCGGAGTTCCGCTGTGGTGACCGCTAATAGGGAAAAGCCAAAAGAAAAACAACAACATTAGCTTGTTACACAGCAATACTGGACATTCTGTATGCACTAAGAAATTCACATTAATAGACAAAACAAACAATTTTACATACATTATTTAAAACAGTCTTGCATATTAGTCATATATATTAGATATTTATAAGGAGACTATTTCCAAGAGATGAGTAGACTTCACACTTTTATGATACAGGCAGAATTATCCTACTATATATTTAAATTAGTACTGTTATAAAAGCGTGCTTATATTATAGAACTTGTAGAACAGGGTTGAGAGAGGAGAGGGAAGGAATTAGAGAGGAAGGAAAAAGGTGGTGGGAGCTTAGTGTTACAGAGTAAAGGGTGGGGTAAGGATAGTGTGGAAGTGCAAGGAGAAACAAAGGTTAGGAGAAAGTAAAGTGATGAGGAGAATGTGGACAAAGGGCAGGGAAAAAATATTAGGTTAACTCAGAGGAAGTAGAATGTTAGGTTAAGGGTGAGGTGGAGAGAGAGAGAGCATTGAAAAAGGTGAGGCACTCTATGTAGAGTGAGATGGAAGAAAGAGAATGATTTATGTTTCTGTAGGAGGGAATATGGAATGAATAGATTTCTGTTTTATTGGGTGGGGGGCGGAATTAGGGTACTAAAAGGTATTGTAGAGTTTTATATGATGGTTAGTAAGGGTGACAAATGGTAGGCATGAGTGGGTAAAGAACAGGAAGATTAGTATTTAGCCAGGACTAGAGCATGGGCAAAGCCAGATGTTGATCAGGTGATTCTTAAGTAGTTTTTTTTTTAATATTTGCCACTTGTTGCAGTTATTATAGCTTTAGGGCTAGCTTTTCAAATTCTGGAGACAAAGTCAGAGTAGACAGTCTCCCTAGCACTATTGTTGGATTTGGTGATGTGTAGTAGAAATTACTTTGAGGAGCAGAAGACTTGTTTGTTGGTATAGGCTTGGAGTAGATTTTGAAGCTCTGGGCACTTATCTGGTTGGTGTATGAGACTATGGACAGTGATAAACTGGGTATAGGCTAAGTAATGGGGTAATTCAGCTGAGTTGGTGTTGAGTAGAGCAGTGGTGGGATCTGTGTGAAGAAGCTCTTGCAAATTTGGCTATTTTGTTGTAGCAAGCTTTTAGTTTTGCTAAGTCTGTTTTCTTTAGTTTGGTAAAAACTGGGGAGACATAGAGCAGAGCAGAGAGCAGATGAGTTCTGGCAATTGACTGTCTTGTAGTGTCGGTGATGTATGGTTTGATTATAAATAGTGTTCCTAGTTTTATTTGTGTCGTTTTGATAATCTGAGACAGATGTTTGTCAAATGTCAAGTTATTGTTAATTAGAACACCTAACAGATTTGTTTGAGATACTGTAGCTATTATGGTATTGTT
>NC_056745.1:894776979-894861979 GCF_019279795.1 Protopterus annectens
CAGTAAATTATGGGCAATAGCTGAACCACACAGATTTGCAGTTTTAATGATGTCTGTAAGCCTGTTAGGCAAGACAGGTATGGATCTTAAGGTTGCCTGGTGGAAGCAGAGCTTTTAACCTAGAATGAAAGAGAGAAAGGAAAGGTGAGGCAGGTGTAAAAGACCACAATAACTATAAAAGTAGTTATATAGTGAAAGACAAAGATAAAGAGATAAGGTAGAGAGCATGCAGTTAAATAATAAGAGCTGGCTATGTACAAATAAATAAGCAAACTATGGCAGTATAGAGAAGAAAGAAGTTAGGAAATAGACAAGATGGTAATCAATACATAGAATGGGGCTAAGCTAGGAAATACAATAGTGCATATACAACAGCAAGTTCAATTCAAAAGCAATACAATATCAAAAAAAGCTGATTCATACAAAGAAAGAAATAGCATGCCGTTAACAGGTAGTAACATATGCCATAAAGGTATATCTGCTAGCAAAAGTGTATCATGATAACTTATCACAGCTTAAAGAATTACAAGCAATCATACGTATTGCACAGAATAAAAGCATCAGTATGTATGAAACACATAAAAACTAGAGATCACTTAGGAGCTGTTAAATGTGTATTTCAGCATAAATATAAGGTACTGTATATCTGTTAGTAAAATTGTAATAGGATAATTTATCTCAAATATTTTCCTCACCAACGTCACTTTATTGATGACCCCTTATGGCTATCTCCCTTACATTACTAGTATCGTTGGTTCCTACTCTTGTTATGGCCCTTAGTGAGTCTCAACTAGGAATGGCTTTCATCAAGTAGAAACCTTCACAGCAAGGCCAATGCTTATGTGATGGTTCTGAGTATAAACAGACAAACTCCACTAAGTGAGGCAGGGCCATCCTAGGTAGGTTGTCCATCATACTGCAGTACACAGTGTAATTTTGACTTTATGCGCTACCTTCCCTTTATGTGTAGACTGATGTCATATGGTGGGTGTGCAGTGCTGGTAGAATGAAAATTTCCCTATCACATCCCATACTGCAGTGGTGGTGCTGCGGTAGCGTTGTCGCCTCACAGTTAGACGTTGCCTGTTCGATTCTCAGAGACTCTTCTGTGTGGCGACATGCGTGAATGAGCATTCCTTCGTTGAAAGTTGTGCGTTAGGCCTGGCAAGCCAGCACGTAAAAACCTACTGCCAATCATTAGCGGACCGGAGTTCCGCTGTGGTGACTCCTAACCGGGAAAAGCCGAAAGACCCAAACAAAATGTGTTACACATCCCCTCCCTTTTGAGTGGCCACCTAAATTGCAGCATTGTTTAATGATATAACTTCTGTATTACCTGTGGAGTCTGTGACCTAACTGCATTGCTCTAGTTATGGAAGATGCAAACAGATTTCTGCCTCATCATTCCTCTTTTTTTGTTCTCCTAAGCTCTTAGTCAATTATGATTAATCTGGGTCATAGCCAGGACATCATTCCTTTATGCCATAGGTCAACTGCACTCCAATATTTTGTGCAACAGTACTCACAATGTGTCAAGAGGTTGCAAGCCAGAAAGGGTTAGGAGTAGTAATATTGCAAGAAGGCAGCTCCAAATGTGTGTGCATCTAGTACATTGACAGATGCATAAACATGAGATGACCAAATTGGAAAGACATGTTAACCACACTATTTGAATGTCAGGAATTCCATTACTGTGTGTTTGGCAGACTTATTAAAATAGAAACAGACTGTAGGCTGTTGCAAAATATCTATAAAAAATATGCACACATAGCACTTACAAGATTATGAGGAATGCTACAGACACATCAGAAATATGTGTCAGAACTGTAAATAAGTTGACTTATGCATATTAATGACATGTTAAGTAGACATTTCCTGATGAATTAAAAAAAATATTCATTTGTAACACAAATTCGTGTATCTCTTGAAAAAGTGCAAAAAATTAAGGACAGCTGTCAGGGTCTATATTGCAGCAGTGATGAGACTTTATTGGCAATCCAGTATACTACCCACATTTCATCAACACACATTGAATCAAATTGTAATTAAAAAAGTCCTTCCTCTGAAGGCATCACACCTCAGCATCTATAAGTAATCTAACTTCAAGGTCAGGTAACAATGAGGTAATGAGAAACTTCTTTTCTACCCAAATATGCAATAATGTTGAAAACATCATTAGATATCAAGGAAATGGAAATGGATGGAATGTAACTGATAATTCAAGCCATAATTGAACCATGATAGAGAAACCAAATGGCTTTGACAATGGAGTTTTAGAAATGTACTTATTAAGAGAAGCGGTGACGATGGCTATATCAGACAATTTGAAGTGTCTTCATCTATTGATACAGTCATATTATGCTTTCAAGCATAAATTGTCAATATATTCTAGGATTTTCACTCAATGCTAAAACAGCTATAGTTCTATTTTAACAGGAGAAACAGTTTCATCAGATAATAGATGACATTCTTAGTTTTATGAGTTCAGATGTTTATTGTCAGACACTAGGCCTGTTGTTATATAATACCATAGTCGTGAGGGGTGATTCCTCATCTACCTCCAAGAGCTGGAAAAGTTTTTTTAAAAAACCCTCTGATTCAATGACTGCACATAATGTTAAGAGTTAGTCTTTATTACATTCATAAGTTCACTCTGTTGTGTTGCACATTATTATTAGAAGTACAGTGTAAAGCTAATTATGAATCAAATCTTTAAACTGTATGATATTCTAATTGTATTGTAACATATGGGTTGTATTGTCTTTCTTTTTGAAATTAAAAGGGTGATGTAGTGACTTGGGTAAGGTCTTTGACATCATTCCACATGCTGGCATCCTTCAAAAGCTAAATGTTTTAAAATCGACCATCAAGTGGTAAGGTTGATAAGAAATTGAATGACAGAACCCACAGAATGTGAGTTGCAGTTACCTCATCAGAAAGTAGGAAAGTGACCGATGGTGCTCTTCAGGGATGCATATTTGGACTTTTTCTTTTAGTATTTATTTCTCAAATGTCAAAGCAAAGAGCCAATACCACCGGCTAACTAAGTATGAAGATAACTCCAAACTGGGTGCTGTTGTTAGGTCATCCTATGACACCTAAACCTTTCAGAATGAAGTCAGCCTAACGAAATCTTTGTGTAAAAAAATGGGCTCAAAGTAAATGATAAAAAATGCAGTATTATCACTTTTTATAGACCACCTCTCTTCCATCATCATACTGTTCAGACAACACACTACTACAAAACAAAAATGATTTCAGGGATCTAGGGTCACAAATTGATTACTCCCTCTCTTTTGACAATCAGGTGCTAATGGTTGCCAGGATATCCTTTTATTATGTACAGGTCTATATTCATTCATCGAAATATGTATTCATCGAATACATATTCAATGAAGGCTAAACAGCAAAATTCATTACAGCGAATCATGGAATTTTTCCCAGGTTTCGGCATCATTCGCTCTCTAGCACTCCATAACACACACCGCAGTAAATCAAACCCACCCACCCAAGTGAGTGCTTCACCCCCAACACTCCCACTAACTATATATATATATATATATATATATATATATATATATATATATATATATATATATATATATGAACTCCAAGATCGCAAGTTGTGCTGATGGCCCAGTGGTTCTTAGCCATGGGAAAAATTCCATGCTTCAATGTAATGAATTTTGCTGTTTAGCCACTGATGAATACGTATTCGATGCTGACATCATTCACCTGCAATATGAAATAACAAAAAGCAATATGAAATAAGAACTAAAAGAAGATCTGATAACTTAACTGTTAATGAAAGAATCAGTTTGAACAAACTAAAGAATGAATCAGATATCACAATAAGGCCAGCTGACAAGGGGTCTGGTGTTGTGATTATGGACATGAAACATTATAAGCAGCAAATGAATATCTTGCTTAAAGACAAGTTTTATGTAACTGAGGATATGGATTCTGTTACCAATAGGTGTATTTATGTATTCAACACATTGTTAGATATTTTCAAATGTGGTTTGATTAACAAGGATGTTTCTGAATATTTATATGTACAAGCACCTACCATCCCTACTATACAGGGTCTACCGAAAATTCACAAGGATCACACTGACCCACCGATGAGACCTATAGTCTCAGGAAAGGGGTGGGTAACAGAACACATTTCAGTATTCATTGAAAAGCATTTAAGATGCATATTAAATAATAATCCCTTTGTATTACGGGATTCAAAACATTTTCTAATGGATCTGTATGATAATTTGAAAGATTATGATCTTATAGACCAATTACTATTAGTAACATTAGATGTTCAATCACTCTTTACAGTAATTCCTAATGAATTAGGTCTGACTTATGTCACATCATACTTGAAGAAGCATAGTGAATATTCTGACATTTTAATTTACCTTATAACATGTTTCCTGGAATTAGTATTAGAGAATAATGTATTTATATTTGATAATGACATTTATCGACAACGTGATGGCATAGCTATGGGCACTCCATGTGCCAATAGCTACGCCAATTTGTTTTTAGCCCATTGGGAGGAAACAATACTATTTCACGAACCACTGTTTAAATCAAACGTCAGATTTTACAGACGTTTTGTAGATGATTTATTTATTTTATGGGAAGGCAGTGTAAGAGACTTAGAAAATTTTATTGTGGTCATTAATGATTTAACTGAATGTCTGAAATTCACAGCACACTGGAATGAAAGTAAAATTGATTTTTTAGATTTATTTATTGAAAAACTACCATGTGGACTGATAAACACTGGAGTCTTTAGAAAGAGTTGCCATCGAAACATGCTACTATTCAGAACTAGTATGCATCCAACATATGTTTTTAAGAACATAATGAAAGGACAAGCACTACGAATGTCCAGAATGAACCCTGGTGAAATAGGTCTAGAAAGGGATTTAAATGATCTAAAAACAAAATTATTAGAAAGAGGCTATAAACACAGTGAGATAGAGAAACATCTTGGGATAACACCTAACATACGCAAAACAAAAGGTGCCCCATAGTTTGGTCCTGTTATTAATAATAATCTTAATAATCAGAATATTATATCACCTCAGGTTAAGTTCTCTACATATTTTACTGGAGACAATGTTGAAATTAGACACATCATTAATAAATATTGGGATATTTTAATGACCGATACTGATATTAAGGAAATAGTAGGTGAAAAACCCTCATTCATTTATAAAAATAAAATGAATCTTAAAAGATTATTATGTTATAATGTTTCCAAGAAAGTTGTCCAAACAGAAGGTAATACTAAACCATGTGGACACTGCAATTTCTGCTCAATAATTGATACTGACACAGTTTTTGTACATCCAGATTTGAATAAAGAATTTCATTTTACTGCAGATGCTGATTGCATGACATGTCACGTTGTATATTTGGCAGTATGTACCACCTGCTCCTCATTCTACGTAGACAAAACCATTCGTTGCCTACGGGATAGAATGAGAGAGCATTGTTATAATATTAGGAAGAGAAATTTAAACAATGCTCTAGCCAAACACATAGTACAAGCAGGAGATACACACAAATTCACATTCAAGGTGCTGGAAGTTATTGCACCAAACAAAAGAGGGGGCAATATAAGATGTTATACAGAAGGCAGAGAAAGTGGATGGATAATTTTACTTAGGGCTGATAAAGGACATGGCCTAAATGAAAGGGCTTCTATCAAACCATATCTAAGACAACGTAGACACATTAAGTAACATTTGAAGTTAACCACATATACACACACCTCTTCATACAGCTCCATCAATTATTTTAACTGATCCAGATTTATTTATTTATTTATTTACTTATTAATGCATACTTTTATTACTACATTTATATACGTATTAGCACATCCACCATTCAGGATATTTTTATAGAACACATACATATATATACACATATATTTTTAACCATTTATTTATACATATATTTTATATTTATATTTATATTCATATTTATATTTACATTTACATCATATTCATATTTATATTAATATTCATATTTATATTCATATTTAATCATTTATATTCATATTTACATTTATATTCATATTTATATTTTAATTATTGTGACATTGTCTAATATACATACATACATACATATATTGATATGAGACCCATAGCCCACATATTTACATATTTACAAAATATACATTTATATATATATATATATATATATATATATATATATATACATACCCTCACATGTATTCATTTATTCATTAACACATACATTCATTCTTCTCATATACACATATATCATGATAAGCTTACATAGATTCATATATATACATTTTATTAATTGTTTTTACATCCATTTTATATATTTTATTATATTTCATTGAATTCATTAATTTAGAACACATATAAATAATTATATATGTATTGATGGTCTTATATACATTTTTTAGATAATATGTCCTCATATAAGATGTTTTTATGTGTGTTTTTATGTGTTACTATGTTTTGGATTTCTACTATGTATACAGTTATAGATTTGATTATATTATAATGTCTGACTAATTTATTTGCTAATTAATTAACATCAATTATCTAATTAAAAAGAATGAGAATGACTATATAAGGTGCTATTCTATGAAGTATACTATAGGATCTGATGAAGCTTATTTTAGCGAAAGCGCTTATTCCTGTATCTGCTTTATGTTAATAAAAAGATTAATTCAACAGCTACTGGAATTTGCTATTTGGAACCAGAAAGAAGGACTGGATATATACTTGCTTGTTTTCGCACTGGTACTATTATTTTTTTACTTTTGACTTATTCATACCAGCACTAGTGCGTTAACTCGTTGAGTTAGCCAAAGCTATGTAATTAACCTATTATGCCCTCTAGATGCATGTGTTTTTCAAACATTCACAGCTAGAGTTACAACCACTGACTTGATAGTATTAAGCCTATGTTTTCTGCCATATGCAGCCATCCAACACCTGAAATAGTCCACTTGCTACTGGCAAATGCAGCAATCCATTTCCTGTACTCCCCCATAGGATAGATCCCCTGAAAGTGGCCATTCAATTCCATCACCCTTTTTCTCCTACATCGTCCAAGCTGCTATTCAGGTCATCTGAGGCGTGGTCAGGGATTTATAAACTTATTCCATCGCGCTAAATGGTAATGTGGTCATTTGTTAATCCTGTCTACAGTTATACTCTGGACCTGGGGAAAAAATGTCTCCTATAAGAAATCTTTCATGAGTAGGGGGGTAACAGAGACCCTTCTGCATCTTATTCACTCCTTTTACAAACTCAGAAAAAGCTTTGTTTGCTGTCTTAACATTAAGTTGATTTTTTTTCAAACTGAATATTGAACTTAATCAAAGGTGAATGCTGTGAACATTTATTTTGATAGTTTTCACTGACAGACATCAAGATATAGCAGAGTTTGGGATTGTGCCTGGCTTCCAGTTTCATTTCTACAGTTTTCACATAATTTTGTCTTTTCACTCATCTAACAATAAACTCAGCCTCATACCTGAAGAATCTGGTGCCAGGTTTTATACATTTGGGATGAGAAGTCCAAGTCTTAGACATGAAAGTTACCTAGAAGTGAAAGGATGATACTATTCAAGTATTGAATGGACTGGAATTAAAGTATCTCAGCATCTGGTTGATTAGACAGTGTAATAAAAGGTGTGAAACTATCAGGTAGATTGGAAAAGTGGTCACAGTCTTGTGGACACTAAACATCTGTAGTTGTGAAGCCAAGACTAAGTTTTCAGGAAAAAAGCTCTTAGTTAGCAGTTATTATACATTACTATTCTTAATGGTGGTTATGAAATGTGAGTAATGATTCAAATAAGTGGTTTATGGGCAAAATCAATGGAAATTAAGTTTCTGTATAGGTTCACTGGGTTTACCTTCCATACCATAGTTAGTAGTTAGTCAGCTGTGAACATCACCAAGTAGGCTATGTGTTCTTAAAATGTAGAAAAAAAATGTTATAATTCACTTATTTATTCTAAATCGAGACATCTCCTTAGAAGTTTAAGTGAAGATTTTTTTTTTACCTTGTGTTTGCAACATCCATTACTATGATGACTATTCATGTCAATTTCTTTGTTGTTTTCTAGTGGTACTGGATAGAGGAAATAAAAAAAAAGCTGCACATTGTTTCTGTATATTATTTACAGAGCATTTTCGGATGGACTCAGAAAATCATTGCAATCTGGTTAGTTAAAAGACAATCCTGGAATTTTTAATTTTTAAGTCATAGTTAAGAGCCAAAATGTAGCCTTTATTTGAAAAGCTGTTCATATCTCAGGTCAGGGATATGAAATGTATTTAGTACGCAATTACATGCGAAACAGTAGGCATCCTCAGCCTAAAATTTCAGACATACTCACAGAATATACCACTTTGACATGCCCCTACATATCAGTTCATAGCTTTAGGTGCGTAGTAGGCTAATGACCACAAGAGCCTTATAAAGCCTAGCCATGCATCCCAAATCTCTGACAAGTTCTGGTACAGTTGATAAGTGTAAGCAGGGGATTGGGAGATAAAACATTTACAAGCAGAGGCCCGGGAGATGAACCATTCCCAGACTGCCTGTGTCCAGTACAGACATAGGTGCCAAGACAGGGATGAATTTCCTGTTCCCCATCCAATTGCCCATGTTCTAGTTGAATTAGGTTAGGGAGGAAGTCGGCTTCATATGGATGGGGAGCCTGTTCCAGAGAAGTGGTAGTCTCTGGGATAAATACCTTTCTCTCTCGTACATCCTATTTATATGACAGGCAAGGTTTAAGTCTTTAACAGGTAACTCTGGTGTTGTTTGTTTTGCAGATATGCAGGAGGTCCATTAGGGTGGGGTCTGACAATGCCTTGCATGCCAGGCAAAGATCTTTCCTCAACAGCCTGTCAGAGACAGAATACAGGAACAGGGCCTTGAGGCAGTCTTTATAGGATATGTTACAAATGCCTTGTATTATTTAATCGATGAACCTCTGTAGACGTTGCAATTGTTGGATGTGCATTGTTAGGATCATGCCAAAGGGGACATTGTACTCAATGATAGGTGTTACGAATGACAAATACAGTGAAAGAATGACCTCCTTGGACCTAGATGTCAAACCTTTGTTTATAAGTTGTACAAAATATAATGATTTCCTCAATGCAATAATGATACTCAAAGGCTAGATTACTATCTGTGTGTGTCCCAGAGGGTGCTCTGGTTTCCTCATATATCCCAAAGACATGCTGTAGGTGGATTGGACACTCTAAGTTGGCCCTAGGTGTGAGTGTGTGCATGTGTGTGCCTTCTGTGGAAGGTTGGGTGCAGGGCTGGCAACTCGACATCATAAAAACTCCATTGCCAATCATGAGCGGACAGGTGATCCATTGTGGTGACCCCTAACCAGGAAAAATCAGAAGAAGAAGATTGATACTACTATGCATTTCTTAGTCAATGGCCCCAACACCAGTTATTTGTCTTTGTCAGCCCATCCTAGCGAACATTTGTGTCAGTGGAGGATTCTATGACTCCTCCTAATTTGCAATCATCTTCACATTTAGTCAACCAGATGCCATTGATGATGGCCTTGACTTCATGGAAGTAAATGCCAAAAAGGAGCAATTCCAGAACCGATCTCTGAGGGACTCCACTTGTGACTGGCCTTTTTGTAGAGGTGGACTCCCCAATTCTCACTTCCAGGGGTTCTATCTGTGAGCCAGCTGGTTATCCACCAGGTAACATAAGGGTTTATAACTAACTTCTTGAGTTTATTAACAAAACCTGAGTTGGGTATTGTGTCAAATGCCTTGGCCAGGTCAAGGTAGGCAGT
Source organism: Protopterus annectens (assembly GCF_019279795.1). NCBI lineage: Eukaryota > Metazoa > Chordata > Ceratodontiformes > Protopteridae > Protopterus > Protopterus annectens. The sequence continues at coordinate 894,786,818 of NC_056745.1, forward strand.
GTGAACCATTTTACTCTCATTCATTGCTTTGGTGACTTTCTCAGAGATGTCCATCAGGTTGGGTAGTCATGACCTGCCCTTGATGAAGCCAAACTGGGTTGGGGTCAGCATCTCTTGGTTTCCTATGTCATTATTAATCATTTCCATGATAATTATTTCCACAGCTTTGCATATAAGACTAATGAGAATTATGGGTCTGTAGTTTCCAGGGTCTGTAGATGGCCCACCTTCATGTAGAGGGATGACTGTTGCTGTTCTTCATCCATGACGCACAAAGCCAGTTTGGAGGATAGGGTTAAATAGCAATTCCAGATGGCCTGACAGGGCATGCTTCTTGCTATTTAGAAGGCATCCCTTGATATTGTCTAGGCCCATTGCTGCAGTGTTCTTGGGCTTAGAGATAGAGCATTATGGACCCGTTCCCTAGTGATAACAGGGAAAGTTATATTTGGTAGAATTTCCTGGTAGGTGGTTGAGGGGTAGAGAGAGGTAAAGTTGGAGATGAAATCTGTCGGCAAGTAGGTCTGTTATACTCTCTGGCTCAGTATAGGTGGCTCCATTTAGAATGAGCTCTGCATAGAGTTGTGTATTGCCTTTGAGGTTGCAGACATAGCTAGACAATGCATTGTGGTTGTCCTTGCCCTGGGATTTACCTTCAGTTTGGCTTTAGTAGACTTTGTTTCTCCCTTGAGTTGTTCATTTAGTTTGATGAGAGTGCTTTTATCTTGCTGGGTGCTGCACCTCCTAATTTTTGCCATGATTTTTTTCCTTCTGTTATACAGCCCACTGATGTTGTGGTTACACCAGAGTGACTTGTTTTTTTGAGTTAGTTCTGTATTTTTCCTTGTCGGTTCAGCTGACTCCATGCAGCTATTAACATGCTTGTATAGGGTTTCTGTAAACAGTTCCACATAGGCAGCAGTGTTCTCAGGGTTTATGGGGACTTGAAATTTTGGAGGTTATCACTTAATAGTAGGAAGTTAGCCTGAGAGTAGTTCCTGCACATTCCAGGGTGGTTCCAGGTTTTATTTTTACTTCAAAGGAGACCATTTTGTTGTCTGACCTTACAAGAGAAGACATTACATTACTGGATGTACAGCACCTTTGATATTAGTGAGGACCAGATCCAGTATATATGCACTCTTGGTCGGTTTATTGGCAATTTGGTCCAGGGAGTTTGTGTTTACAAAATCCATGAATCTCTGTGCCTGCACATTTGATGTTGTGTATAATTCCCAGTTAATTGTGGGGTAATTAAAATTACACAAAAATATGGTATTGGGTTAGATGGGGAGTATTCCCAATTAGTTTAAATACATGCTATGGGTTTCCTGAGTCATAGATTAGGACCTATAGCTTGCAAGGAAGTGATATGGGATTTTACCTATGGTGATTTGAATATGAGAAGCTCAAGTGCATTGTCCTGTTTGACCAGCTCTGAGGTATATTTATTTTTGATCTAAATCAAGACAGCTCCATCTATAGTTCCTGTCTGTGTAGTAGCTGGTCCCATTGTGTGGAAGGCATTATGCCCTTGCACTGCTGGTGTGTTCCCCACGTCTTTAAACCATGTCTCAGTGACTGTGTAAATGTCAGCATTCTCTTGGGTGAGGGGAGCTTGTAGAGTGTGGAGTTTTTTGCTTAGACTCAGCATGGAACAGTAATACCTTTATATTTTCGTGGACTTCATCTGCTATGCCAGAAGTACATTCAGTTTGGCATTGCCTAAAAAAGGCACTATGGGGGAAGACAATGTTTTAGCTAATATGTGAAAGCCTATAGTGTAGAGGTGCAGACTCTCCCTGACATAGCAGAGTGGTCTGTTGGCCATCTCCTTCCATGCTAGCAAATATTGCACTCCCTTAGAGTGACACCAGAAACTAAGGAAACTATTAAGGTCAGTCATCTTTCATTTGAGTTGTGGTATCATACTTGGAGAAGGCAACATGCTTCTCGGTGCCAGGCTCATACCAGCCTGGGACACATATTCCAAGAGCTCCATGATGACTCTCATCATATAGTCTAAGGAGGTATGTCTCAGGTCAATTACACCTCCATAGACTATGACTGAGCCATACTTGTACTTGTGGCCCAATGACCTGAGTGCATGCTTAATGTGGTGGATCCTTGCCCCTGATAAGCAACTGACCGTGAATTTCTGTTTACTCAGCCTAGTGAGAGGGACATCAGTATGTCACACCATGGAGTCGCCAATGACCAGAATATTGTTTTGTATTGTGTTTTGTCTTATGGGCTTAGACACAGAGGTTCCATGAGATGTGGCTCTATGTCATGATGTCAGTGTTGTTTTGAAAGAATGCTTTCAGACTGCTTAGAGTATTTGTTATGTCTACTTCATCTAGGAGGTCTTTGGGGTTTAGGAGGGTTACATTTAAGTGCCTCATTACATGTGGGTTTATGTGTCTTCTTTGAACTATGTGTGAAGGGTGCAGAGTGCATACTACTGACAACCTGATTGACATCATGACTGCTTTTATGTGAGAGCTTTGCTTTTAGTGACATTGTATAAATATATCTCTCACATACCATATCAGTTTGTTTGAGAATTAGCTCTTTGTCAGTAAACATGAGGCAATTCTTACATTGTTTCATGATGCTTGTAGCCACCAATCTGGTAAAGGAGAAAGTAGGAATGTTGATAACCACAACAACGGGCCCTTTTTATTGATTAGATGACTGCAGTGAAAATATAAAGTAATGCCAGGAGTATCTGGTTTGCAACTCTGGGGGCAATTCTTGTCACTGCCACTTAGATGACCTATGTGCAACTAGGTATTGGTAAAACTTCAAGGGTGCTTTTACAGGAATATGTTAATTCAAGGTATCATAACCACAAGGCATTCTTTAGCTATGTCAAGAATCTAAGTGTCAATGCTCAGATCTGCTCAGAGTTAGTGCAGAATGGCACAAAATACACTGAACCGACCAATATCACCAACATCCTGGCAGACAGGTTCAGCACAAACTCCACCCCCCAAGAGGGCCCATAACCATTCCAGAAGAATGTAGGGCCCATAACCATACCAGAAGAATGTAGAGTCCCTGAAATCACAGACACTCAGGTTAAAACAACCCTCTCTGAAGACAAAAACACAGCATCAATGGGACTGGACAGTGTCCCAGGCTGCGTACTACACAAGCTCAAAGATGAACTAACCCTCACCTAAACACACTGTTCAGACTCAGCCTCTCCACAGGCTACATACCCATAGAGTGGTGCACAGCAGCGGTTATTCCGCTCCACAAAGGTGGAGCCACAACAGACCCCGGGAACTATTGCCCTTTAAGCCTGACTAGCTTGGTCTGCAAGGTTATGGAGCGCATCATCATGGAACTCATTAACAGAGACATTGGGAACCTCCAAACACTGGACCCTACCCAGTTCGGCTTTGTTAAGGGCAGATCATGCCTCCTTAACCTGGTGGACTTCTTTGAGACAGTTACCAAGGCTATAGATGAGGGAAAGGTGGTACACACAACCTACCTAGACTTCGCAAAGGCCTTCAACATCATTCCCCATTATGGTATTATAGACAAGCTCACGAGCCTGAACATAAACCCCTACATCACAAGATGGGTTGCCAACTGGCTCATGGACAGAGCCCACATGGTGAGAGTTGTGGGAACTAGGTCCAACTCTAAATCGGTTACAAGTGGAGTTCCCCAGGGCTCAGTCCTAGGACCCCTCCTGTTCGGCATATACTTCTCAGAGGTACAGGCAAGCACAGGAGGACTATGGCTGACCAAGTTCACAGACGACTGCAAACTAGGGGCTATAATTAACTCTCTGGCTGACACAGACATCCTTCAAAAGGGTCTCACTGAGACAGATACCTGGTGTCAAAATCATGACCTCAAGCTAAATGCCAAAAAGTGCATAGTCATCCCCTTTGGAAAAAACAAAGTACCCACAAACTGCCACATAGGTGGTAGTCCCCTAAATACAGAAGACATAATAAGCAATCTGGGAACCCAAGTAGATAGTAATCTCACCTTTGATAATCACACTGCCAAAGTGATTAGAAAATCCTTCTACATGGCCCACCTAATCACAAAATGGTTCGCATCCAGATCAAAAGAGGTCATTGTGCCCCTCTACTCATCACTCTCATCAGACCCATCATAGAGTACAACGCCCCATTTGGGATGTACCTTACAAGACACCTGCAACAGCTGGAAAGACCATAGAACTACCTCACCAAGAGGATCATTGGCCTCAAACAGATGTCCTATGCAGCTCGACTGAAGAAATTACAGCTGTACTCGGTTGCATACAGCCTACTCAGAGGTGATCTCTGCCTGTCATACAAGGCCATGCCCAACCCAGAATTGATGGACATACTCCACCTAAAGAAAACCTTATCCCCGTGAGCCACACGCTCTATGGATCTAAACCTCACCACAACAATAAATAGGACGTGCTAGAGGGATAGATTCCTGTCCCAGAGACTTCCCATGCTTTAGAACAAGATCCCAGTCTATATTAGGCAGAACTCCTCGCTAACACTCTTCCAAAGATATCTTGACGAGTGGATGGGAAACAGAAAGTTTACCTCGGGGATCACTTCAGTGGCTCTGCTGGACAGAGGCACAGGGAAATAATCTAAGGGGGCGGCAAAAGCCAACACATTCTGGCTAGGCTTATAAATGCCTTTGGGCAGATAGCCTAGTACCTACCTATGAACCTATATAGGGCACCACCAAACACTTGAGGGAAAACTAATAAATATACCCTGATGATTTATGGATTTAGGGAAATATTCCAAAGTTAGGTTAGATTGCTCATCAAGCAGCACTTACTGAAAAGAAAGAATTAGCTTTGTCAGAAAATATGAAATGAGGGTAGTTACCTGATTGTCTACTTCCTGGTTACTACTTGTACTAGTCACACCACAGTTTCATGCTGCTGGAATACAATGCTCCTTTGTTTCCTCCCTTACTAGAAGCAAAGGAGTAGCAGCAATTCCAAGATGAGAATCAGGCCACATAGGATCATAGGATCATAAGAGATTGCTAGGCTATTGGACATGAGGCCCTTATAAGCCTAACCAAGTGTTTAGCCCATGTTTAGACAAATCATCACCTAATGCCCCTGCCCAGCAGGGACATGGGTGGAATCTGTTCTTTAGTGATCATCAGTCTTGTTCCAAATGATGCAAGAATCTGTAGGCTTGTTGAAGCCTTTTCCTGTTAGATGCCTTGAATATCTACCAAACCAATCAGGAAGGTCCAACACAGACACCCACTACCTATTCAGAAACAGTCAAGAATCAATGCATCAGGAGCAAAATATAAACACAAATTTCAAGTTGGCACCTACAAAGCAGTTATCAGGCTTTCTGATGATCAGCAGTCTCCAGGAGATAATGTCCCTATGCTCCTTCTCTCACCAGGAGTGAAACAGAAACACTAATCATAAGAAGACTACTAATAGGCAGAATGCGGACTCTCCAGTAACTGGTGGTCTTGGATTAGATGTTCCAGATTTTAAAAGTAAAATGGAAAAAGTGAGTTAATATCCTAAGAGCTGCAGTGTGCACTAAGCAGTTAGATATGAAAGTGGGAGCAACTTAAGCTTTAACTATCTAACTTTAGAGCCATTACTTTTAAAAAAGCAAATTAGATTGGAAAGGGATGGGCACTTTGTTTTCTGTCTTTATGGAATACAGTGGGATGGCTAATACTTTTAAACAGCTAAAGGGAGTGACTGCAAAATTATAATTTTGTGCTAACTCACTCTAGCCAATGAAAGAGGAGAGGGCAGGAAATATGTGTTCAAATTAATATAGCGGCAGGCAGCTAGAAAGACTGTTGAGTTTTTTTCTCTGTGACTTCAGGTACAGCTGTGGTCTCTTTCCTAGTTTAAAAATGCAGTTAAAAGCAGAACATAAGTAAAACACGGTGCTAAGAAAATAAACCACAATATATAAAATAGAAGAATGCAATACAGCAATACAAAATACAAGAAAGCAAATACAAGCTAATCTTTCCCATGCAGCAATCAATGGCAGAGTCTGAGTCAGATCTTCCAGTTAAACTTTGAAATATTTTATTCTACTGCTTAAATAGAATAATTAATTCCTAGCTCCACCCTCATATGTCTATATCTCTATCTTTATCAATACCTATGTGTACCTATATATCTATATCTAATGCATAGGTTCATAGATTCACAGGATGATACTAGGCTATTGGCCTACAGGCCCTTATATGCCTAGCCAAGAATTGTGCCCATGTACCCACAAAGTCAGCACCTGTTATCCCTGTCCAGCAGAGACACAGGTGGGATCCCAGGGGTGTATTTTCTGTTTCCCATCCAAGTGTCCAGGTTCTTCTTAAAGAGGACTAGAAAGATACTCTACTTGACATGGAGAGTCTATTCCACATATGAGTGAGTCTTTGGGACACAAATCTATCCTGCCAACAAGTTCTATTAATGTCACAAACCAGGTTGAGTCCTTGTGTTTGGATTGCATGAGTGGAGTTTGACTTACAGATATGCAGCAACTCCATCAAGGATGAGTCTGAGATGGCCTTGTATGCCAGACACAATTCACCTCTGAGCAGTCTGCATGAGACTGAGTAGAAGGACAGGGCTTTTAGCCTATCTGTATAGGATAAGTGTTTGTGACCGTGGATTTTTCTGCTCTGGAACCTCTGCGGTCTCTCCAGCTGCTGGAAGAGGATCAGGGCATCTTGGCTGATGATGGGTGGCTTGGAATTGGGCAGCCAGCTAGGTTACTGTTTTATCCAGGGAACCGACAAGCAAGAATCAGTAGAAGTTACTTGAAGATTGGCAAGTGATGCAAGCATTTGTATTGTGGTGTACATGTGTCTTTTAAGCACTTCACCTCTCCTCTTTAGTGAAAGAAAACATTTGGAGAGAGGAATATGTTGATGTGTTTGATTTAATAGATCCAGACAGGGTACACAGAATCACAAAGGCCGAAGTTCTGGGAGCAAATGTCTGTTAGCCTTGGCAAGAGGAGTACAGGCCGGTTTAAGGCTAGGACTTGGGATAATTTGGTGCTAGATTTCTTGCATATGATGGCAGTTATCTTAGAAAGGGATATCCCACAAGACATGCCATTGTTGGTATTCACTTTAACTATCTGTGAGGCATAACAGTTATGAGGGGGCAATGCGTGGTTGTGGTACGATCATCATTTCTAGACACGGAAGGCAGGGGAGAGGCCATTCCTATAGGAAGCCACCCATGCTGACACATAGTTTGACACCATGTTGGATATGGCTGGGGTATCAGGCTAGACCCTGATGGGGGATGATGGGGAAAGAGCAGAATCTGTTGGGCTTTGAATGTTGAAGACATACTTGGTGTTCCTGAAGATTTGTTCAGCACATGGAGACTCGAATGGTGTCATGAGGTGTTGGCACAAGGAAAGGGTAGGTGTCCTAGTCCTGTCTGTATAGCAGAATAATAGTAGTCAGATGGTGGTAAGTGATGCTAGTGAAAGAGGGACAGTCAATTTTTAGGAGCAAAGGCTTTCTTGCCCCTTTGTGCACTGCTGGGAGACAAGCTATCCCATTCTTCCATTATGGTGAACATATTATGAGCATTTTTGCAGGACTTTCCTGATGATGATATAACTAGGGAGTTTATATAAGGATTTTGCTTAGGTTTCTCTACTATATCAAGGGTGAGTGTTAGCAGATTGGTAATCCAAAATCTGTAAGGCGTAGGAAAGAAGTGACACAGAGTTTGCTTGATAAGGAAATGGATGCAGGGAAGGTGTTAGATCCATCTAAGGCTCCTCCATTTCCAGATTTTCATATATCAGAATTGAGCTTGGTACCCGAAAAGAGATTAATGGAATTTCAGTTACTTCACCACCTGTCTTTCTCAGAAGGGACAATTGATGAATGATCACATTAATAAGGTATATATGGGTGCACAGTATGCATATTTGGATGATACAGTCAGGATCATTAGGCAATTTAGAGACTTCTGGTTGGTTAAGCTGTATATTGAAGGCATTTTCTGGCTCCTACCCATATGGAAATCAAATTGGCGTTGTTTGGTTATGGGTTTGGGGGATACATTTTATTTCGACAAAGCAATACCCAGGAGTTATGCAGTAGCATGTGTTACTTTCTAAAAGTTTTTCATGGATCTGCATTGGATTTGGCAATGGCAGGCTCCAAGGCAGATTGACGTTCATTATTTGGATGATTTTTTGCTGACTGGGGAAGAACTTTATTGAATTGTGTCTTCAGGTGGGGGTGCTGTTAGCGTATGACAAGTTGAAGAGCCTGAGTAAGATGTTAAATTTCTTTGGATTAGAAGCAGATGCAGAACATGGCTTGTTTTGCTTATCCAGAGGAAAAAAAAATGATAAGTTGTGAGATCAAATTGATATGGCAGGAAAAAAGCAAGGTCACAGTTAAGGAAGTAATGGAATTGATAGGGTTGTTAATCTTTGCATGTAGGGCTTTAGGCCCTAGTAGGATTTTCAGCAGATCTTTGGCCAGTTTAATGAGAGGGAGAAGGTGTAAGCATCACAGGGTAAAAACTAACAAGGATTGTTAAGCAAGATCTTTCCACCTGGGCAGTTTTTCTGGAATGGTTCAATAAAATTTCTTTCTTTCTCTGTCTTTCTTTCTTTCTTTCTTTCTTTCTTTCTTTCTTTCTTTATTGACATTTTTTATTGGGAAGGTCTGACTGTGTCATAAGTACCCACATTCAGTGGAGGCCCAGGGAAAAAAGCTCCAGCAACACCTTTACATGGAAAATACATAGAACATTAAATATGGCATTACATTAGGCATCATGGAACTTGCATCACAATAACAATTATAATTTTGATAAATAGGTGCAAAATGGGAGAAATAAATATATAGTTACAGTGTGAGGAAGGAAGTATGGTGCTGAGAGGAAACAAGACATTAGTTAAAGGCATGGAAGATAGTAGGAAAGGAGAAGTATGAGAAAAGTAGAGGAAGGAAAAAAAGAGAAACAAAACCATTGCTAAAGCAGAACACAGTTTAGGTAGGAAGGATGGGGATTTGTTTGTGTCTTTCGGCTTTTCCCAGTTAGGGGTCGCCACAGCGGAACTCTGGTCCGCTAATGATTGGCAGTAGAGTTTTATGTGCTGGCTTGCCGGGCCTAATGCACAACCTTCAACGAAGGAACAACCATTCACGCATGTCGCCACACAGAAGACGCATCAACTGATAATCGAATGGGCAATGTCTAACTGTGAGGTGACAATGCTACCGCAGCACCACCACCACAGTAGGTAGGAAGGATGGGGATAAGAAATATTAATTAAAAAGGCAGGAGAAATGGGTATGACCTGATGACTAACAGCTTTATACTGATGCAGCTGTTGGGGGTAGGTATGGTGGCAAATTTTTAAGGGACATGGTTTGTGGTCAAATGGCCCACAAAGTGGCCAGAAAAGTGGTAGAAGAGCAGTATATTTTTGGAACTGATGCCCATTTGGGCAGCATTATTGGCATGGAAGGAGAAGGTGTTGAAAAATAAGAAAGTCATTTTTCATTCTGACAATGACATGATGGTGCAGGTTTTGTTCAAAGTGTCTTCTACTTCAAATTTGGTACAGGTGGTCTTGCAAGGATTAGTGTTACACATTTTAAGGATTCATTTGACATTTCCTGATAGGTTGCATGTGGTAGCTGTTAGCATGGCCCATTTTTATTTTTTGCAGGGTTTGTTCATTGATTCCAGAGGCAGATGAGCACACAGCAGCAGTGTTTGAGGAAGTATGGAATATTGTCAGACAGTAATGGATTGATTGGTGACAGTCATGGTCAGGTTCAACAAGGAGAGTATACAGCTGTGTGGATGCTTCTCTTATTTATTTTGTGGAATGGCTTTATAGCCATGATAGGGTTAGTTTAAGTTAGTTGCCAGATACTTGGTTTACAGATGAGAACTGTGTGAAAAAGTATGGACCAGTAAAGATACATTTGGCAGCACTTAGTGCAGCAGCAAAGTTTATGGGATTAAGGGATGTAGGGGATAGTCAGAAAACTGACGGGTTGGAAGAGAGTGAAAGACTTAGTTTATGACAAGAGACTTTCACTGAGAAAGCAGTTATTGCAGGTTTCATTGAGAGGGTCTACATGAGGTATCTTTCAGTCATAATGTCTATGTTTTGTGGGAAATGTTATCTGTTTTCATGTATGAATAGGTATTTAAGGTAAGAGAGTAGTTAGATAATTTATGATGGAAAGATATGAGTACCACAGAATCAGCCATTTTGGTTTGGTTGTGAAGAATGAAATCTGATTAGCAGGGATGAGGTCAATAGGTAGTTTTGAGTAGGGTTGCTGAGGTTTTGTTGTCCTAGTGACATGGACCAGTTTATGGAAGCAACTCAGTTGTTTTGTGAGCATTATAACATTGCCATAGGAATAATGTATTATGTTAACTGCACTGATCTAATGCGTTTTTCCATGATTTTATGTCTTTACATGAAAGAGTGGACTATTAATAAATTGATCACATTGGTTATCATTTGTTTGTTTATTGTGTCAATTGATAGGGGTGGTGGACAAAAGAAACAAGAAAAAAACACTCAGATCTAAGAAAATTTGGTGAGTATGAAACCTAGGGGGTTTGACATAATGGTTACAATGTTTATCTGACAGTTACAAGGTACAGAGTTTGATTCTTGCCACTGAAAGGAAATGAAATATTCTTAAAATAGTCTGCAAGGAGAGCTAAACTAATACTTATCTATGAACTTCCATGCTCCATGGTTATATTGTCTCTATTTGTTAAAAAGTGATTTTAGTGAAACATGAATATAAATTTAACTACTTCGATGATCTCCATTTCTTCAATCAATGGCATGATGAACAATAGGCAACTCATATCTTATTTGGATCAAGCTTAGATAATTCACCACAAAACAGTAAGTTTGTCATCATAGCTTAATTAATTTACCAAAAAGTGTATTTTTAATATATCATCTAATAAATAACATGATTATTATTACTATTAATAATAATAGTAATAATAATAATAATTGACTATGCAAACATGCTTATCTAACAAGCTCTGACTTCCTTAATTTTTAGTCACTTGTTTGGCAAAATACCCATAAAAAGTGGAGGACAGTGCTTTATGCTGTAAATAAATATGGAATAATTATTTACTAATATTTGATTATTTATTGACATTTGATTACCAGGAAAGTCTGCCTGACTCAAAGCCCATTTTCAGTGGAGGCCCGGCGATATCTTCTGATTTGGGTAATCTCTCCACTTCAAGTGTATGTCTACTGTAACAATGGACACTATAAGGTAAGTCATTTATGTGTGTGTTTGTATGTGCTTGTGTATATGTGATATGTATGTATCTAAAAAAAAAAAAAAAACTGTCTTTCTATATCTATCTATATGTATATCTATATGTATATCTATATGTATATCTATATTTATATCTATATCTATATCTATATATCTATCTATGTATTTCTCTCTCTGTAGAATGGATATAGATATAGATATAGATATATTTGTCTGTCTGTATATACATAGACAGATATTTGTATTTATATACATGGGAATCCTGATGTATATTAAGATTCAGATGGTCGACTGGTGCATCATAGACCCACTTTGATCATCATATGCAGATGGTCAATAGCTGTGTGAGATCAACAGTCCCTATGGTAGAGGGGTATGCCCTTTTCCCGGGGATTGTTCAATATCGGAATTAGTATATGTAAAATTATCAGAGGGAGTGGGGGGTGCAGCCATCCTCGTGGGTGCATGAATGGTGTCTGGCAGGCTTGCTCCCTGAAAAAAAAAAAAACTGTTTTCTTTTCTTTTCATTACAGGTTCCCAGTATTAACCTTGGAGTATGCTCTGTAGTCTGTTGATGTGTTTTTGTCTGTGCAAGAACGTTGGCATAAAGCACATTGTCATTTCCATGGATCAACTCTTACCAGTAGTTGTATATATGTATGTGTGTGTATCTTTAGAAAACTGACTAACTAGAACTCAAAATCTTTCTGAACAAGATAAATCAATGCTGGAGCTGCTATTTCTTCATAAAGCCCTGTAAAAACAAGATTCTTACAAAAGACAAATTACAGTAAAGTAACACTGTGCACCCAAAGAGTACACTCAAAGATTACATGACCATATCATAGAAAGTTGTTTAACGGAGATAAACCTGCAAACATATTAATGACCCTTCAAAAAATAAATAAATACAAGTACATCAATAAAAGACTGAATTAAGGAGTAGAAACACCCACCAACCACTCAAATACTTTACAAAGTCTGCAAGATCTGCAAACAACAAAAAAAAGTGAAATGAAACAAACAGAAACTAGGGTTGTTCCACAAATAAAATACACAATATAGAAGTAAAAGCAATTTAAACTTAAATTTGTATAAATTACCAGATCAGAATAAAGAATAACTTATACCTTCCTGATGAACAGGAAAGCATAAACCCATTAAAAGGAAATACATTAGGCCAGGGAGGATAAGTGGTTAATAACATGTACTTCCAGAAAAGACACTGTCCCTACCAAATGATAACAGAATGACAATCATTGTTAACAAAGAGGTAAACATTAAGATACAATATGTAGAGAAGTAAACATTGCAGAACTGCATAAGGAAATAGTAATAAAACACATAAAATTGCCATCAAAACCCAACTAAATGAAGGAAACAAGCGTACCATCAGTAAAATAAAAAAATGATGGGAAGGGAAATATGTATGTTTTTTCAGTTCTTGTTGTTCTCACCAAATGTATTATCCTTGTGAACATTTTAATGCTGTATTATGTGTAAGACAGTGTACACAATTTGGAAGCACAGTGCTACTGATATTAAACTGTCATGTGAACTCATTCAGTTGTCAGTACACAGCTATCAAGGTGCCATATTGTTGTTTTTTAATAGGTTGCATAGCAATATCTGTAGCTCTGAGTTATAGTGTACATAACTGTGAGAAAAGAGTTTTTAAAACTGAATATTTAAAGCATATTTTTGTATTGCTTGCTCAATATAAATCATTTTTTTCACATTTAAAACAAGAAACAACACATACAAATGAGCAAATAAATAAATAAACTATAACATAAATACTTAAAACCATCTGCATTTTCCTTTTTTCCATAATTTAAGAGAAAAGAGAAATATCAAAAAGATCAATAAAGTGAAAAGAGTTTTATTTAAGCAATAAATGCTTAACAAATCTTTATTTACAAATAAAATACACAGACTTATATCTTTCATAATTTATAATGCATAATATGTTTTACAGTCAACTGGTATGCACTGAATAGACTTATACCTAAAGAAATTGTGTATTTATGAGCATAACAAAACATGCCTAAAACAGATTATTTTTTTATCATAGCAAGCAAAAACATAAAAAATAGCGCACAATAGAACACATTATCTACAAACACAGTAAACCTTTTTTAAGTGCAATAACAGCCTGCAGAATGAACATCACAGAGAATAAACTGACCTCCTAAAGGTGAAGAGGCTTGATGTATCTTGCTGGTCTCTTATTTCCCTCTAATGTCTTTTGTCAAGCATTATTTTTTACACACAAACACACACACACATGAGCGCACACACACACACACACACACACACACACACACACACACACACACATGAGCGCACACACACGCACACACACACACACACACACACACACACATGCACGCACGCACACAGACACACACAAGCATGCATGCATGTTCGTTTTGTTTGTTTTTCTTTCGGCTTTTCCCGATTAGGGGTCGCCACAGTGGAACTCCGGTCCACTAATGATTGGCAGTAGATTTTTACGGTGCTGAGGTGCCAGCTTGCTGCCCAACCTTCAATGAAGGCACGTCCATTCAAGCATGTCTTTCAAACACTACTCGACTACAGGAAGGACATGGAGACTCCACACAGAAGGCACTCCAGCCGAGAATCGAATGGGAGAACCTCTTGCTGTGAGGTGATAATGCTACCGGTGCACCACCGCGGCTTGTATATATATATATATATATATATATATATATATATATATATATATATATATATATATATATATATATATATATATATTTATATGTCTATGTGTCTCTCTCTCTCTCTCTCTCTATATATATATATATGTGTGTGTTTGTGTGTCTGTGTGTGTGTGTGTGTGTGTATATATATATATATATATATATATATATATATATATATATTTATATGCACACACACACACACACACACACACACACACACACACACACACACACATATATATATATATATAGTATTTATTTATTTGACATTTGTTGACTGGGATAGCCCAATTGAGCAGAAAGCCTTTCTCAGCAGAGACCCAGGAAGAAAAGCTCCACAATAAAAGTAATAATAAGCATTAAACAATAAATCTGATAAAGTATATACTATACAAAAAAATATAACAAATGTCTAAGTCGCTACCCTATACACTTAAAAATGAGTTCTAATACTGGAAAAGAAGTCATGATTTAAACAAATATAAACAAATTTTTAAAACAGTAGAATTAAAGATAAAATGCAACTATGCAGAAAGAGTCAATAAATTGAATAAAGTATATAGCATACAATAAAACACTAGAAAAATGTCTAAGTTGCTACCCTATACACTTGAAATGAGTTCAAAATATTGACCAAAGAAGAGATGAATTAGGCAAATATAAGCAAATATTTATAACAGTGAAAGTAAAGATAAACAGCAACTAGGCAGAACGAGTCAAAGAGGTGATATAGGTGGGATACAGTATAGTGTAGTGTCATTTATCAGTTAATATTTAAGAGTAGAGAAGGGAGGTGTCTTTGTAAATATTAATAAAAGCCATAGGCTTGTTCTCTTAAATGACAGAAATGTAACAGCTGTGCATTTTGCTGTAAGAAAGCTGATAAGTCAAGAATTTTATGACTGATCTCAGGGCTCGGAGCCATGGTGTCTGAACCAGCAGATTATTTCTATTGTTTTGAGACCAGAGTTAATTGCTAGATTTTACATATATAATGTCTTTAATTGCTGTGGTTTCTTTAAAAGTTTCAAGCTTACTAAGAAATGTAAATGAAGAGTTTCTGTTAGCCTGGGAAACCCGAGAATTGTTAAGAATAATGTAATCTAAAATGAGTCAGCAGGATGTATTATCAATTTAAAGGACTTTCTCAGAGACAGAGAGAGAGCATTTTGGATTTTGTCTAAAGCTGACAACAACTCACCAGTAGTCTGCTTTGCTCTATATGTAAGTTTATTTAGAACTGTGATTGCTCTTAGATATATTTAGAAAATAGTAAGTTTAGTCTGTTTTTCTGTATTGATGTCAGATCTATTCTACTGTCTTATTTTAGGCATTTTCCTGTGATCTCTGAACTCTTGACTAGCACTGGGTAGTAAGAAGCATTGTCTTATGTTTTTTATTAATTATTAAATATTTTTAAACCTTTCAACTTTGGCTGTTTTGAGTCAAAATAATTTAAGCTCTAGAGTACATTGCATATATATAGTGATACTGATCAAGCCACTCCAATAGCTTTAGCCCTGGGTCACACTTACTATTTGGATAATAATATTGCACAGTAATAATTGGACACCCTTTGGTAAGGGCCTCTTTTGTAGCTAATATTAGTGGTTGGCAGCAGCTGGTACTACCCTATAGACTGACAGGAAGGGGCATAGCTGGAGAACCTGTGCCAGACTTCTTCAGGAGTGTCTGTGTGTTTCTATATAACTCATATCTTAAAGTGTGTGTGTGTGTGTCAGCTACTTGGGCAGGGAAACAAAGCACTGGTTGGACAGAGAAGGTGCTGGACGTTTTAGCTTGACCACTAGGCTGAGATCTGGACCCTATAGCTGTGCCAGTGGGGAGTCTTATTGGGGATTTGGAGAAAAAGAGAGAAAACAGCCCCAGGCTGACTGCAATCTCTGCGTGCTGTTATGGGAAATTGCACTTTACTGCATGGGTATTTATTATCCTTTCCAGTGTGGATGCCCCTCACTGGTGTTAGTAGTGATAACTGTATCTCCTTGATTACTGGGCCAGTGCACGAGTCACATATTAATTGGTTGGCAATTGGCTTGTAGTGGTGCAGATAGTGAATTCCTGTAGCTTGTGTGCAGTGATCACTAAAGGTGTTTTTGTATTCTAAATCAGTCACACAGTGAATATTCAGAGTTCAGGTCACAGTTGTTTTATTTCTTCTGTTAGCTAAGTTAGTCAGGGAGAGCAGGCAAGCATGTCAGCAGAGGAGTATGGCAAGCTGACAAGGAGCCAGTTGGTTGAGATGTGCCAGGCTAAGGAGGTGCATGGAAACCGGACTAAGGCAGACCTGATTGCAACATTTTTCACAGCTGCATCAGAAAACAGCAGTCAGGAGGACAATCAGACTGGCTGTGGAGATGTACATCACTTCTAGAATGGACAGTTCAACCTTTCTGCAGAGGACTTAAAAATCCATCTGTGGCTAAAGAGACTTGAGTTGGAGGCCAGGCATTTGGAAAGAGAAGCAGCAGAGAGACTGAGATGTCTACAGACTGAGTAGAATGAGAAACTGCTATGCCTGGAAGCTGAGGAGAAGGACAAGCAGAGGCAGCATGAAAAGGAGATGCTGACTCTTCACCAGAGTCATGGAGGTAACGGGGAAGGGAGTAACTGGACTCCAGAAACACAAACGTTCAGTAAATGTTTTCCACAATTTACAGAGGGGGATAATTTTGATAGTTTCATTCATATGTTTGAGAGGGTATGTAAACAGTATGATGTTGATCAAAGGCTCTGGGTGTGTTTTCTGACCCCCATACTCCATGGTAAAGCTGTAACTGTGTTGTCTAAACTTTCTGATGACAATTTTTTTGATTATACTGCTGCTAAGAATTGTCTGTTAGAATTTTTTAAGCTAACAAATGAAACTTATAGGAAAAGTTTTGTGAGCATAGACACAAGGAAGATGAAAATGTGTGTGAATATGTTGCTGAATTGAGCACTTATTGTCATAGGCGGGTGAGTGGATGTCAGGTCGCCACTTCTGAAGGGCTGGCAGTCCTTTTGGTGAGGGAACAAGCCCTTAGCACTTTGCCTGAGGACATGTGAATCTGGTTAGGTGATAGACAATGTGCTACTTCAGATCAGTTGGGGAAGAAGGGAGACCTATACCTAGCAAGCAGGACATCCCTGTACAGGAAAGGGACCCCCAGTACTACTCACGGATCTAAAGGAACCCAGGGTGGGCATCCCAGACTGCCTCAACAGAATCAGCCAGTAGTAGGGGAAGCCACTAGTCCAGGTGCATGTCCAGGACCTAGGGTTAAATGTTTTGAATGCAACCAGTGGGGCCATTTGGCATATAGATATCCATGGAGGCAAAGTGAGGAAAAAAACGTGAGAGAGCCAGTAAGTGGGAAAGACAAAATGCCAATAGTAGGCTGTCTTGAGACAACAAGGGTACCAAACTACCACTAGAGGTTATATCCTATCATAATGAATACCAAAGAGGCCATTGCTAAGACAGACACAGCCTCTGACATAACCATTGCAAAGCCTGCAATGGTTACAGTGGTGCACTACTTGCCTGGGTAGTCTACTCCAGTCAGAACCTTAGGAGGGACTCCATTCCAAATACCTTTGACTAGGGTTCACCTTGACTGGGAGGGTGGAAAAGGAAACCAGCAATTAGGTGTGTTTCAGGATATCTCTGCAGATGTCCTGATAAGGAATGATTTTGATGATGCAGTACCATGTGCTCATGCAGTTACATGCAGTCAGGCTTGGAGAGAAGCATGTCAGTCTGGTAGCCTGGGGAAGAGCCAGTCAGACCGGATACTTGCAGCCAGGACTGGTAAGGTGGTTACTTCAGGGAGGGAGCTACTCTGTAGCAGTGAGACTGGAGGTGAGCCACAGCTGCTTGGACAGAGTGACTGCAAAGGTAGAGGTGAGTAGTAGTACCCGGGCTGACAGTCAGAAACCACTGTCAGACAATGCCAGACTTCCTGTGAAGGGGAGCTGAGAAGGGTTACAAAGAAAGAGTTGAGACAGGCTCAGCTCTCAGACGCTACATTGCAAGGCCTGTGGCAGGTAGCTAGTGAGGCACCTGATTCTCAAGGGAAGGGGGAATCTGTATACTGGGACAAAGGGTTACTGTATAGACAGTGAACTGCTAAGGGAGGGCTAGAAGGTGAGAGGATACAGCAGTTGGTAATGCCTAGAGCCTACCATCTGGCGCTTCTAGCCATACCCCACGATATTCCCTTTGCAGGTCATATGGGCATAAAACGTACAAAGAGACATATTATGCAGAACTTCTATTGGCCTGGAATTTCCAGAGATGTAACAGGGTACTGCAGGACCTGTGAGTGGTGCCAAAAGGTAGGCAAGGCAGGAGACAAGGTGAGAACTCCTCTGATGCCTTTGCCTGTGACTGAGGAGCCATTTCAGAGGGTAGCTATGAATATTGTGAGACCTCTAAGTACCCCAAGTTCCACAGGGAAAAAGTATATCCTAGTGGTAGTAGATTATGCTGCAAGATACCCTGAGGCAGTGGCTTTGGCCTCCATTGAGGCAGAAAAGGTGGAAAATGCTTTGTTAGAGATTTTCAATATGGTAGATTTCCCAGAAGAAATGCTGACTGACAGCGGTGGCAATTTCATGTCAGGCTTGTTGGCTTGTCTGTGGAAATACTGTGGGGTGAAGCACCTGAAGACCACCCCCTACCATCCGCAGACTAGTGGACTTGTTGAGAGGTTAAACTCTACAATCAAGTCCATGCTACGGGCATTTACAGACCAGTTTAAGAGGGAGTGGGACAAATATTTGCCCTATCTGATGTTTGCTTACAGAAAGGTTCCCCAGGAATCCACAGGTTTTTCACCCTTTGACTAGCAGTATGGGCATAGGGTGAGGGGACTTCTAGATTTTAATTGTGATGAGTGGGAATGTGAGTGTGAATCCCACAAGGATTCTGTTGTGACATATATCCTAAACCTCATGACAAGGCTCAGGGAACTCATGGGCTTGGCCCAGGAGAACCTGGCAGGAGCCCAACAACAAAAAAAGGTCTGGTATGACAGGAATGCTCGAGCTAGAGAGTATGCTGTAGGGAAGCAGGTAATGGTTCTCATTCCTGTTAGACACAGCAAGTTGCAAGCAGCTTGGGAGGGACCATACAAAGTGGTAAGTAAGGTAAGTGATGTTAACTGCACGGTAGAACTGCTAGGCAGGAGTCAGGGGCACAAATTGCACCATGTTAACATGATGAACCCTTACTATGATAGGGATGTCCTTCTGCTGAGTATTTGGAGTGGATTGCAGGAGGAGTCTGATGGAGATCTGGTGACTGATCTCCTCAGTGAGACTCAGACTGACACCTCAGTGGAAGGGGTAGCAATGTCTCAGCAGCTATCTCCTACCCAGGTTTGAGAATTTCGAACAGTGTTACAGGAGTTTGCAGGCAAGTTCACTGGGAAACCAGGGTGCACCCACCTGGTGCATCATCAGGTAGATACAGGACCCCAAAGGCCTATTAGGCAGGCCCCTTATAGAGTGCCTGAGAGAGTCAAACTCGGAGGGAGGAGATACAGGAGATGTTGGAACTAGGGTTAATTCAAGAGTCCAACAGTCCCTGGGGTCTCCCTGGTGCTGCTGTTGCCAAAGAAGGATGGCAGCACCAGGTTCTGTGTGGACTACAGGAAACTAGTCACACAGAGTCAGATGCTTACCCCATGCCTAGGGCAGATGAAGCCCTAGAGCAGCTGGTTGAGGCTAAGTAGCTTGCAACCACTGATCTTACCAAGGGTTACTGGCAGGTGCCCTTGACACTCAGTGCTAGAGAGAAGTCAGCCTTTGTGACTCCTTTTGGCTTGTATGAGTTCATGAAGATGCCCTTTGATATGAAACATGCCCCAGCAACTTTCCAAAGGCTGGTAGATCATATCCTAACAGGAGCAGGAGGGTTTGCCCTTGCTTACCTAGATGATATTGCCATCTACAGCCATTCCTGGCAAGAGCACCTTCAACATGTCAGGGAGGTGCAGGGCAGGGTTGACCATTAAGCCAAGCAAATATCAGGTGGGTATGGCAGAGGTCTCCTACCTGGGACATAGAGTTGGGAGTTATAAGATCAGGCCAGAACCTGCCAAAGTAGAAGCGATTCAGGCATGGCCTGCACCTGTTACCAAAAAGCAGGTGAGGGCATTCTTAGAGACAGCCGGGTACTACAGAAAGTTTGTCCCAAGTTATAGTACCATAGCTGCTCCCCTAACAGACCTGACAAGGAAGAACAGTCCAGGTAAGTTAGTGTGGACCACAGCATGTGAGCAGGCATTCCAGAAGCTTAAAAAAGCTTTGGGAGGACCACCTGTGTTAGCCAGTCCAGATTACAGCAGATACTTTGTTGTGCAGGTGGATGCTTTGAACCATGGGGTGGGGGCTGCACTTAACCAGATTTCTTCAGAGGTAGAAGAGCACCCAGTGGCTTATCTCAGTCATAGGCTCCAACCCATGGAGGAATTCTATGCAGCTGTAGAAAAGGAAAGTCTAGCCATAGTGTGGGTACTGCAGAGACTTCAGCCTTATCTGTATGGAAGAAAATTCACTGTACTGACAGAACACAACTCCCTAACATGGTTAAACAGAGTCAGCCAGCAAAATGCCAAGTTGCTAAGATGGAGCCTAGGGGTGCAAGCATATGATATGTCAGTGCAGCACTGAAGTGGGAATAGCAATGCCAACACAAATGGGTTCTCAAGACAGAGAATGGGGTAAGGTATATGCAGATAGACCTAACCCTCTGAAGAATTTTTCTCAAAGGACACTTGAAAACTAGATTGAGTTCTCAGGGGGGAAAAAATGTGAAGATATGTGAAGGCTGTCAGCCTAGCTAGATATCATTTTTTAGATAATTCTATGCCTTTGTAAATATTAATAAAAACATAGGGCCGGATTCACGAAACCTCCGTGTAAGACTTAATATGTCTTACTCGGAGGCTGCAGTTGAACGGGATGTCATCAGCGTGCCATGGATATTCATGGGGGCACGCTGACTCATCCGTAACTCTTACACAGACTGAGTAGGCAAGCAGGGGGCGTGTCCGACTGCCGAGCAGTCTAAACGTCCACGCCCCTGCAAGGTTTTAAAAAGCATAATGTCAACAGACAAGAGCGAGTCCGCTCAAATGTACTTGCACTCAACACCACACTCCCTGACACTGTAAACTCCCATCAGAGTTATAAAATGTAAAATATTAAATTTTTTTTTTAAATGCATGATTTAGCTGCCCGTATTTGCGATTGTTTGTGCGGGTGTGCCCATTGCTTAACCACAGTTAGCAATTGTGACATTGAAGAGCATATAAGAACTACTTATGCAAATTAATCCAAATAGCAATAGCGTAATGGTAGAGCGTATGCACAAAAAGAAGGCATTCACGGTTTGAGTCCCACCACTCCCCATCATATTTATGTTTTAAATCAGTATTTGAAATAATACCAGACATATATGATTACAATTTTATTAAAAGCAGTGACATGACCAATGTATCAGTGAACAAAATATATATTTTTAAATGACCCAGATATATAATAGCCTGCTGTTAAGCAATGTTTTACATAGCTAAACACAGGTGCCCATAGTTTAATAGCGCTTTACCCAGCTAAACAGAGGTGCCCATAGTTTAATAGCACTTTACCCAGCTAAACAGAGCTGCCCATAGTTTAATAGCACTTCACCCAGCTAAACAGAGTTGCCCATAGTGTAATAGCACTTTACCCAGTGCAATAGAGTTGCCCAAAGTTTAAAAGCGCTTTACCCAGCGCAATGTGTTTGCGTGGACGTGTGCGCTGCGCCAACCAGGGCACCATAGGGCACAGGGGAGCAACGTAGAGCTAAGTTGCTTAAACGCAGCCACACCCCCTAGCCTGTCTAGACAGTATTGAGAAGGTTTGAACCCAGGACCCTTTGCACCATAATCAAAGTACAGAACCACTAAGCCATGACAACATAGGGGAAACAGCCACTATTAACATTCATAAATTTAGGAATGGTAGTTTAACCATTACTAAGCAGGTCTGCAGTCAGCCTAGAATTTTACAAAATGGCCAAGCACAAAAAAGTGCGGGAAATGTGGCATATTTAAGACCCACAGGCGGGAATACATGCCATAACTGATTGTAGCTCACATCTGCATTCAGAATGTCTGGTGTTGGAGAGGGAGTGCACTTCCGAGCGCAGAGATGGGGCATCGCGGAGTCCAAATACATGGTTTGGCTCCTAGTTCACCATCACGAGGCAAGAGTCCTGCAGGGCCAGTTCCAAGGGACGGAGTACAAGGCAGAGGCTTGGAACCAGTTAGCTCGTGACCTCACCAGTGCCACAAGCATTCCTCGGACTGGTGAGCAGGTCCGTCACCACCATGCAGACCTGAAGAGACAAAAGGAGGATCACCTGAACCAGTGGATACAGGAGGCCCGTGGGATGATGGATGCCCCAGTATTGAGTATGTAGCCATGGAATGCAGTATGTAAGAATTTAAAATGGAGTATGTATAACGGACAGGAATGTCTCAATATCCCTTCATTTACTTTACAGCTGCAGGTGACCGTGTTACGAATCAGCAAGCCTATGCTGATAGGCTGCTAAGGCTGCACCGCCAGGCAGGTTAGTGATTATTCTGCATGTATTATTATATAAAATATGGGGGAGAGCATGAAAGAAAGTGTTGTAGTCCAATAATACAGCCATAAAATGGACTGAATAAGTCCTCTGCATGTACTGTCAGATAAAAAACGTTAGAGAGTCAGAAAAAGAGTGTAGTAACCCATTAAGAAAGATAACAAATGTCTGGAATAATATCTCTGCAGGCACTGTCATATAAAAGAATATGTGAGTGAGCCTGAAAAAAGAATGTGCTAACCTATTACTAGAGGTATAATATGTCATGAACATGTCTGCCATATATACCATTAAAACAAATAAATGAGTGAGCCTGTGGAAAAGTGTGTAATGTCATTAATAAAGGTCTAAAACCCAGAGTGTGTCTGTTTCACTTAGTATGAAATGTTGTTGTACCCTTGCATTATACAAATAGTAATGTGTTAGAAAGTGCTGACAACCCAGAGTTCTGCAGTCCCATCTAAAGTGGGTGATGGAAGTGCTAGTAGCTGTGAAGTAAATATACAGTCCTCAACAGTCATTTACTGGCTGGCATGCATAAGTAAATCTGGCAACGAGTAGCATGCTAATATGTTCCCCAGAAATGTAAGTGTGCTCCAATAAATGCAGGGTACTGTACAATTAGAAGTGGAAATGTCATGTGAAAACATCCAGATATGTAGATAAAGAAATATAAATGCAACCATGAAATATGTAGCAGTAACATCTGCATCCTGGACAGTTAATATGTGAGATATAGGTCAAGTATAGATTGAACTAGCCAAACCCACTACACAACCTAATGCATGGTGGCAAGTGTAATAACACATGTAGGGAATACACACCTGCAGTCACTAGGAATGTAGTGTAGAGTAAAAGTGTTTATAAGATGTTAACAGAAGGTTTTTCTACACCCTACTGTTTGTGCATAAACCATGCAATTCCACACCTCAATGGGTATGTGTAATCTTAAATATTTGTTGGGATATATGTCCAATTGTTCTATAAATATTTGCACTTATGTTGATGCATGTGCCCTGTTCACACACCATGTTCATGGTGGCCTGTTGCTACCAATCATCCCTGCATGCAGTTGGAATAACCACTGTTGTTCAATATATGCATGTGTTATGTTTGCTGTTCAACTGTTGGAACTGTGGTGTGTTGGGTTAATGGGAATATTACTGCATGCTGTTACAACTAATCTGGAATGCTGTTGTTTATGTTGTAATGAAACACACCTAATCACAGAATGTATGGGCCAGCGGACCCACCTGTCCCTCCTCAGTTGGCGAGTGCACCTAGCACCAGTGGCTCTGGTGCCCAGCCCGGACTCCCCTCCTCCGTTGGTCCTGTGCCACCTTCAGGTGGAAGCGCTGCAGGGGATGGGGCTTGTCCCCCCGTGCAAGCGTGGGCGGAGAAGGGCCACCCGTCACCCTTCGAAGGGTCCAGGTTGTGGTGCATAGGAAGATCCATCATTCAGTCGCTGATCCCCTACGCCAGCTTGAGGCGAGAGTGGCACATCTCACGGGTGAGCCTACCCATCCTACTCAGCCCCCAGCACAGCCACCCCCGGGGCTGTGAAGGTTTAGTGGTGACTGCCCATGGGTGGGGCTCTCAGTTCCACTGTTACCATCTGTGGGCTCATGGGCTTGTGATTTCCAAACAACCTTCCCCATTAATTGTGTTCACCCACCCCATGTGTCAAATTCCGACCCTGTATGCATCTTGTTTTTCTTGTCTGTTTACCTCCCCAACCTAACTCCCCAAATATACCTACTTCCCCTACCTCACTTACCACTTTCACCTGAAAAAAAAAAAAGGGCAATCTGTACCCGAAAAAAAATTCCGCCCCATACATAGCTTCCTATTTTGCACACATGTCCATAGGACATGTACACAAATAATACTAATTGGCAATGCAACAAACTATGTTGTCCTCACCCCTCTCTCAGGGGTGGAAGGTCTCAAAACTCACTCCAAATTTTCAGCATATGCACAGCTGTTGCTGTTATAGAAATGGGCAGCTATGGACCTTCCCTACACCCTTCCTGCACATCCCGATCTTGTTTTCCTACTGTCTTAACCTCTCTGTGCCCCCTTTTTCACCTTTTTCCTATCTCCCCATTTTCTTTTCTTTAAAAGAAATTAGCGCGGGGGTTAGCGGGAGTAAGCACTTTTATGCAGTAGTTAGTGGGGGTGTGTGAGTGTGAGCTTGTGTGCACTTAGCTAAGCATTGCTAAGCGTCACGCAAACCCGCTTACAACTGCTTAAAAGTGCCTTAGTCACTCTGTATGACAAGGCCCTTGTACTGCTCAGCAGCAAAATAAAAAACCTTGTCAGTCTCGAACTTGGGATCTTGGACTCACCAGTCTGCATAAAGTACCACTACACCACAGCAGATATACAATAACATAGTGCTGAAAGCAATTTATCATGCATTACCATGAGTGAATGTAAAGGGAAAATAGGAATGGCATAACTCAAATCTTGTTCTGTGGGCTTTAACCATCAGGTGTTGTTGAATTGCATGACATGACTGTGAAAAGAGAATCAGCCATGCTAGTAGGGGATAAGGTTACAGTAGCAGTTTACACACCCCACACAGTATCAGGGAAGGATCAACACTGGAATATTTGCATAGGTCACAGGTCAGAGCTCCCAACAGTGACTGCTCTACAGTGATGACCCTGATTTGTAAATAAATGTTAGCTGTGCCCCTCTGACTCCCTGTGAAATGTACTAACAGTAGGCAGAAAGGTGTTTAATCTCACTTAATAACAAATGTCAATAAGTGAGAGTAGACACCGCTTGCACGTCAGAAAAGGTGTAATAATAGAAATGCTCTGAATCACCCAAAGTCTGAAATGCAAAATGTCTGAACTATATGACAGGTGTATCCCAGTTATATGCACCTTTCCCTGAGGCTGTTCAAATATATATGTGAGAGTATCTGAGGCCTGGAAGAGTCAGAAACACACAGGCATATCAGCTTGTCTGCTGTTACACACTCTGCAAACAGCTGTAGAATGAATCCCACAAGCATGCCCTTATGTAGAAGTACAACACAGAAATAGCAAAGGATGTAGCCATGTACTGCTAGCAACCACCTGTGACAATGCCATTGTTCCGGTGCTGAAAAGACTGTTGTGGTGCACAGTCAAAGAATACTAGGCTGACCTCTGTCTACCATCTGGATATGTCCACAGGTGGGAGCTACTCAGACAGACTGCAAGCCTTCATAGACTTACAGGTACACAGCAACTCTGCATGTTCAGTAAGATAAACATCACACGATAATAAATAATGCACACTGCAGTTCTGCACTCCTACCCAAAGGTACTATATACCCGTGTAGTCAGGCACAACCAAGGGTGTAGGTAGGCATACACAGTACAGAAATATGTCCAGTCGTCCTGAGCAGACTGTGCTAATGCCAACACAAACCACAAACTGTTCAGATGTGAGTAACGTACTAATGACAGTATAGCAGATCACAAACAATGCATGTGCCTGATATTCATAATTGGTAGTACAACATACTTAGATGTCCTCACCACTCTCTCAGGGGTGGAAGGTTTCAAATATCTCACCTAATGTATTGCATATACACAGCTGTCACTGGTAAAGAAATGGGCAGCTATGGACCTTCTCCACACCCATCGTGTACATCCCATGCTAGTTTCCCTACTGTCTTCCCCTCTTTGAGCACCCTTTATCACTGCATTCCTATCTCCCCATTTACTTTTCTGTCAAAGACATGAGCACGGGGGTTAGCAGGAGTGAGCACTTGTAAACAGTAGTCAGCGGGGTTGCACCAGTGTGCGCATGTGTGCACCTAGCTTAGCATTGCTAAGATATGATAAGCTACGCCAAGCTGAGCTTACTATTACTAACATAAAATAAGCTAAGATAAGCTTAGCTTAGTATTGCTAAAATACAATAAGCTAAGCGCCACTTATCATTGCTAAGCGTCACGCAAACCTGCGCCAACTCGCTTACAACTGCTTAAAAGTGCCTTTGTCACTCTGTATGACAGGGCCCTTGTATTGCTCAGCAGCAAAATAAAATACCATTGTCAGCCTCAAACCCCACACCTTGGACTCACCAGTCTGCATGATGTACCACTAAGCCACAGCAGATTTACAATAGCTTGGTGCTGAAAGAAATATAACATGCATTACAAGGAGTGTATGTAAAGGGAAAATAGGAAAGCCATAGGAGTACATTCCAATAAAGAAATATGACATGCATTACAAGGAGTGAATGTAAAGGGAAAATAGGAAAGCCATAGGAATACATTGCAATAAAGAAATATAACATGCATTACAAGGAGTGAATGTAAAGGGAAAATAGGAAAGCCATAGGAATACATTGCAATAACTACTGTTGTGTGCCAGTTAATTCCCTAATTCCAAAAGAAAGTACGTACTCCCTAGCATTAGGAGGTGTGAGTAAACTTACACACTGAGAAGAGTGTACTGGAAGAAGCAACAGTCAGGTTTCAGTACAACATACATTTCACTGGCTACAACCCAGCTTTAGATATGAGACATATACCAACATTCTGACTGACACAACAGTGTCCACAGCAAACAAGCATGGTCCCCACCTTGCAAAACTGAAAGGCCTATGCCTACCTAACCTATAATTTTATAGCAGTGTCCTTAAATCACAGTGAGAACTGCAATTACCACACAGCAGGCTGCATGCAATTACTAAATGGTGGGCACCAATTGGTGCAGAGGCCATCACATGCACATGTGCAGATACCTACAAAAGCAGCCTGTACTTGCTGTCCACTCTTGCAATATTATCATTGCAGCAACTGGAGAGAGAGAGACCGAGTGAGACAGGCAGACAGACAGACAGACAAACAATCAAACAAACAAACAGAGGCAGTTGGAGACCAACCCAATAAATAACAACAAACAGAGGCAGTTGGAGAGACCAACCCAAAACGAGGCGGTTGGAGACACCAACCAACCAAAACAACAAAAAAAAAAACAGAGGCAGTGGAAGACACCAACCTAAACAAATAAAAAAAAACATCAACAGGTACAACAGACTGAGGTGAGAAATACAAAGGTAAGGTATGTAACACAGATGTATTTGCTGGCATCCAAATGATGTGTTTGAAGGGTACTCTACATTCTGTGAACACTCCTTACGTGGCAGCAGTCCGTATCTATATGTATATGCAGATGTGCATAGGGCAAGGGACATACTGCAACTGTTAGTGAAGGCTGGACATATATATGTATTTGAAGCTTGCTATGTGCACATATCTTTGTAGGTTGTAGTGTGTGGCATTCAAAACAGCAAGCAGTGCAGGTATATGTCATGTGGTGGTTAAATGCTGTGGGACTGAGTTACAGCCAGTGAAGTCTGCTACGGCTATACGGCCTGAGGACAGCGAAATGCATTCTGCACAACACTGTGCAATATTATTACATAATTGTATGTCTCACAACCATTCCATAATTGATATTCCCACCATGAAAGGTGGGCAGTATATGTGCATATATGTGCATGTATATGTACAGCAGTGGCTGTTTACAAGTATGTGTATATGTGTATATATATATTTATATATATATATATATATATATATATATATATATATATATATATATGTATATATATATATATATATATATATATATATTTATATATATATATATATATATATATATATATATATATATATATATATATATATATATATATATATATATATATAAATATATATATATATATATATATATATATATATATATATATATATATATATAAATATATATATATATATATAGATATAGAGATATATACATATATAGATATATACATAAGGATATATATGGATATCTATGGATATATATAGATATGTGTATATATATATATATATATATATATATATATATATATATATATATATATATATATATATATATATATATATATATATATATATATATATATATATATATATATATATAGATATATATATATAGATATATATATAGAGTGATATATATATATATATATATATATATATATATATATATATATATATATATATATAGTGAGAGAGGGAGACACAAGGTCAGATGTATTGCAACAGATGACTGGTGACCAAGGCATGGACTGAACACCAGTGTTGATACTGCAGTGCCATACCCCATTCCAAATCACTTTACCCACTAACTACCAGATAGGTGGTTGCCTGACTAACACTGAAGGTGTCAGAAGGGAACATGGGACACAGGTGGACAGCAGCCTCCCCTTTGATATTCACAGTGCCACACTAGTCTTGTAATCTGTCTACATGGTACGTGTCATCACAAACGATGTGTCATGTATGGAAATATAGGTCAGTGTTCCCCTGTACTCATCACAATGCCCCATGTGGTATGTACCTCACATGACAACTACAGCAAGTGGAAAGGCCACTGACATACCTCACAAAGGGTAATACTGCCCTGAAACACATACCCTATGCAGACTTTCTCACATAACCACAGCTACAGTGCGTTGCATACCGGCCACCCAGAGGTTACGTCTGCCAAGCATACAGAGGTATGCCACACCCATAGCAGTCAGACAACCACCATGTCAACACCTCACAATCCCACCGGGATACACGGCCTAGGTCCCTAATCCCCGCAACCTCACTAAACAGCACATGCTGGAGGGATAGGCTCCTAACTGGTAAATATGACATACTCTGGAGTAAACCACCCAGCATGAACAAACAAGGCTCCTCAGTATGCAGATGTCATCATACCCCTGATGATTGTCTGGGGGATAGGTGACACACCCTGGGAATCACCTCTGTGTATCCGGTTGACAGGAGGAAGTGAAATCTAATTACATGTGTGTCAAAGGCCAGGGTAGCATATGGCTAGGCTGCTGTAGGCCCCAGGGACAATAGCATATTACCTACTTATGACACAATGCACACAGACATGTACACAGTGCAATACCTGCTATGTGAGGTGGAATGAGTGTGACAGTGAATGTGTGCAAGGTCTGTGGTGGTGTGATAGCTAAGTGTGAGGTTGTTTCTGTCATGGTCGTTTGTGTCCTAAGTGTGAGGCCAGAGAAAGATGTGTCAGTTATTGGGATGCAGGCATACTAGGATGGTATATGTTGTGACGTAGTTCCTTGTGTACGACTGTGGTATCCCATTATAGGCTGAAGCAATACATGTATGCTCAGTAAGTGGTACTGCTGGTGAATCCAGCCGACATTTGAACTGTTGTACCACCTGAAGCTGTAGACCTGAACAGCACAGTATGGTGTATGTTCACATTCCCTGGTAACACTGTCTTGTGTGTTTCTTGTAGTCTGCACAGATTACATTCCTCAGGCATATGTATCTGTAAGTAGGGGCACACAGTACTGTAAGGTACATAGCAAATGCTCATCTGTGTCAGCATATATTTGTGTATTGTATGAATGTCTGATGTGTGTGTAATGATGCCTGTACCATGTCCGCAATCACATGTATGATGCAGGGTTTGCATGTGTACCTAGCAACATGTATACTCTGTTATAGCAGTATGCCAGCTATATTAACAACTGTGCACATATGTTAGCTAGGGGTATGGCATCAACGACTAGGGTGGGTTACTGGTTATACTGTAACTGTACTTCACATTCATTGCAACGGATGACATATTTCTGTATGCATTAGCTTGATATGTACCCCCCTGGCAAGGCTGTGCATTGGATCCCAAACAGTGAGCCGAGTACTGGTGTATACTGGTGTGTCAGACGAAGTGTGGCAGGCACTGTCAGCCAGGTGTGGGCTGAGCACTGATATGTGGTATTGAATGTGTGTATCCTCTGACAGACGAACAGATGCTATATATGGCAGTTAACTGATATCTGTACTGTATAATGTTGTGTGCCACATGACTTGCTCACACATATCGTTTACTTGTCTTCCAGGATTATGGCTCATCACAGGAATCCCTGCTACACAGCTGCAGAGGAACAGGAAATCCACCACAGCCTGGTTCAGCACTATACCCTGCTGTTTTCCAGGGCCAGCCAGCACCAGCAGGAGCGTACTGCACTGTGGCAAGAACTTGTTTGTTGGGTAAATGACATAGGCATGCATAACCGGACATATGAGCAGGTACGCCATCACTGCAGTGATTTAATTAGACATGTCCGGTGGTGTGCGTCTGATATCCACAGACAACAGCTTGCCACAGGTGGTGGGGTGGCCATACATCCCCCCTCACCAGAGTGGAGGAACTGCTGCTAAGTGTGGTGGCTCCTGGCCTACAGCAACAACAATATCACACATGTGTCATCATGGAGGCCAGAGCCACCAGCATGGTGACATGGAGCGTGCAGGTAACATGCCCTAGCTGTAGACTACTGTTACCTGTATTGTTAGATTATGCATGTGTGCGATGTGTACTGTATTTAGCAGTTGTGCTGCCTATTGTGTGCAACACTGATAATTTGAATAGTATCTGTACACCTATTCCTGTTGTTCTACTGTAGTTTAGCACACTCACAGTAGCAATGCCACAGTTGTGGCCACTGACAAACTGTGTCATATTCTTGCAGGTCCCTCTGATGTGACAGCAGGGCAGACGTTACATGCTGGTGAGTGTGTTAACACTTTAAACTTGGTATTGAACTGTGCATGTTATAGGTGAGGTGTAGGCCATGTACACATAACACATCTACGCATAATGCATGCTGTACATGTTTGCTGTGAGACGTGAAACACCTCAGCAATGTCAGTAGCTGCCTCAATCACATGCAATGCACAGAGCATCAGACACAAATGTGGCAACACTGTACTGCACATTGGATAGGCATAGTTGACACACATGTACACAACATAACACGTTTGTCATACGCAGTACACCTCAACATGCTACACATAGTGTAACCGGGCACCCGCTGCCAGGTCACACTTCAGTATTCCACATGTCATCCACACACCACACATAATATACCTGAGGGGTAGGGGCCTAGCATGGGGCTGTGCAACACTCCTCAACACATAACACAGTCATGTTAGGCAATGCTCCCTACTGGACACCTCACACACCCTTGTGCAATGTGGCTGTGTAATTGTGAACTTAGCCACGGCACTGCGGTTCAGGTACAGCATGCTAGGCGGTGGTCTAGCACACTTTAGTGGCCTTGAGTGACCACATGATGCATGATGATGATGGCAAATGGTACTACACCCCATACTGTTACAATGGCCATGTCCAGGATTGGTATCCCATCATGTATACAGGCACCACTCATCCCGTGTGTGTACATAGCATGCATGTGCTACACCTGTGTCCACAATTATCTGCTACAGAAACTGCAATCAGACATGGAAATCTATGTGACACACAGATAACACATGCAGCCATGGTATGTATACCTGTGTGTGATGGTGCACAGGACATTGCAGAGCTTATAATACTTGCACAGAAATGTTGTGTCCTTGTACACATTGTGTTCCAGGGTGTAGGCAATCACTGAACATGTACAGACATGCACCACAGCCATGTACACTGTCATTAACTATGGCTGTCTACATTCACACTTCATGGACTTGATCAACACTTATTCTGCATGCTGACACATGTGCCTGACTGTTTGCCTTGTGATACTGACACCCACCTTCAACCAGTATTGAGTATGATTTGGATTTCTGTTGTGTGTGTATCTGCTGTAGTGAGGAGTGTGCATGTGTTC
Organism: Protopterus annectens; assembly: GCF_019279795.1. Taxonomy (NCBI): domain Eukaryota; kingdom Metazoa; phylum Chordata; order Ceratodontiformes; family Protopteridae; genus Protopterus; species Protopterus annectens. The sequence goes on from NC_056745.1 coordinate 894,819,215, forward strand.
CTGTGTTCCTGTGTGCATGTGTTCCTGTGTTCCTGTGTTCCTGTCTTCCTGTGTTCCTGTGTGCCTGTGTGCCTGTGTGCATGTGTTCATGTGTGCATGTGTTCATGTGTTCACGTGTGCATGTGTTCATGTGTGCATGTGTGCATGTGCAGACCATAACATGTGTTTCCTGTCTTCCTCTCACAGGTGCTGAGGTAGGGCTTGGTGAAAGCAGCAGGTGACCTGAAGCCACTGCCACGGATATTGGTGATGATGACACATGTATTTTGGCACAGGGAGATTTGACAGGGTCTGTCGTTGGTCCACCAATTGACAATACACAGCGTTCAACCCCATCTATGTGCACACTCATACTGCCATTACATCCCTCACCACCAATGGCCATAGGGGAGGGACAGCATACAGTTGGCATTGACCAGGAGAGTGTGGTACCCATGGCACGTGCATCCCCTCACAGCAGCCATAGCCGTAGACCCGGAATGGTACCACATAGGCAGAGGTCCAGGGGTTCTCGGGGGAGCACCACTGGACATATTGCCCCTGGCAGGCGTGCCCTCACAGGTCTTACGACGACTACTATGTTCCGGGCTGTAATGCAGGCTCAGGCATGTATGGAACGGTACACCAGGCAGGGACTTAGGGCGCAGAGGGCACATAACACCGCTATCAATGACAGCATCCGTGACCTTGCCGGTGCCATCCGGACATACACCGAGGTCATTGATAGACATTGGGGGGAGACAATAGATGCCCTCCACAACATGACTTCCTCAAGCCAGGACCGTGTGGGATGGTTGTGACATTGACGCGGACGCATGCCAGCAACAGCAACAGCTGGCAGAGGTTGTGGATGGCCCACAGCTCACAGCCGCTCCTGTAGTGGCAGTACCAGCCCCAGCAATGCTGAGGCTAGCCTGTCCATTGTCAGTCCCAGTAGACCACGTGCACGTGGCTCTGGTCAGTCCCAGCAGGGACATGGGTCCAGTCATCATACCTCTGCCTCTGATGACAGTACCCAGTCAGGGTTGGTACCCGATACTGTCCGTAGCACCCCTGCCAGGCACAGGTACTGTGTCCATGGCCGGAGTCAGTGATCTGTACAGCCAAGCAGGTACAGTCTGTGGATGTCCCACAAACCACCGTATATGACAGCCACATGGTGGAGCTGTGTGCATGCAGACACACACACATTAAGCAAACAACTAGGGCTCACACATACACACACACATTACATCAACATTGGCCCATCCTGTACTGTTGTCCCTCACACACACACACACACACACACACACACACACACACACATGTCAATTGGATGGGTCAATGTCAGGCTCTGGCAAACAACAAAATGCCCTGTGCATATGATGATACCTGTGCCACCTCCTGTCATCTGCATTATCGACGGGGGGACAGGCTAACATGGTGCTGATGCACAGGGTGACACTATAGCAATGTAGCAATAATAGCAAGTTGTCAACAAGGAAGTGTAACTACATCCTTGTAGGTATATCTGAGCAGACATTAAGCATCAAAGCTCTGATTGTCAATGTAGCATTGTTTACACCACTGTTAGGTCTGAGTATGTATTATCCACCCTTGTGCCACTTGGCTGATGTGTGATGTGTTGCCAGCATGTGTTAGCGAGTAGACAGTACGTGTGTGATGTGTGCAGTACAGATTAGCAAGTGTACATCGGTGAACATGGTGGGTGCGCACTGTCTGGATGTACATGCATAGTGGACATGGGACATGTGGCATACCCTGTCGTGCACATTATTAAAATCCCATTGCATCTTTCAATGGCCAGTATGCATTCTACTACAGTTATGTACTAACATGGGTAGACGTGTGTATAACATGGGTTGACACTATGCTGCGGGTGATACCGTTAATATCAGTCAATGATTTGCAGTCTGGTAGTATACACAACCTCAACAGCATGACTATAAGCAATCATTGGATGATGTCCTGACAAATGACACACAGTAGTAGGGAACCCAGTATCAATTGGATCCTTCCGGTGCTATACTATAACAGTAACCAGTGGTGATGACCACCACCCATTACTGTGACCACACCTGTATGTCATATAGCCCCCTTAGGTACATGCAGACACACTAGGGATGTGTCCATCCAAATCTGGGAATGCATGGAATGGCCTACACTGCATTCCCTGGATGGGACACATATCCTACACAAGGGTATCATACAGACAGATACCTGTTGTGTGATGCATGCTGTATAGCAGTAAGCCGACTATGGCATAGTCATCCTCATGTACTAAACATACTATCCCGTCAGTACCACACCGGTGGTAGCCCTCAACATGTATGTCGGGTACCATTGTGTACATACAGACCCATGTTATGTCATGTGTCCCTTGGTATCCACATATCCATAGGTATTGTGGAGTCCCAAGGTGTATCACAGACATTAGAGACCTGAATGCATATCCAAAAGGCAGTCATACACCTATAAAGACTGTCCATTCTTGGCAGACTTTGTTGTGTATGACCATGTCTGACATATACCCCAAGCATATACCCTCACTCACACTACTCTTAAGTAACTGTCATGGGTGTGTGTGCCACAGATGACCTTGGCCACAGAACACGACAGTGTCACATACATACATATGTGACCTACGATCTGAGTAGCAGCGGCACAGCCTGTCAACGGAAACAAATGTATTCATGTAGTATGCAGGCTTCACACCTATGTACTGATTGAGGGGACATGTACACATATATATTTGCCACACAGATACCTGATGTCTGCAATGCACTTACTGTTGTCATCATACTATATCATACCATAGTAAAAGCAAAACCCATACCATGTTGACCAACAGTGACACACACACACAGTCAGCATTTGTAGGATTCAATCCCCTAACTAACTATGTTATGATACTAGGGAGAAACACATTAACATGGCACGCTATTTGCTGTACTGGCTGTTTTTTCTTTTCCTGCTGTATTTGTAGGATGGTGACATCATCAGACTTTCCAAAGAGGTATGTACCTCTTTTACTGTGTTTTCACAGTCTCCAAAAAGGGCACTCATTTCAAAGACTATTGCACACACACACACACACACTCACTGTTTGCAGGATTCAAACCCTTACCTAACTATGTTATGACACTAGAGAGAGACGCACTAACACTGCGCACTATTTGCTTTATTGGCTGGTTTCCATTCACCTGCAGTATTTGTAGGATGGTGACATCATCAGACTTTCGAAAGTGGAATGTATCTCTTTTAGTGTGTTTTCACAGTCTCCAAAAAGGACACTCCTTTCAAAGACGATTGCACACACACTCACTGTTTTCAGGATTCAACCCCCTACCTAACTATGTTATGATACTAGAGAAAAATGCATAAACACGATACACTATTTGTTTTACTGGCTGGTTTCCCTTCTCCTGCAGTATTTGTAGGATGGTGACATCATCAGACTTTCCAAAGAGGAATGTACCTCTTTTAGTGTGTTTTCTCAGTCTCCAAAAAGGGTACCCCTTTCAAAGACAATTGCACACATACATACACACCCACACTCACTGTTTGCAGGATTCAAACCCCTGTCTAACTATGTTATGATACTAGAGAGAGAGAGACGCATTAACATGACACGCTATTTGCTTTACTGGCTGATTACCCTTCTCCTGCTGTATTTGTAGGATGGTGACATCATCAGACTTTCCAAAGAGGAATGTACCTCTTTTAGTGTGTTTTCACAGTCTCCAAAAAGGGCACTCCTTTCAAAGACAATTGCACACATACACACACCCCCTTCTCCTGCTGTATTTGTAGGATGGTGACATCATCAGACTTTCCAAAGAGGAATGTACCTCTTTTAGTGTGTTTTCACAGTCTCCAAAAAGGGCACTCCTTTCAAAGACAATTGCACACATACACACACCCCCCACACATACAGTTTGCAGGATTCAAACCCCTACTTAACTATGTTATAATACTGGAAAGAGACGCATTAACACAGCACACTATTTGCTTTACTGGTTGGTTTCCCTTCTCCCGCTGTATTTGTAGGATGGTGACATCATCAGACTGGACATGGTGATATGTGTACACTTTGTTTTATGCCATTCCAGGAATGGTCCATTTGGGTCAGCAGGTGTCAACAGGTTGAACATGACCTCAGAATCCTTACCTTGTGTGATCTATCTGTGGTCACATTGACATTCCGTCATATGTCAACACATATTTATGCACAGCTTCTTGGTTTTGTGGATACTACATATATCTGGGATGTTGATAAAGGGCTATTCAAAGTCTATGTGACACATGTGTAGATGTGTTCATTGATGTATGTCCTGGGTGGCTGCCTTGCAAACAGTCTAGCATGTTTGGGAACCATGATCCGCACATGAACATACCACAGTTCGTAGGGTTGTGTGTGTGTCAGCTTCCAATAGCTCTGTTTATGATTGCAACCATGATGGACTCCATGACCTTGCAAATCAGACCTCATAGGCATACTGGACTTGACTTCACATGGTGTGTTGTGCACCAACACTTGTGGTGAGTGCCATATGTTGCTGTGACACATTCAACGGTTCCACATCCTGTGTAGGGGGTGTGGCTCAGCTGACTGTTCAGGTGCATGATCTGTTTGTTCTGTAGTTTGCGCATGACACATATTGGGACTCAATGTATTCCACCTGCTGCCATGCTTTTGGCAGTGGGGGTAGCTGCTCATCCATTCTACATGTGATATCTCCTGGTATGATGATGTGGACTATTGTCAGTGGGGGATGGGTATGTACATATGGGCCTGTCTGTCATGATGTCAGCATTGACACTCAGGTACAGTTTACCCTGACTCAGGACATATATGGGTGTACGTTGATGTTTATGACATAGCTGAAGGAGGTGTCATGATTCAGTCTGGACTCCTTCTCAGCTCCTCTTTACAAAACACTAACGACATGAGCACTGATCCCTGTTATACTCTCTTACATGCTTAACACCCTACTGATCCTTTGTGATCAGGCTACAGAGTATGTCATGGTAATATCCTCGCATGTCCAGGGGTCAGTTTTGTGTGTACTCTTCAGTCCAGCTGTTGGATATTGTGATATTGACACATTGTCACATCTGCCTCATGTACACTGACAACCCTCTTCTCCTCCTGACAAACTCAGATATATGTGTGAGATGCACCTATATAGACATACAGGGAGCTGAACTCTGTCGACCCATGACTGGCACAGTCTATCAGGTGGTGAAGGTAACCATACACACCACATATCAGTCTCACATATCCTCTAGCAACAGCACTCAAATCACATAAACACACACTGACATACTCGGATGCTGTAAATGTACTCTACCTAAGCAGCAGATACCTCCAAAGCAGACACACACACACCTGCTACCCCACTACAATACCCTCATATCACAAAGTTCACAATGTCAGTGTGCCACACAGTCACTGCCCTTCGGGCTACACAACACACCTAATACACTTGTAATAGGTGACACTTATGTTCAGACACACTGACGTACCACTCACCAGCCCTGACAAGGGAATAGTCACTTTGGGATGTCTGTTGGGTGCCAGGATCTGCCGCATAACATAGGCAGTCAGGTCACTCCAAAGCAAGTACATGACTGGCACCATCATTGTCCATGCTGGTGTGTGTAACCTCAGACATTACTCCCTGGACCACATGACATGATACATGGAGGTACACTCTGATCATGTAGCCCAGGCCAGTATGACCCTGACCTTGTCTAGCATCTTACACCCACCAATTATGATGTCACAGTATACAGACACACATATCACATTTAACAGTCAGCTAACAAATTTGTTGCATTCATAGGGGATACGGTGTCTGTCAGCGTATGGTGACATGCTCAACATGCCACGTAGCTTCACTATGGACAGCTTGCACCTGTCACCCTTGGACTTTGGTATGCTGGCTAAGGCTCTTGCTACCATCATAGTGCCTTATGTAAGCAGGGCTCAGAAGACAAACCCACCTCCATAGACATTACAGGTTAAATGATACTAAGGGCAATGCTGCTCAACAACAGTTGTGTTACCCTCATATTGTGGCCACTCAGGACTCTCCTCAGTATGGAGGAGAGCAATATCTGTGCAGTGGCAGACACCTGGTTCAGGCTCACTTATGCACACCAGCACTACCAGGTTATGTTTCATACCATGCTGTCTGACAACAAGACTTGGAACAGACAACACAACTAGAGGGAGTATCCTTATACATCACAGTTACACACACCTCCGGGTTAGTTGCACTGCACAAAGCATCACAGACCATACATATACAACTACCATTGTGTAATACTGCCTTTCAGTTTGTTGCCTGCTACAGAACACACTCCCAAACTCAGGAACCACACTCGGCTTTCGTGGGAACTATGGAGAATATGAAGGTCTCCACAAACACCATTATATTGTGTGACTTCATATATACAAATATTGACTGGGGGATACTACTCAAGCCCCGACAACCTCACGCAACAGTCACTACAATTTGTGTACTCATATGCTTTGGCACAACCAGTCAGCACAGCCACAAGGGGGAATACATATTGGACCTGCTCATGACCAACATGGGGACTCTATGTTCCACACCAGCAATATACCCCTCATTGGTAAGGTCAGAACATACATGTATCTCACCGGACATACATATACCCTCCACACACCCATCCTGGGTAATCTTGGTGAACTTCTCATGAGCCAACATCTCACTTCACCAAAGCAGGGTGGTATCCTTCAGGGATCCTGAGACAGTGGCATATACGGCTCACACTGCTGCACCCTTTACATACACCACATTCTATGGACACCTAGTGGACTGCATGGATTGTGCTATCCCAAATAACAACAGGACCCACTACTACAATGGCAGGGGACCTGTCTGGTAGACCCCAGCCATTAATAAGCTGTACAACGTCAGGAGGATGCTACTACATGATAGAGCACAATCCCAGACTGGGAAGGCATCTGTGATCTGTACTAGCAAACAGCTACAATCACTCATGGACTTTTCTAAGGGCCGCTTCTACCAGACAATTGCAACTGACACGTAGGACTATTACACGGCCTTCTTCAGTTATGTCAGGAACCTGGGTGGACACTCACTGATATGCTGTGGGTTACTGCATACTGACTAAACCTACCCTGAACCCACTGGCATTGCCTACATCCTGGGAAACAGGTTCAGTGCAGATGTCTCCCACCCATCCCCCCTAAGGAGCAACTATCCATCCCAACAGAGTATAACCTCCCTGACATCACACAGTAACAGGTGAGTGCTGCCCTCCCCACAGCGTACATCACAGTATCAATGTGACTAGATGGTGTTCCAGCCTGCATCATACACGAGCATCATGACAAACGCAACCCTCACATTACATCACTGTTCAATATCGGAGTTACCAGAGGATATGTACCCAAGGAATGGCATACTGCGACAGTGGTCCCGCTCCACAGAGTTGGTGCCACAATGGACCACAGACAATATTGCCCTATAAGCCTGTGTAGCCTGTTCTGCAAAGCTATGGAGCATATTGTCATAGGACTCCTACACATAGACATCAAGAACCTACAGACACTGTGTCCTACACATTTCAGCATTGTTGTTGGCAGATCTTGCCTCTTGAACCTGTTTGTATTCTTTAAATGGCTAACAGTTCCATCAACATAGGGATGGCTGTCCACGCAGCCTACCTGAACCTTGCAAAAACCTTCAACACAATAACCCAATGGGCCATTATGCATAGGCTCATCAGCGTCAATATGGACACATGTCTCACACAATGGACTGATACCTAGATCAGAGATAGCACCCACATGGTCAGAATTGCAGGTGCCATGTCTGACTATACACCAGTTACACATGGCATCCCACAAGGCTTGGTCCTGGGATCTCTCTTGTTCAGTATATATTTGTCTTACGTACAGGCTAGTCTCGGGCTGCCCCATGCATACTCAATCAGGGTCTCACAGAGATGGATGACTGGTGCCTGAGCCATGGCCTACAGCTAAATGCCATTAGTTGCATAGTCGTCCCTTTGGGAGTAACAACATGCCCACACATTACCACATCGGTAGTACTCCATTACATACAGTAGGAGTTGTTAGGGGTTTGGGGACATGACTTGTTCATACTGTCGCCTTTAACATTCACATTGCCAGAGTGGTTGGACACACCTTCTATGTGGGCCACCTTATCCCATATGGTTTCACATCTAGATCGAGTGAGGTCATTGTGCCCCTATACTCATCACATCCATGCTTGGTTACAATGCCACATTTGGGGTGTACCTTACCTGACACCTGCAGCAATTGTACTGGCCACAGAAGGTCTTCACCAGGCAGATCTAGGGACTCACACAGATGCCCTGCATAGTTCAGATGCAGTAACTCCAGCTCTACTCAGTCGCTTACCACCTACTCAGATATGATGTGTGCCTGTTGTTTATTGATATACCCAAACCAGACTTACTGGACATGCTCCACCTCAGGATATCCAACTCCCTTGGAGCTACACACTCCAGGGACATATACATCAGCACAGATGTTAATAGTACATTGTGGAGGGACAGATGCTTATCCCAGAGTCTCCACTCACTACAGAATGTAATCCCAGTTTCATATAGGTAGAGCCACCCACTGGCCACCTATTGGAGACATCTTGACGACTGTATGGGTGATTGTATATTTACCCCTGGAATATCTTCTGTGTCCCTGCTAGACAGAGGCACACTAGCCTAAACATACATGGGCTATCTTGTGTGACCTACTATTCACACACACAGTGTAGTAATCTGATAGGGTTGCGGATGCCAAACACACTCTGGCAAGGCTTGTACATGCCCTAGGGCAGATAGCCTAGTATCACCCTCTGAATCTATGCTAATGTTCATGATGCACAATGTTTATTGCTGATACTGTTTGCAGGTCTTTATCATCTTTGCTTTACCAATTTCCATGAACAACTTTGGTATATGCAGAACATATTTGATTATGACAGGGTTCCACTATATTATAGATGTGTCTGTTGTCATATAACTGTGTGCACAGGGCGGATTGCTGTATAGTGACAGGTTCCTGGGTTAACACATGCAACTGCCAGATATGCGTGGCCCACTGCTGTACTCAGACATGGCCTAAGTGTGTGAGCATGCCCAGTTCTGCCATTCCATGTTTTGTTGCCTGACATTTGTCTCATTTATTCAAGTGTGTGAGCATGCCCAGTGTGACTTTTCAGTATGTTGCTATCTAAGGTTCACTACATTTGCTGATGTGTGCGAACATGACCAATATTGACATTTATACTGTGTGTGTTGGAAGTCAGGTTCTGTTCTCACTGCAGGACTCACCTTTGTGTCATAACTCAACAAGGATTATGCTGTGCCTGCAGGGTTTCCATGGAATACTTTGCATAGACTTATCAACATTCCGTCATAGAGGTTGATTACTGCAATACTGTCATGGTTTAGTGGTTCAATACTTTGGCTATAGTGTATAGTATCCTGGGTTCGAGGCCCATCACTGCTTTATATTTTCATACTGAGCAGACCAGACTGCTTAAGGGCCTGTTAAGCAAATATGAGCATGTTGGCTTTTGTTCAGCTATGCCCTGCTTAGACCAGGCTTATCCAACATTGCTCAGTATTCACCACCATTGCTGGACGTTGGCCAATATTAATGAACATTGACCACAGTTGTGCTAGTTGGTGTGTGCAATTTTGTTTGCATATACTACATGGTGGTAATTGCTGTTTAGCACTGCTTTATATTGCTTAACACATGGCATTCATGCCTTAGATGGTGCTGCAGGGCTGCCTATGTCAGATGCACATATTACACTCCCTGCACATGTTTGGAAGCAGGTAGTGTCAACTTAGGCATCCCTTTTACTTTATGTGCGAGTCGGAGAGAGGTATAATTTCCAGAGTTCCTACTGAACCAGTGTATGTGCTATGCGCTGCCTCTTTGCCAAGGCCAGAGCATACTGGGCACGCCTCCTTCTGCCTACTAGGGCAGGCTCAGGTTGTTCCTTCTCCGAGTCACGCTCTGCCTGTGATGGCCTTGGCAATGGTGGGGGGCTGTTTGGCCCAGGTCTATGCTGTTCCTGCTGCAGCTGTTTTTGCAGGATCATGTTATGTAGCATAGCACTTACCATGACAATTTGGGTACATGTAGTTGGTGAGTACTGCAAGGCTCCACCAGATGTGTCCAGGCACCGGAACCGTGACTTGAGCAGCCCAAACACATGCTCTATTACATTACGTGCTTGTGCGTGTGCCTCATTATGCCGTTCCTGTTCAGGTGTGTGCGTGTTTTTGATGGGTGTCATCAGCCACGGCTCCAGTGCATAGCCAGCATCCCCCATTAGGTGACCATGTGGGATGTCCGCATTGGCAAATGTCTGGTACAGCTGCGTCAGATGCCAGATATGGGAATCATGGTAGCTTCCAGGGCAGCCTGCACACACATTCAGTATTATGCCCTGGGCATCACACACAACCTGGCAGTTGATGGAGGGGAAGCCCTTGCGGTTGAAGTAGACCCTACCCCGCTCGCCAGCTGGTGCTTTGATGCATATGTGCGTGCAGTGTATTTCACCCACTACCTCAGGGTATTCCGCTATTTGCTGGAAGAGACGCATATTGCTGGCCAATACCTCATGGGAATTGGGGAAATATACATGATCACTGACATGTGCTGACATGGTATCCAGGAACTGGTGTAGTACCCTGGATGCTGATGCCTGTGATATCCCCATCATATCACCAGTTGGTCTCTGGAAGGTACCTGTTGCTAATATTCTTAGGCCAACACATACCTTGGTTTCCACTGGGATGGGTTCCCCTCTGTTGGTTCTGTGTGTGAGGCATGGCCTGCACAGCTCAACAATTTGCTGCAGGAGGTCTCTGTCCACTCTATAGCGCTCCACTGTCTCCAGCTCATGTAGCCCCTGGTAGGTTACCCTGGGCCTGTATACTCTTCTCTGTCTCCTCACTGTGGGTTGTCCAGCAGCATTCCCATTGCCACCACCCTCAGCATGTTGCATATGTCACCTTATAACAGCAATGGCAGCCCCTAACATTTCTTTGTCTCAGTAAAGCTTTTTCAGTTTTTACTTCTGTTAGCTTACTGCAGTGTCTGTTGTGAGAAACATAATGGACTGTTGTTGGCAGAGTTTTAAGTGCTAGGCTGGGCTGGGCTAGTGTACTGCCTGTGTAATTGCCTGATTCTGATTGTTTTCACCTGCTAGCTCTACTAGTACTACCTGGTAGCTTCCTACTATTTGTTGTGCTTCTTTTTTCCTTTCTGTTTCCTCGGGGGGGGGGCGCCATGCACACAAGTGCAAACACGCGCACAGCAGCTCACATGCACGCACACATGCTTACACATACTTAATCTTGCTTATTTGGGTTAAAACGCGTGCACACCAGTGCAAACGCACATACAACTCTTTAAACAGTCTTATACATGCTTACTCCAGCTTAAACGCGCTCACTCACGCTTACATGTACGCACTCTGTCTTACTCGGGTTTACAGGCGTGCACACACGCACATGCACGCTCAGCAAGAAACTTTGGTGTTATCCACGGCATACACCTTCCATTTGTTGGCTTTCCCTAGCCTACCTATTGACACACCTCTTTCCATGATGTCTAGATGACAGCGGACACATGCCACTCTGCTCCAATGAGCTTCACTTCTTTCATACATACCCCCCTCATGATGTCACCTATCTTCTACTCTGTTACTCCCCATATCCTACTCCTACACTCCACTGACTGTGCTCTTTTGCTATGTAAACTAACGATTCACTATCCTAACACTCATTTACATAGGATTGCCTACTAATGCTTGGTTACATGTCTTAGACTGAGCTTCCCCCCTTAGAAACCTCTACTCGGTGGCCATGTTGTCTTCAGCCTGCCATTCCCTTGCATTGTACATTAACAATTTCAATAAAATCCACATTTGTGGGTTTTAATTTTTAGTATTCTGGGTTTTAGAGCGCAGCCCATTTGTGTGGCGCTGTGCTATGCTTAAACATCGGAAATCAGCGAAAAAAAAAATATTTTTATTTTAATTTTGCATCAGGGAACATTTCCAATGGCCATATATTTGGCCATTGGCATGCTTTCTGCACTGGATGCAACCTTTATTTGGAGCTGTCATGGCTCCATTTTGCTATTTGCAGAACGGCACTCAGTTGTCAACTGAGTACATGTCTGCAAATAACACTGCTCTTACTCGGACAGGTTCGGGTTTCCTGAATCGCAAATCCACCTCATTTGCATGCCTTTCTCCTGCAATTGAGGTGATTTGCATATCCCGGCCCTGTCCATGTAAGAGCCATTTTAGGAGCTCTCTTACACGCCCCTGGATCTCTCGTTGGACATGATGGCTGCATGGAGTCTTACTCTACTCTTAGACTCCGTGCAAGCCATTGTGAATCCGGCCCATAGACTTGTTCTCTTAAATGTGAAAACACTGTACTGGATGTTGAACTGCAAAAATGTAACAACAGTGCACTCTGCTGTAAGAAAGCTGATAAGTCAAGCATTTTATATCTGCTTGATCTCAGGGCTCGGAGCCATGGTGTCTGAACAAGCAGATTATTTCTATTGTTTGGAGGCCAGAGTTAATTGCTAAATTTTACATATATAATATCTTTAATTGCTGTGGTTTCCTGACCAGGTGTAAGCTTACTAAGAAATGTAAATGTAGAGTTTCTGTTAGCCTGGAAAACCAGAGAATTGTTAAGAATGATGTAATCTCAAATGAGTCAGCAGGATGTATTATCATTTTAAATGACTTTCTCACAGACAGATTGGATTTTGTCTAAAGCTGACAACAACTCACCAGTACTCTGCTTTGCTCTATATGTAAGTTTATTTAGAAATCTGATTGCTCTTAGATAGAGATAGAAAATAGTAAGTTTAGTCTAGCTGTTTTTCTGTATTGATGTCAGAACTATTTTACTGTCTTATTTTAAGCATTTTCCTGTGATCTCTGAACGCTTGACTAGCACTGTGTAGTAAGAAGTATTCTCTTGTGTTTTTTATTATTTATTATTAAATATTTTTAAACCTTTCAACTGTGGCTGTTTTTTTGTAGAGATAATGTAAGCTCTAGAGTACATTGCACATATATAGTGATAATGGCCAAGCCATTCCAATAGTTTTAGCCCTGGGTCACATGTACTATTTGGATAATAATATTGCACAGTAATAAGTGGACATCCTTTGGCAATGGCCTTTTTAGTAGCTGATATTAGTTGTTGGTGGCAGCTGATACTACCTTATACATTGAGAACCTTTGCCAGCCTTTCCCAGGAGTGTCTGTGTGTTTGTATAAAACACATATCTCAAAGTGTGTGTGTGTGTGTGTGTGTGTGTGTGTGTGTGTGTGTGTGTGTGTGTGTGTGTGTGTGTGTGTGTGTGTGTGTGTGTGTGTCAGCTAGTTGGGCAGGGACAAGAAGCACTGGTTGGACAGAGAGGTTGTTGGAGGTTTTAGCTTGACCACTAGGCTGAGATCTGGACCCTATAGCTGTGCTAGTGGGGAGTCTTATTGGGGATCTGAAGAGAAAGGGAGAAACCAGCCCCTGACTGACTGTGATCTCTATGTGCTCTTAAGGGAAATTGTACTTTACTGCATGGGTATTTGTTATCCTTCCCAATGTGGATGCCTCTCACTGATGTTAGTGGTGAGCACTGAGGCTCCTTGATTACTGGGTCAGTGCAGGGGTGTCACAGAGGGGTTAATGAAGGAGTAAAGGATGAGTTCAGGTAGGATGGTTACAGTAGCAGGTCCAAGTGCTGTTAAGGTACATTTTTAGGGTTTTCTTGAATTCTTGAAGGTTGGTAATATTTCTATTATTCTAATATATATATATATATATATATATATATATATATATATATATATATATATATATATATATATATATATTTATATGATTATCACAACTGAACTAAAAAAATTGATCTAATCAAAGTTGATCTAATGATATTCTCCAGGATATTGTTCCAATTATAACCCCGATAATAAGGAACGTTTATAATTTTATGGTATTAAGTAATATTTAAGTTTGTTTAATTCCAATGTGTTGGACTGTGCGAGCTAGTGTTGCAGTTCCAATGTTTTCACCTTTCTTCCACTGTAGTTATTAAACTGTGGAGTTGTTATATATATAATATGAAGTTATTTATTATAATCTAATTTGCATTAGATAGATAGATAGATAGATAGATAGATAGATAGATAGATAGATAGATAGATAGATAGAGAAATATGGGTGGCAGTTAAAAATATCACATGAGTGTAATATGGACTGGATATGATTAATTAGTCAGTTGAATGAAAGGTGTGTGAGATTGCCAAACCCTAGGAAGGTGATTATTCCCTTTCCCCAAGGATCATGCAATCTCCAAGTTAGTATATGTAAATAACAGAGGGTGTGTGGGTACAGTGGGGAGGCTTCCCCCCTTAAAAATCAAAGTTTTTTTATTTTTTTTTTTAAGTTTGAAATTACATGCTCCAAGCCTGTTTCTCAGTGGATGAGTAGTATGGTTGATATTTGGCCAGTCGATTTTGGGTGCATATAGAGAGTTAGGAATTAGTGGCATTAATCAATTCAGTGTTACATTGCATTGCAAAATGTTGACACATTTCTATGCATGATTCCAGGATACTTCTCAAAATTTTCATTTTTATTTTTCAAACCATGTTTGTGCACCTCCAACTACCCTGGTAATATATTAATTCCAATGTCAGACTATCCCTTTGGAAAGGGTAAATTCCTCTTCCCTGAGCACTGTCAGTCTCACAAATCTGTCATCCATCTGTGTTAATGACTAAAGTGTGTCAACAAAAAAGAAGTTGATTAGTTGATTTACAACAATATAGAAGTATGCCAGCGAGTGTATATATATATATATATATATATATATATATATATTCAGATATACACATAGATACTCACATATATATATATATATATATATATATATATATATATATATATATGTATACATATATCAGCTCCCCTAGATGATTGACAATGATTATGCCTTAAGAAAAGCAGTTTATTTAAAATATTTTATTGAAAATGTTCTGTCTACTTCAAAATATAGCAGAGGGTTGTAGGCATGTATTTCTAGGTTCAGTTTATTGAACACTGTCATGTTGCCATAAGCTGGCCAAAGTCTCATGCTGCTGAAAAGTAAGACAACAAACCATAATTTGTCTCTTTTATATTCTGCCAGAAGACTCACTTAAAAGTCCCCATTTAATTACAACTTAAATCAGGATTATCATTTGTAAATGGAAAATGCAACTATATGGTGTGTGTGTGTGTGTGTGTGTGTGTGTGTGTGTGTGTGTGTGTGTGTGTGTGTGTGTGTGTGTGTGTGTGTGTGTGTGTGTGTGTGTGTTTTGAGTCTATTTATGAGAGTGCATGAGTGTATGTGTGCATTTTTCTGTGTCTGTTTATGAGCATGCATGTGTGTGTGTGTGTGTTTGTCTGCATTAGTCTGTCTGTTTATGAGTGTATGTGGTTTTGCCTGGAGTGGTAGCCACATCTCTAAATTCACCTAGACAAATATACAAAGCTTGTAATACTAGAGGGGCAACACTTGCCATCAGAATTGTTAAATAGTACTCTAAGTTATGTTCAAAGTGAGTACAATAAAGATTTTCTGTGCTCAGTGCATATTCCAAACAATAGGACACATGAAACAAAATTGCCTAACATTACTGACTGGCAACAATTGTCCTTGAGGGGTCAGAGGTCTGTTCTAAGAGATAATTACATGGATGTTCTGTGATATCATTAGCAGAGCAGAGGTAGATGGGGTATATCCGTGTGTGTGTTTTGTGTGTGTGTGTGTGTGTGTGTGTGTGTGTGTGTGTGTGTGTGTGTGTGTGTGTGTGTGTGTGTGTGTGTGTGTGTGTGTGTGTGTGTGTGTGTGTGTGTGTGTGTGTGTGTGTGTGTGTGTGTGCATTTGTTTTGTGAAGTGAATGAGTGTGGTGCCTCTGCTAAAGAATCCATGGACTGCCAGCAGCAATTACCTCAAGGAAGTACTTGTTAGCTCTTGTGATAATTAACAATTGATTCACAATCATACAAATTAGATGATGATGATTTCCTTCCTCACTATGGCAAATGTGTATCTGAATTTCTCCTTCTTGTGATCACATTTATGACCCCTTTGGCTGCAATACTCACAGCTAGGTCTTTCTGAGTCCTGGCCGTTATTACACCATAACTATGCTGTTTTCTGTAATGGAACCTTATATTGAAGGGAATACATTAATTGAACATATGGGGCTGTCATTCGACTAATGATGTTGCAATGCCAGCAATAAAATTGTTCACAATTTAAAATCCCTTGGAATTATACCAGCCTAGCCTTTTACTAGAATGCTCTATTAAACATGTTACTTAATGTGGAGTTAGAGTTTCAGATTTAGGAACTTCCTTTCTTTTGGACAGTAATACTATACAACTGGGTAGAGATGGATCAGGAAATAAAAGTCTGCCAAACTTATTATTAGAACGTCATCTATCTCCCTCTGTATTTAACATATATAAAAGATTAGATTCAATAACACCTACACTAAGTGTACACGGTCTGTGTTTAATAACATCCCTACCACATTTTTGTGCTTTATAGTTACTCAAAAAATTATACTAAGCATACGTGTAGTCTACACTTTATGGTAACCTTTATATATTCCCCTCAATATTAAAAGCTGCTAGAAAATCAGCAGGAAAACTAAAATTAACAGGAAGTTGTGAGTTATGCTTGTGTTGTCTGTTCACTTAGAGCAGTATACACTTACTGTACACTTAGTGTAGGCTTTATTGAATCCCAGGGACTGCATATGTCCTAAAATGTATACAACTTTCCACTTTCATCTTCTGTAACTTTTGTTATTTTTCCCCTACACAGCTTGTACTGGCAGCACCCAGGTTTGTAAAACTCGGAAAATGCTGTAATATGACTTATTGTTCTTATTCTCCTAGTGTTTCCTACCATAATGTGTTGTTAATTTCCCTAATTAAGTAAACTATGCGGCATTGTGTGCCTTTATAATCGTTAGAAATAATTTTGACCTCTAAGGACATGGTTCAATTACATGCATGGTTTTCAGCAGTGTTTATTACAAAGACAGCAACTCTGCCTGGTTTTGGTTTTATAGATTGATGTAAATTGCTGAAATTTGCTTTTACTTTAGTCACTAAACTGCAAACACTACTCTGTGCTTGAGGGCTAACTTTTCACCCAGTGGAACTTGGCTCAGGGGGACTACTTGGAAAATAAAAGTAATAACTAGATAAATACATGCAAACACACATGTTCCACCATGGTGTGTGTGTGTGTGTGTGTGTGTGTGTGTGTGTGTGTGTGTGTGTGTGTGTGTGTGTGCACGTGTGCATGCTAAATGATATAATATAAAACAATTCTTGTAAATGTTGTCTGTTCGCTTGTGTTGTTACATTAATCACAAAAAAGTGTTTCATATTGCCATTGTATCATCATTACATTAGATAATACAAACAGCATTTACCAGTTAGAAATAGACAGTGCACGTGTGTTTGCACACACACACACACACACACACACACACACACACACACACACACACACATACACACACACATGCACACATATACACATTAAAACGAACACGTCTACATTTCAATAATAAGACTAGCCACTTTGCTACATTAATACAAGATGTTGCCCATTAAATTTAAATTTAGTTTCATGAGCATGTTATGATTTTTCTTCAAAGGTCCTGCATATTCTAAACTTGGGAGTGGGTTGCTTTTTAATTATGTTTATTTCTTATGTATATCTTGATTTATCAATCCAATTCTTAGATCTGTGAACCCTGTTTGAACTGCAAAAGCAAAATAAAGAGTAATTCTGTAAACAATGCACTCATAATTGGTACAAAAATATGGTTATGTTGTTATAGGCTTTATTATAAAAATGGAAAAAAATATTGCACTATGATGTAGTAAATGACAAAAACATCTACTTCCCAAAATGCATTACATTGAAATGTTATTCTAATTTTGGCAACATCTACAAAAATAGCCTTTATCAGTTACAATTGTTTGCCATCCATGGATTGCTAGCAATCAAAGCATGTTTATAATGTTTGAAAAGTAAAGACAATGAGAAGTTACAATAACAAAGTATATGTCAATAATTCATGCTTATCACAAAAAGATTAGCACTGTAATGTTAATCAAGAAGCAAGAGTGCAAAAATTATATAGCTCTTACTGAAAATATTTACTAGAAATAACATGCGTTGCAGATTCAGGATACTTTATTGATATTTTTATTTTATTTATTTATTTACTTGCTGATGAGAACATTAAATTGCCATGTCATATGCGATACTTTTTGCATCTCATGTTCTCATATTGCTGTCGCAGTACAGTGCAGTTTCTCCCTAAGAATAATGGTATAAATAATACATTTTGTACAGAGCAAAATTTCAGAGATGCTTGTTAAGTGTGACATTTGTTTTTTTTAAATATTGTCCCTGCTACAACTGAATGCACAATAACTATGCAGAGCCATTAGAAGGAAAAAATCGCAAATATTTAACAGCTTATTCCACTTGCTTTGCGATTTTTTGTCACTTGTCACTCTTGTGCTGATCTGTCAATCTACCTATGCGCACACACACACACACACACACACACACACACACACACACACACACACACACATATATCATATATATATATATATATATATATATATATATATATATATATATATATATATATCTACACGCACACACACACACACACACACACACACACACACATACACACACATACACACATGCTTGGCATACACACACACAAGACGCACAAGACACACAATTAAAGAGTTAATTCTTGTCTTTAGTTTCTGACATTCTGATTCAAAATGTGTTTACATCTCCATTTCGAGCAGACTTGGTAGAACAGAATGTGAGAAATGTCAGGAAATTTAAAGTTACTGTAGAAAGCTGCAGTTACTTAGCAACTGAATCTTGTATAACTTCACCTAAGGCTTGAATTTAACAAGTCAGAGGGGAATTGAAATAATAGCACTAGAGATAAGTAGCATTTATAGCAATTGTTAACTTCTTGCTTGAGTGATATAGTGTTATTGTTCCCTTTACTGTGATGCATTCAAATGATCAGCACCAAATTTATTTAAAATGATTTGGAAACCTGAAAAAAAAATTAAAATATGTTTAGAGTAGTGAAAGCAGCCTTATTCTGAAGGTATATATTTCAAAGTGTTTTGCAGCAGATGCTATTTGCTTTTCATAAAAAAGACATAAAAAATGAAGGAAAGAGTTAAAGAAATACACATGATTAGTTATCACATTATTTCTATCTGAAAAATCACCAATCTGCGAATGCTCACCTCCTGTAAAAATAATTGACTTTGTAAGACAATTTCTGTTTTTCCCCTGCAAAACTGGAACATAGGAGAGTTATGAAGGTGTACCCAATCTGTTTTCATTTTGCATTCTTAACACATTCATTAATTTTCTTTGAAAACAGCAGTAATCAGACAAAAGGGCTAATTTACAATGTAATAACCGTTCAGTGCAAACAGAAGCATAGTTAATGCAAGAAGCTATAAATAAAATAAGTATGGACTGTTTGGCAGACCAAAGTTTGATTCTGTTCTCTTCCTCTTGAAAACAATCTCACCATAACTGTGCTGTTAACTGCTCTGACAACCTATGGACCCTCTTAAAAAAAAATATATATATATATACATATGAATATCAGGGATCATCTGCTTACCACAGAAAGAAATAGAATTATGCAAATAATCAGTCAAATTAATAGTCTATGGTCTGATGTGCTTACAAGATACAAATGTTAAAACTGGTATATTTTTCAGAGAATGCTGTGATCACAAAATAGTAACCAGAAAATTATTTTCTTTTCTTTTTCCTCCCTCACTGAAACTGTTCTTTGTAGAATCAAGAATAATGCCATTTTGTCTCTTCTAGATCTCCTTTCTGTTGCTTGGTTTTAAAGTCTGTAGAGCCAAAGAAGGCTGGGCTGCATCTTACAATGTTGTACACAAAGTGTGAAATAGCCCCAAGGTGGTGTGATAACACCACAGACTAACTTAGAATTGCAGATCTTGTCTCAGATCTCACTTTTATCAGAGAACAAACTAAACAATCAGAGAATGCTGTACTTAGAAAACTGTACTAGAGAATAGCCACCCCCTTTAATTTTTGATAATTGGAAACATACTTAAAAACACTGCCCACAGAAACACAAATATGGGTTAATATTAGTTATACAATACACCTTTTATCAATAATTGATATACTGAAACATTGAAAACAATGAGTTTTATCAAATCTATGAAATGTCTAACATGTAAATATCCAAAAATGACATTTTTGCTGGGCAAGCAAGCTCTCTTTGCCTCTGTACCCCTCTCTCGCTCCTTTAAATATAACAGTTCTTATACTGCACAGCAGCGGGGAAAAAGGAGAACTTCCCTTAGCACAGTATTTCCTGATCTTGTAAAAAAATATAAACCATAGAACTGATTATCCGTATAAATGAACAGAACATATCCATTTAATGGCACATATCCATTTAATTGCACTATCAATCTACTTCCAGATAAAACTCCAGCACTGGCCAATCTACTACAACTACAAACTAATACTAGACCACTTCACTCTATTAATAAAACGCTAATTAAGATGACCAAAAGCAGTAACACTGCAGAGGACTCTCTTTTCCCTGATTACATAGGTAAAATCTGGAACTCCCTACCTTCTGCTGTTACCTCAGTAGACTCAAAGCTTACATTTAAAAGACTCCTCAAAGAACATCTAAAACTCACATGGATATGTTCTTGCCCACCCACCGGGTTGACCTCCATAACCTTACTCACCCTGTTACCCTTTCTCTTCTTCCTGTCTCACAATATCACTAAGAGGAACTGTAGCTTTCTTAATCTCTAGTTTCTTCACAATATCATCTCTGCATCTGGCCCCTTTACTAGTACCTATACAGATGGTCACACCACAACTCTGATAAGACGCTCTCTTTATAAACCTTTTTTATAATGTTCTTTGTTTCTTCCTACATCTTTACACCTACTTTTTCTTACTTTCTCATTTAATCCTTACCCCTGCCACTTAACTCTATTGTTTCACCTGCTAATACACACCTTACAACATCTAAAGGGTGCATATCCCAACTGTATAATGTATATTTATGCAACTCCTTGACACATAGTTAACATAAATATCCCACTCTGTAGTTCTGCCCACCTATGTGTTGTCTCATCCAATTCTAAAACTGTATAAGATGTGCACATTCCATGTAACTATGTTACTCTTATGATGCATAACTCTGCAGCTTTTCTATTTTTAAAGCTTTGTATATCTTTGCAAAATTGAATGATATGTATAAACCGATTGTACTTGTTATTTGATCTGTGGAGCTTTTCTCCCCGGGCCTCTGGTGAAAATGGACATGTATCCAGTTGGACTTTCCCCGTCAACAAATGTAAAATAAATAAATAAAATAAATAAAATACTGTAACCTGCAATTAATTGATAATGTGCAGCAGTCAAAGAAAAAAAAAAATAACGCAGCAAAGAAAAATTCAACTAAAGCATTATCAATTTAACCTGTATCACTGCATCTATATCTATTTCTGTGTCTATATCTAATCTATATTTATCTATAGATATAATCTCTCTGTCTCTCTCAATTCATTACATCAGCAAATCACTACATTTGCATAAACAAAAATCGAACACAAACTGTTAAAACTCGATTACTGAAAAGGTGGCAAGCCCCCCCCCCCAATCTACCACACTCTCAGATAATTATATATACCAACTCCGAGATGACAAAGCAGTGGGGAAAGAGAAAAGTCCCACTCCCCACTGTGTAACAATCTGCAAAAGTACAGCTGGTTTTCTGTGGTGAACCTGCAGTTTGACAAAACAATCTTTCTAACTAAACGTTTGATGTAACGAATGCATGATCAAGCACACTGTATCCATATGTATGTAGTTGTATTTATATATATATATATATATATATATATATATATATATATATAGTTAGTCAAAGTCACTTAGTTCTTAGTTCTCTTTTCCAGGTTTTTATTGCATTATTTAATTCTCTTCTCCAGGTTTCCTCCTTAGCCGTTATTTAACCTTTCTAGGGAGCTTTTATATTAACAAACAAGGCTGTTCCAGAGGTATGTGAAACCTCAGAATTATATTTAGCTGTGTCTTTCCATATGCCTTTATTCCTTCTAGGGTCCTGAGCTTTAGGATAATATGACAATGATCAGAGAACCACCTTTCACCTATTTAACACATCTAGAACCTCTGTTGCAGGAGCTGCGGTGGTGGTGCTGTGGTAGCATTGTCGCCTCACAGTTAGACGTTGCCCATTCGATTCTCAGTTAGAGCATCTTCTGTGTGTCGACATGCGTGAATGGGCATTCCTTCATTGAAGGTTGGGCATTAGGCCTGGCAAGCCAGCATGTAAAAATCTACTGCCAATCATTAGTAGACCGGAGTTCCGCTGTGGCGATCCCTAACCGGGAAAAAGACGAAAGACACAAACAAGTAACCTCTGTTGCAGCTTCCATCTTGCTAAAACTGTATCCAGTCTGCTTCTCTGTCTCACGTTATCTTCTAAGAAAGCAAAAGGCAGCACATCAAGTTAGTCCCTTCTACATAAACTTACCAAACCTAGCCTTCATTTCTGTTCTCTTTTCTTCCCAAAACTGGCCTTTATTATGATGTCCTTTTCTGCTGAGCTTAAACATCAACAGTCCATCAAGGTGGTCACACTGTAATCTCCCATTCAGCTTCCAGTTACCCTGAAAAACTGGATAGTCTTAAGAAGTGAAGTATTCAGAATCAAAACTGTGGCTGTATGTTTTCCCCTTTTCATATTCTTCATTCTATTTTCTGTTCTATGACAGCTCTTCTACCATGATGATACTTAGTAACAGGCTGTTGTGTGTACATCAGTTTCTTTTCATTTGCAATAGTTCTTCATTGTATACGACAAGGCTTTCTTATACCTCTTCAAGCTTAAACTGGATGAGATGCCATCTTATAGAATCTGAACTCAGGCTTGGATTCATGAAAATATCTGCACTTTTTGGTAGCCCGTTTCACGCAATTAGTAGCCAAGCACTGCGTGGGGAGACTCACAGACATACTGACAGTGACTGAGACGATCTGGAAAATTCCTCAGTCTGTGCAGTATGCAAATGGAGGCATAATGACATGCAAATTATGAATAGCATTAAATTTAGGACAATATAGGATTCAAGTGACGATAAACAATATTTTTCAGAAACATACATATTTCATGCAGAGAATTCCTACTGCCAGGATTATTGACTGCTCCAAGATCTTGGAGTTATAGGGGACAGACCATGAAAATATATACAGGATAGCTACTGCTTTAGTAATAAGTATGTGCAAGAGTGTCATCTTGCTACAAGTACTCATGGGAATGCATGTCATCACCTCTGGTGGTACTTAGTCATACTTCAGACACACACACACACACACACACACACACACACACACACACACACACACACACACACACACACACACACAAATGGTTGAAACACATACACAAACACACACACACACAGACACTATAACTGCCTAACATCTCATAATTCCATAAACTCCATAAAAAACTAACAACCACGTCACAAAATATAAATAGTGAACACTGCTGTGTGGAAAGAAGCACCATGCTGGATCTGTTCATTAACACTGGAAAATTACTAAGCAAATCATCACAGTGACAATAAAAGCCTAGCCACATACAAGCATAAGGAGGCAAACTTAAAAGTTTGTGCCACCCATTTATGAGCACTTAGACATGCTCATCTCCCAAATCAAGACTGTACATAATAGCCTTGGTGTAAATTTACATGTACCCATCCAATAATAAAGACTAGCCTTAAATGCAGACAATTTAGTACTTTGCTTGACCTGCAATGGTAACGTATTTCACAGGCTGGGAGCACATTGAGTTAGGAATGAATCATTTCAGTGAGTCTTGTTTATTTGTTGTAGTAAATTTAGGTCATTAGTATGAGTGCTTGTAGATCCACTGGTTTTGCAAAGAAATAGGAGGTCAAATAAGACTGGGTCTTTCATGACCCAAAAAGTGAGACACAGGTCACGTCAGTGGTGTAGCAGGATCTCTACCAAGTATAAAGAGAGTTGCACTAATCTATTGGTATGTTTTTCTTCTCTCTTTTTGCTTCCCTTCCCTCCTTTTGACAGCTGTCCCTGTGTGCCATGTCCTTGCTGAGTCTGCTGGCATGCCCATCTTCACTTGGTCCAATGCTGAAGGACATCCTGGAGTATCATGCTGCTATTACATCCAGTGAGAAGTAGGGTTGTTTGTTGGCCTACTCATATTACTCCCTCCCTCACTTGCAGACGTATTGGTCTGCCTGAGGGGCAGGCATGCAACAGTGATGTGGGGTATATCATCCTGCCTCCGTGGTAGCTCAGTCAAGACTCCACCCTATTCTTTAGTGAATATACTAACAGAGATAAAGCAACTGGAATTGAGATCTTTAGAAATGGGTAAGAGAAAACTATATTGGAAAAAAATGGGAATTGTGGGAGCAATATATACAAGGAAGGAATTAGGTTTAAAAGAAGGTAGGACTTAAATGAGCTATGTAATGTTTGACTGAAAATGATTGGGTAGATTACAAGTGATATATAATGTTTGCACCTGAGAGTGAGTTAGTATGGTTTGTGATGTAAAATGCTTGCAACTAGGACTGTGTTGGTGTAGTTCATTTTCATCTATATAAATGTATGATTGCTTATGTCATAAGTGATGGTTTAATAAAGATGCTTCTTGTTTAAAAACAGGGGCAGAAATTGAATAATTTATGTAATGCTGCTTAGGTTATAAGATATATAACAATATATGTGAAGTATAATGTTTGTTAATTTACTACAGTTTGATTACTTTTGTATAAATGGAAATTTGCCTGTGTCACAACTGGTAATTCACTAAAGGTGATAAAAAAAGACTTCACCCTATTACCCCCTTCTAAGTATCCTACAAGCACGCCATCCCTAGCATCCACCAGGAATAGACATAGAAGATGCCCACAGGTCTGCCACCCACTCTAGATGGTAATGACCATCCCTCCCTGCTGTTCCATCAGTCACCCAAGATGCTAATTAAAACAGGTTAGGCTGCGACATAGACAGGGCTTTATCCCTCTGCATCACCGGAGCAGCTTAATCTATTGGTATAGTATAGCAATTTAAAGCTTTTAATTTTGCTACTTAAAAATTGTTGGGAGCTTTCCTTTCTATACGCCTTCATATGCAGGCCCATTGGATGTGTGAAGTACCACTACTGGTGGATTCCAAGATATGTGTGGCTTTGAGAATACTGGCTACAAGGACCATTCACTGACCAGTGGGGCACATTCTGAGTGCATCCCAGGAATCTGCTTCCAGAAATTCTACCAGTTCATTGATGCAATATTACAATATGTGAGGGAGCATATGTGGATTCTATGTACCAAAGTGCAAACAGGCGAAAGCATGCAGACATTTTATGACATTACTCAGGTACCTAAGGACCTAGGGCCATAGAGTGGATCCCTATTAAAATGTCAGCAATTGAAATGCACAGATAAGCTGAGAAAAAAAAAAAGACCAAAAATACAGGAGAAGAGTTTGTTTGTCTTTTCGGCTTTTCCCAGTTAGGGGTTGCCACAGCAGAACTCCAGTCCCCTAATGATTGGCAGTAGATTTTTATGGTGCCAAGTTGCCAGCCCAATGCCCAACCTTCAGCAAAGGCACACCCATTCATGCATGTCTTTCGGAGGCCACTCGACCATGGGGAGGACATGCAGACTCCACACAGAAGGCACTCCAGTCGAGAATTGAACAGGAGAACCTCTTGCTGTGAGGCAACAACGCTACTGCTGTACCACCGTGGCTGTCAAGAGTGAATCTCAAAAATCTATTTTTTCCTTTAAACTTCTTTTTGCAGAGAGAGGAAGCCCCAATGCACACTCTTCATGTGAGGACAAGCTCCTCACATCACTAGAACTTATATATACCAACCCTGAGTCCTTGGAGAAAAGGGAATATTCCAAGAAATGGAATCATGGACTTACTATATGTAAGTCTGATCTTTTGACCATTCAGTCTCTATGTTTCAGGACTCAATCTAGCAGATCCCAATGTTTTATATGGTTACCTCATAGACTACACCTACACTAGATAAAATTACCACACTTGGAGACAATGATATATTAGCCATAAGGAGTTCCATTCCATCAACTGCCAAATGCATTTTAATCCACAGAGTACAATATATGATATGTCTGCAGACCATCCAGAGAGATCCCATGACTCCGCCATCTGGCAGACATGTGCCTTATACCAGCAATTCTCAATGAGTCATTGTCTACAGAGATATCCTTGTGGCAATGCTGGATATGCTCTGAATCCATGGTTAATGATACTGGTTAGAAACTACAGACCATGGCAGAGAATGCCTATAATAATGCCCTGTCACAGTCTCTAGTCATTGATGAATGTACATTTGGCCTGCTAAATGCTCACTTCCACTGTCTGAGCATATCTGGTAGCACATTGACTTATCACCCTGCAGCATGCAGTAAAATGTTCGCAGAGTTGCACAACATGTTGATATGCACACATTTATGGCAAGGTAGAGACATTCAGAGAAGGAAGTCCTTGAGCCAGCGACAGGGAAAGTCCATAATTGGGGGGGGGGTCTATGGAGGTCCTAGCTGCAGGGATGATTATGCCAGATGGAGACAGGCACTCCGTGCAATGGCACAAGCTAACAGGCCATGGCTGGTTCATAACTACATACCAGAATAAGCAGTACACACAACATAAAAATAATTATGCATGCAGACCTATGCCCAGGCTGTGCTAGACCATGCATTGATTGGTCACACTGCGCATAAGATTTAGGCTACCTAAGAAACACATTACAGAGGACAGAGCACAGTTGTCATCATATGCATAGGTTGGAAGAGCCATAATGGCAACTGTTAAGAATGGAAAATCTGTATGCATGTGTGTGGGGTGGGGTGAAGGGATAATGCTATGCGTCTGTGTGTGTATGGATGTGGGTTTGTTTGATTCTCAAGTGTGGGCGGATGATTGAGGGGAGCTGGGTAGAGTGGCCAATGAATGGATGACATCTACAGTGTCATGTGATTGTTTAGTGGTGGGTTCTACAGATGAGTGTGTGTGTGTGTGTGTGTGTGTGTGTGTGTGTGTGTGTGGGGGTCTTTTTGTGTGGGTCTGTTGCTTAAGTCCTCTGGATAAGTCTGGTGCACCAGCAGGAGAAGACTGGAGGATCCTTTCTCCTGAGATTGCCATAGACATGTTTTACAGCAATGCACAGAGAACAGACTGTGAGATGATTGGAGACAGTAGCTCACACTACAGATGTTCTCCACATGTACATCCTATTCATATGTCCCTCCATGTCATCCATAGTGCTCTCAACACTGGATGAAACTCTGGAGGTGGTGGTATTATAGTTCCTAGCCTGTGCTTCCCATGGTGGATCCACCCCCAGAGGCAGAGTTGGATCAGCCATGGGAAGTGCTCCATGCACACTTACACATCTTACCCATGCACTCCCAATAAAACTACTCCTACTTAATAGGTTGCACTGCACTACTATTGCAAATAGTAATCCATGCTCAGACATATCATTTATAGCATCACCAATGGATCTGCTCTGTGCACTGTGCAACTCAGCAATGATATTTACAAATCAACTTTGAATTTCTGGATTGAATGGACCCCATTGCCACATTGTCAAGAAATCCAGCAACTATATCAGAGTTGTTTCTATGGGTGGACACCCTCTCATTCCATTGTTTTGCCAGGTAGGCTATCCTAGTGTGTTCTGCAACAATCATGTTTGTCGTCCTTCTACATACTGGATCATAATTCTGATTTTAGGCACTGACAGCAGTTATTTCATCTGTAAAGTAATTCCAGACACTTACATGAAAGTCTCAGTCAGATCTTTCATGGTAGAAATTCTGCTAATCAGACTGATGAAAAGCCTGTAGCAGAGTGTAATTATCTGTAATAATTCTATAATTTCATAAACTCCATAAAAAACTAATAATCAGAGCAGCAAAACATATTACTCTAAGCTTCAATCTGAACATACTAACAATACTAGAAAATTCTGAAATACTATCCCCTCCCTCCTTCACCCCAGCAGTAAAGACAACCCATGCCCAAACCCTAACTGCTATGACCAAGAAACAGCCTCTGTATTTAACACCTTCTTTGTGGAATGTATAGGCAAACTTACTGCCAGCTTCCCCAGATCCCCTCCAATATCTTCCCCCCTCCCCATACCTTCCCTTCCGATCTCAAAACGCATACCCCTTCCTTCCTCAATCTTGTGCCCACACACATAATAAAAAACTCCTCCTCTAACTGAAACCATGTTCTAACACACCAGATAATTTACCTGCATCCTTCCTTAAACTATCTGACAACAGCATAACCTTCCCTATCTCCATCATAATAAATGGGTCCATCCAAGAATCTTATGTTCCTTCACTTTGGAGACAAGCATTCATCATCCCACTCCATAAAGGTGGCAAAAACACTGACACCACTAATTTCTGTCCTATTGCCATGCTTTCCCCACTTTAAAAGTCCTGGAAAAATGTATTCACTCACAACTGATGCCTTACAACCTCAGCATAATGCATCTGAGATTATCCAAGTGCAACTAACTCTGGGCAAGACCGCAATCCAAATTGTAGCTTGCTACAGATCCCCTACTAGGCCCCAGGATTCCCACTCCTAATTTCTTGATACAATGGAAAATATTAGGGTACAACCTAACACCCTAATGGGTGATTTCAACTACCCCACCATTAACTGGGAAAACTACTCATGTACCAACTCTTTTGCTCAACGTTTTCTGGAATTCATAAATTCCAATGCCTTGGATCAACTTATTCACACCCCCACCAGGGGCAGCAATATCCTAGATCTGGTCATTACTAACATGGGCAACTGGTGTTCTACACCAGAGGTCAATTCCTCATTGGTCAGATCCGACCACAAGCTAATCACCCTAGACATCCACATCCCACCCCCACCCCCAGTTAGGGAAACCACCGTAAAAAAAGTTCTCCAAAGCCAACTTCACGCTTCTTAAGACAGAAGTGGCAAACTTCATGATACCCATGCTGATGGACAATAGAGGTATGACTGCTCTACACAAATGCACTTTATAAGCACTTACACGGGTGCATGGATCATGCAATCCCTAACAGAAACAAGATGTTATCCCCCCAAAAAAGGAAGCCAATCTGGTGGTCCCCTGCCATAAACAAACTCTACAACAGAAGAAAGAAACTGTTGCAAAAAAGAGTAAAATCCCATGATTGGAGGAACTCCCTGGTCAGCCTCAGTAAGAAGCTGAGATCTCTCATAAAATCCTCCAAAGCTAGTTACAAAAACAAAATCGCTCCTGACTCTAAAGACAACAACAAAGTATTCTATAGCTATGTCAAGAATCTCAATGGCAACACTCAGATTTGCTCTGAGTTACAGCACAATGGCACTAAATATACAGAACCAACTGATATTGCCAACATCCTGGCAGATAGGTTCAGTGCTACCTTTACTGCCCTCTCATCCCCTAAAGGGCCCATCTCTATACCTGAAAAATGCAAAGTTCCTGCAATCACGGCTGCACAGGTAAAAAAAAACACACTCTCCAAAGCCAAGAACACAGCATCCATGGGACCTGACAACATCCCAGGCTGCATTCTACATGAACTACTGAATGAACTGGCAGCCCACCTAAGTACCGTGTTCAATCATAGCCTCACCTTATGCTATGTACCCATTGAATGGCGCACAGCGGCGGTTATCCCACTCCACAAAGGGGGAGCCACCAAAGACCCCGGAAACTACTGCCCCATTAGCTTGATGAGCCTGGTCTGCAAGGCTATGGAACGTATCATCATGGAACTTATAAACAATGTTGTTGTGTCTTTCAGCTTTTCCTGGTTAGGGGTCGCCACAGCGGAACTCCGGTTCGCTAATGATTTGTAGTAGATTTTTACGTGCCAAGTTGCCAGCCCTGATGCACAACCTTCAACGAAGGTACGCCCATTCACACATGTCTCCACACAGAAGATGCTTTAGCTGCGAATCGAACAGGACAACGTCTTACTGTGAGGCAACAATGCTACCGCAGCACCACCACTGCAGTTGGAACTTATAAACAATGACATTGGTAAACTCCAAACTCTGGACCCCACCCAGTTTGGGTTTGTAAAAGGCAGATCATGTCTCCTAAACCTGATAGACTTCTTTGAAGCGGTCACCAAAGTTGTAGATGAGGGAAAGGTGGTTCAGACAGCCTATCTAGATCTTGTCAAGGCTTTCAACACCATCCCCCACTCTGGAATTATAGATAAACTCACTAAACTTGGTATAAATCCCTATGTCACAAGATGGGTTGCTAACTGTCTCACTGACAGAACCCACACTGTGAAAGTAGCAGACTCCAAATCCAGCTTCAGACCAGTGAAAAGTGGAGTACCACAGGGTTCAGTCCTGGGTCCTCTTCTGTTTGGTATCTACTTCTCTGAAGTACAGGCTAATACAGAAGGTTTTTGGCTAATGAAGTTCGCAGATGACTGCAAACTAGGAGCCATAATCAAAACTCCAAATGATGTGGCCATCCTACAAAAGGGCCTCACTGAGACAGATGCCTGGTGTCAAAGCCATGGCCTCAAGCTCAATGCCAAAAAGTGCATTGTCATCCCTTTTGGTAAAAGCTCTGTACCCATGAACTACCACATAGGCAGTAGTCTACTTAACACTGAAAGTGTGATAAGAGACCTTGGGACACAGGTGGACAGTAGTCTCTCCTTTGATAATCACATCACCACAGTAGTCAGGAAATCCTTCTACGTGGCACACCTCATCACAAAAAGTTTCTCATCCAGAAAAAAAGAGGTCATTGTTCCCTTATACTCGTCACTCATTAGACCCATTATAGAGTACAATGCCCCTTTTGGTATGTACCTTGCAAGACATCTACAATAACTGGAAAGGCCGCAGAAATACCTCAGAAAGAGGATTACCGGCCTCAAACAGATGCCCTATGCAGACCATCTCAAAAAACTGCAGCTTTACTCTGACACATATCGCTTACTCAGAGGCAATCTCTGCCTAACACACAAAGCTATACCAAACCCAGAGCTTTTGGACATAGTCCACTTAAAGAAATCCCAATCCCTCTGAGCTATATGCTCTAGGGACCTAAATCTTGTCACCGCAATAAACAGAACATACTGGAGGGATAGATTCTGTCCCAGAGACTTCCCATACTTTGGAACAAGCTACCTATCTATATCAAACAAAGCTCCTCATTAGCATTCTTCAAGAAAAATCTTGATGATTGGATGGGAGTTAGGAAATTCACCCCAAGGATCATTTCTGTGTCTCTTCTCAACAGTGCCACAGGAAAATACTTTTCTAGTGTGGCAAAAGCCAGGGTACCTTTTGGCTAGGCTTATATAGGCCCTAGCACCAATAGCCTAGTACTTACCTTTGAACCTATGAATCCCCACACAACATGGATTCCATCCTGGCCACAGTACGATCACTGCACTCCTCTCCTTTCTCAAGTTCATTAACCATCCACATGACTCTGGCAAAATCGTATCAACCCTGTTTCTAGACCTTTCCAAAGCATTCAGCACCATCTCCCACCCTATACTCCTATCACAGCTCTCCTCCCTCAAGCTCTCCCCTTCCACCATAGCTTGGTTCACCTGCTACCTCTCCAAAAGACAGCAAGCTGTTAAATGAAACATTCCACCTCTTCCTTTCTATACACTGTACTGGGATATCCCAAGGTTCAATCCTTGGCCCCTTAGTTTTCAATATATTCATCAACAACTTTCACCACTCCATCTCCAATTCTACACTAATTCAGTATGTAGATGATTCAACAATCATCTGCTCAGCTGACACCCCTTCCGACCTTCTGCAGATAACCCAGTCAGCTTTCTCAAATACTGAAACCTGGATGCAAAACAACCAACTAGTCCTTAACACCAATGAAACCAAATTAATGATTTTCCCCATCTAAACACTCCCCCATTGATAAAAACTCCTTCAATATCATAAGCCAGAATAATACCCCCATTGAAATTGTCTCTCCCACCAAACTGCTTGATGTCATTATTGACAAATATGTAACATTCGATATACACATCCAAACTAACATTAAAAAAAAAAAAAAAAAAAAAAACACCAAAAATTAGGACTCCTATATAGGCATAACCGTTATCTCACCCTCTCCACCAGAAAGACCGTTGTATCCACATACCTTCTACCCTCCCTAATGTATGTCACTCCTCTGTTCTTGAATCTTCAGCTCAGCCTTCAAACTAAATTAGAAACCTGCTGCAATAAAATCTGCAAATTCGCCAGCAACTTTAAGAACTCATCCCATCACTGCATTTCCCTCCACTCACTTCAATGGCTTGAGCTTCCCAACTATCTGAACCTCCTTAAATTCACCACAGCCCATAAGCTCATATTTAACCCATCCTCATGTCCATCTCTGTCTCCACCTCCTTAGCTTTCTATATTCCTAATCGCTCACTTAGGACAGAAAATCAGAACCTGCTCAAAATCTACAAACCTTTACGGCCACCTGGACACTCTCTTCGATCCTGCTCCTTAGCTAAGCTATGGAACTCTCTTCCTCCCTCCCTTAGAAATACTCATAACCAGTCTAACTTTAATTCCCCCTCCATTCCTATCTTCAAAGTGGGAATGCCCTTAGTCCTTCCCCACATAGGTTCATAGGTTCATACTAGGCTATCTGCCCTAGGGCATTTATAAGCCTAGCCAGAGTGTGTTTGGCTTTCGCCACCCATTTTAAATAAATTTTGCTATGCCCTTTTTTGAGGTTAGTATACTGTGCCTCTGTCTAACAGTGACACAGAAGTGATACCCGGGGTAAACCTACAATCTCCCATCCACTCATCAAGATTCCTCTTGAAGAGAGTCAATGAGGGACTCTGCCTAACCTGGACTGGGATTTTATTCCATAGTGAAGGGAGCCTCTGGGTTATGAATCTGTCCCTCCAGCATGTCCTATTTATTTCAGTGCTGAGTTTCAAGTCTCTCGAGCACGTAGCTTGATGGGATTTGGATTTTCTGAGGTGCAGCATGTCCATTAATTCCGGGTTGGACATGGCTTTATACATCAGGCACAGATCGCCTCTGAGCAAGCGGTATGCCACTGAGTAGAGCTGGAGTTTCTTTACCCGGGCATCATATGGCATCTGTTTGAGCCCTTTGATCCTCTTGGTGAGGTACTTTTGGGGTCTTTCCAGTTGCTGCAGGTGGCTGGGAAGGTACATGCCAAAATGGGCATTGTACTCAATTATGGGCTTGATGAGGGATGAGTAAATAGGCACAATGACCTCCCCTGATCTAGATGTGAATCTCTTCATGATTAGGTGGGCTATATAAAATGTTTTTCTAACCACTTTGGCCAAGTGGTTGTCAAATGAGAGATTGCTATCAACTTGGGTCCCCAGGTCCCTAACTACTTCTTCTGCATAGTTCTACATAGGACCCTCCTATATCAAAACCCACCTTCTAACTTAGTGCATCATCTCTGCACTCACATCATTTGCCATCCTACTCCTCCTTAACCTCTAAATTTTGTTAATAGTTCATTCCCAACAATTTATCGTCCTCAATTGTAATTCACTTTAAATGACCCTTAGACTGTTCTGTTGCCAGATTTGTACTACTATTATTGTGGAATATAAAATTGTAATTGTAATTCACTGTTCATGACTCTTAGTCTGTACACTTGCCAGGTTTTATTATTATTGTAGAATATAGATTTTGTTTACTGTAGAATGCTGCATAAAGCTTTCATAAGCATAAGGCTTTCATTTGCATAAGGCATTGTACTAAATTATGGGCCTGATGAGGAATGAGTAAAGAGGCACGATGACCTCCCCTGATCTAGATGTGAATCCCTTCATGATTAGGTGGGCTATATAAAATGTTTTTCTAACCACTTTGGCCACGTGGTTGTCAAATGAGAGATTGCTATCAACTTGGGTCCCCAGGTCCCTGATTACTTCTTCTGCATAGTTCTACATAGGACCCTCCTATATCAAAACCTACCTTCTAACTTAGTGCATCATCTCTGCACTCACATCATTTGCCCTCCTACTCCTCCTTAACCTCCAAATTTTGTTAATAGTTCATTCCCAACAATTTCTCGTCCTCAATTGTAATTCACTTTAAATGACCCTTAGACTGTTCTGTTGTCAGATTTTTACTACTATTATTGTGGAATATAAAATTGTAATTGTAATTCACTGTTCATGGCTCTTAGACTGTACAGTTGCTAGATTTTATTATTATTGTAGAATGTAGATTTTTTTTTACTGTAGAATGCTGCATAAAGCTGTATGACTTATTTGCTTTGTATTTGTATATGCTAATATGTTTGTCATTATTACTGGAGATTTTCTCCCTGGACCACGACTGAAAACTGACTCTTTTTAGCCCCAGTGGACTTCCTCAGTCATCAAACTGAAATAAATAAATAATAAATAATAATATAATAAATCTGCAAGGCACAATTTTCTGTTTGAATACTTTCAACCTTCTGAAATGACAACCTTCAATTGCAAAGAAATATGTATCTATGTATGTGTCTTTCGGCTTTTCCCGGTTAGGGGTCGCCACAGCGGAACTCCGGTCCGCTAATGATTGGCAGTTGATTTTTACATGCCGAGTTGCCAGCCCTGACACACAACCTTCAACAAAGGTACGCCCATTCACTCATATCTCCACGCAGAAGACGGTCTAGCTGAGAATCGAACCGGACAGAATCTTACTGTGAGGCGACAATGCTACCGCAGCACCATACCCTTAAATAGGTAGAGTTTGCCAAGAGACAGAATTGACAAGACTTGTGTTCCAGTCCAAAATGTAGAGGGGTCTACACTCATTTACATATGGAGTGCATGTAGAAGAGTTATGTGCATTATTTATTTGTGTGTTTTACTGAGATGTGGCTGGGGTGAAAAAGCATTCTAAGAAGGACTTATAGTGCATTTGTGGCAAATTCTGACATCTTTAAGTGTATAGATCACAAAGTAAAGCATGAAGGCTCCATCTACTTTTTGGAGGACTGCAGTGTTTTTCACTGGCATCTTGGTAGTAACACAGGCCGAGAACAGGACATCACTGTCAGTTTTTCCCATCCTATCTACTTGTGACATATACTGCTCCTGTGTTTCACTGTATCTATGGCCAAAGTTCCATCACTCTATATAGGACATGGGAGAATATGCATGTGAATCCACCATTCAGAAAGATCAGGCCACATAATGTGAATGCAAGCACCCCAGACTGCACACAGATATTACCTACATGGGTTAGTGTGTAAGCATTTACTTCCACACCAAATGAAATAGCACAGGCCAGACATATACCATCCTGGCACAGGTGTAAGAGAGTGAGCACCCATACTACTCACAGGTCAGGAAGTATACATCCCATGCACTATTTCCTGACTGAGGCTAATTAGGTGTGGTTTTGAGTAACTCAATGGCTCAATAGCCTGATAGTGAGATAACTCACCGATATTACAAGCTTCCCACCCCCAACCGCTTAGTATAATTGCAGATACTTACCCCAAATATGCAGTATATGGGGGGATTGTTAAGTGTGCATAGACAAAACATAAAAAACAGCACTACCCCAGGGACCGTTTAATCAGTGGTGGCTGGTTACTTCAAATCAAAGGGGGGCTGCAGGAGACAGCTGAATGGGTGGAGCCATGCTCAAAACCACAAAAACTGGGACTTTAATTAAATACTCTGCCCTGGGTGCCAAACCATCATTATAAGAGTCCAATCAAGGCAAAATTAAGTCTAGAAGAATAAAATATTTCAATGAATTGCCTACAATGCAGCTTACTTAATATCTAGATGGAAACAAATGTTGTGAGGCATGAAAAAATAAATTACTTTTTAAATACATTACTGGAATACCAGTCAAAATCAAGTATAAAAAACAAGCAGCACTCAGCTCAAACCACTTCTCCTTGCACTGCATTTTAATTATAATTTATATTCAGCTTTATAACACTGCCAAGTAACATGCGGAAAGTAGCAATCTCTGTGATACCCCCACTTATAAAAATGCTTCTTATCCAAAAAATACCTGCTGCCTGACAACAACTATCTATCTACTTGTTTCATGGGGGAAACATGATCAAAGTAAAAAATGAACAGCAAACAAGAAACAAGCTCAAGATAAATTGCTTAAAGGATTATTACACAGGTTATAGACCACACATGATAGACTGTCATTCTGTTTAGTTTATGGGTAAAGCCTGCAAAGATGACTGCAAGTCTTCAACTAATGTAATGAGCTTCTGAAAATACTGTAATCCTGTCCTTTATTACAAATACTGTCATATGCATTTCAATACCTAAGGCTTATACATTATCTAGTTATGTAAATATTCTCTGCATGGCAAAAACAAAAAGGCTTTCATTGTTGGTATTTCTTTAACAGTATGCTTATTAAAGCTTACTTGCATTTTACAATCACAGACAAGCGTACTTGATGGTCATTAAAGCATTGCTACTTAAACACAGAGCAACAGGGACTGCAACAACATGCATTTTCTAAATAATAAGAAGCATAAACCAACAGTATAAGAATATGACAGAAAACCAGACCATTCTGCAAAATTAAGGACAGATGAAAAGCCACTGGTAGTACTTCTGTCTACCTTGGATGTGGGGATACTCTGCACACTTACACTGCATAACTGCTCTTTGCCTTGCTTGGACACATCCAGAGTCACTACATGGGGGAGTGGGGTGCAACACGTATGTCACAATTTGAAATGTCTCTGGCTGACAATGATGGCTCTGACACATTTGTCATACCTCTCAACCTTAGAGCAAAAAATCTGGACAAATCCATAAAAAGAAGTGGGACAAAGGCCCCAAAATAAGGACAATTTTTAAATATTGCTCTTATAAACTTAGAAAGATAATAGAATAGCAGGTCTTGAATTATGAATTTTCTGAAGGGTATGAAGTCTGAAATTCAGTGTCTGTCATTATTTATTGACTTCATTCCTAAATGATTTGCCAGAAAACCACAAATTTTAGAAGGAACAAACCAAAAATAAGAAGCAAAAATCTATTCATTCTGCAAAAATCTGGACAGTTGAGAGGTATAGTTCAGCCGGGGCTGTCTTTGAGTTTGCTGTCCTCCCCCCACAAAATCATGGTCGAATGGGGCCTCCCATCTGCAGCCATTCCAATGTCCCATTATTTGGCTATTTCACCCCATTTACCATAGACACTGTAATGTGCATATTGCTTTACTTTTATGATGATTTGCATTTCATTTAAAAGTTTTATTTTACATTTACAGCGCAAACACTAATAGACGTTTGCTAAACAAAGCAATGCAGTCTCACAATGAAAATAGACTTAGCATTAAAACTTCTCTTCCCTTGAAACTCACATTCATTTAAACAGCACTGAAACCCACATTCAAAGAAAATACATCTAGTAAGTGGCCGATAAAGATTAACTTTGGGCTGTTTTCAAATCATAGCCCCCTTGCACACAAAACATACATGTTCTTTTATACACCTTCCTGATTGTATAATACAGTACAGTTGTTAGAGGGCATTTTAAATTTATTGTTTTGAACATTTTTCCAGTAAACAATGAAACAAAATACATGGACCAATAATGACAAAACTGCCCAATTCAGAATATTTCCATCATAAAAGTCTACTCAAACTTATACAATCCACCAGTATCAGTAAATATCCACAATCTCTGCAGAAGTAAAAGCCATTTAAATAATTCCGCATTAAAGAGATCTGTAACTAATGAAGAGGTTCCTGCTAGCAAACAACTTTATATTTCATTGTTTCATCTACAAATAAAGTGCCTGGTGCCCTTGAGGAATAAATTGCCTATGGTACATTAAAAAATGATAAGCTAGTAATATTGCAATAGGGAATGGATGGCAAACTGATAACAGGTTCATAGTTACTAGGTATCTCCATCAAAGAGGACATTCTCAGGACTGCAGCATCCACTCCCTTTAAAAGTACAACACACTACAGTATCAGCAATACATCTACATATTGTGGGAGTAGCACCCACAGACTTCTGCATCAAAAGCAAGTACATTACCTGTTGTGCTATTAACAACAGAAGCAGACTCAGCATCAGCAGCACTAAACTTCTCTTCCCCTGAAGCTCTCAGCTCCTTGTAAAATCCACTTGACACTCAACTGTATCTCTCAATTTTGCAGCATAAGAAATCTGGGAAAAGCCCAAAATGTATTGGGGGGGACAAAAGGCCAAAAACCAGGGACACATTTTAAACATTTATTGTATAATCTTGGAAAGCTGCTAGAATAAAATGCTGTTCTGCCACCGTGCATTTCGCTGCCAATTCCTGAACCCAAGACACTGTACACTACTGTCAGAGCAACATACCACTATGCCAAATTAGCTGTTACTTGAAAGGTAAGAAGACTGAAACTTAAATGGCTAACATTTAGTGAATTCAGTTCTCCTCATAGCTCTCAACCTCTTAGCACAAAACACCTGGACAAAGCCAATAATGGGGGAATACAGCCCCAAAAATAGGGACACATTTCAAATATTGATCTTATAAACTTAGAAAATTGCTAGAATAAAAGATGTTGTGTTACCATGTACTTTCTGAAGAATATTGTCTGAAATTCAAATGCCTGTCATTATTTAGTGAATTCAAAATCCAGAAAAACAAAGATGTTATGAGGAATAGAACAGAACAAAAATATGAGCCAAAAATCTGAATAGTTTTTACAAATGGTGGTAGGTAGGGAATTCAGGCTCTTGCTACCTGCAACCAAGGTACAGGGTTTGAGCCTGATTTATTCTCTAGTCACCGGGTATATTTCCTGAGTTTCTCTCTAGCCACCAGGTATATTTAACTGGGGCATTTCACACACACACACACACACACACACACACACACACACACACACACACACACACACACACACACACACACAAAATATCTGTTAGGTTTCTGCAGCAGCTTCAAAGTCCCAGTGCAGCTTTGTTAAGTTTGAAACACTAAAATTTGAAAAAGTCCTTCCTGCATAGATGCAGCTTCAAAGTCCCAGCCCCCAGCAAGCTATCCTTCCCTTGCAGATGTAGCTTCAATGTCCCAGCCCCCAGCAAGTCCAGCCTGCAGATGTTGCAGTCCATTCCCCTTCCAGCCTATGCAGTTGTAACTGCATAGACTTCTGGGCATCTTTGTAGTCTGCTGCTTTCTTTTTAATCCAG
This sequence comes from Protopterus annectens, assembly GCF_019279795.1. NCBI lineage: Eukaryota > Metazoa > Chordata > Ceratodontiformes > Protopteridae > Protopterus > Protopterus annectens. The sequence continues at coordinate 894,858,794 of NC_056745.1, forward strand.
ACTAGTTAAACAGCAGCCTGGATTCTTCCATGCATGTGTGGAGTTCTGGGAATGTTGAGCATGCATGCGTGGAGTTCCGGGAACACCGAGCATACATGTGTGGAGTTCTGGGACACGCTATAATTTTTTATTTTTTGTTTTATTTTTCTTGTTTTTTTATTTAATTTTTTTCTTTTTCTTTTTACAGCTGGGAGGATGCAGTCCTGCAGTCCAATAGCACAAGCCACCCCTGTGTTTAATACAAGTCCATTCTATGCTAGTCTTTGAATTGTGTTGACTGGGCACCCCATCAAACACAACAATAGTACTACACTCACAGCAACTTCTTCACTATTCCCAGAGTCATGACTAGTAGTATGTATAGGACTCTCACAGTTTGTACCTCCCACAGACATGATGCTGCAACATTACTGCCTCAGCTGTAGATGTAAATGTCAGCCAGTTGAATGTCTCCAAACATTGGCATATTAAAACTTATTGTGTAGAACTCGTTCCTTGGCCTACAGGTAGAATTATGTTACCTGCCGAGTCTAGAAGGATACAATACTCAGAGCTAGTGTTATACTGATCTTGCCACACCACATGCATTCTGATTACCCTGACATAGCAGTGGACACTACTCTATTTACAGTCCCTCACAGAGCACCAGCCCTTCTCTCACTATACCCAGCAAGGTAACCAACTATACTATCCCATTGTCTTGGAAGTCCTAAAACAACACGCAAGTAAAGCAGTAGTAATAGAGCAAAATAAATAAAATACCATTCCTAGCCACCCACCTTTTGTAAAACTGATTTACTTGTAGTAATTAATATAATTTAGATTTAGATTTGAATGAATGTTCCTGAATTGTATGTTTAATTCATCATGCAGTTAACTAATGACACACTAAGAGTCTTGGTTAGCTTTGTGAGCTGACATGGTTCACTGTGAAGTGCAATGAGCATGCATGGGCAGGCCAGTGACCCCAGCGGGGATGTGGAGAAATGTATTGCAGCTGTACTCCAAAATTGTTGACAGATGTAGGTAGTATGAGTGTGAGTGTGATCCCTGTACAATGTTTTCACAACATTGCTCACAGCCTAACACCATGATGCCATGCCATATATTTTCTCTTTTTGTAAAGGTTGTATGGCAACTGGTCGTGCTATATTGTGGGATAATGTTACACATCATATGTTGACAGCATCAATGTGCATAATCTCCAAAGGCACTAATGCTGGCAGGTTTTGGTGATTCCCTAAAGAAAGCTAGATCTTTTATCACTTGCTGCATAAGGATCAAGCAGAGTACCTGACTGTGTGATCTTATGAGGACCCTCAGTATAAAGTGAATGCCTGTCACAGTCTTGCTATGGTGGTGATAGCTGCCACTGGAATACCCCCTCTGTTGAGTTGTGCTGTCAACACTTCATTGATCTGAGAAGGCACCTTCTTCACCCCCTGATCTAATAAGAAGATGAAGTCAGAGTGAGAGGGCCCCTGAGATGTTTTGTAAGTATACAATAATGATCACTGCTGTGTTATTTCCCTTATAGGTATGAGGCACCTTAACTGTCATGTAATTGATGTTTGGTGTATTTGCTATTCTTGTTTTTTTTTATCACAGGAGGAAATAATAGCAGATGCTATGGTATACCAGAGGAGAATGGAGTGGATCTCCAGGTGCAGGAGTGTATAAGATTGAATGTCATGTTATTTAGTACTTTGGTATACTACTGCAGCTTAGCTGTAACTGCTGCCAGAGTCTGTATAGCTATAACTGAAATAGCTCTGTCACAGTTGTTTGCACAGTAGGAAAACCTCTGTGAATGTATATTACATTGTACACCTACATTCAAAATCCACAGTTTAATGGTATTTATGTATGTAGATGTACAGCTCTGTCTTCCTGTACTACATACTTATTGCGTCATGGTACTTGACAACTAAGGGTTTTGCCACATCCCTGCTCTGTGCACGCTAGCCAAGGCCTGGTATATGTGTGGTCTGTAACTGACTCTGCATCACTCCACCAAATGCCCTTGTCTGTGTTACCATCACCTGACATACCGCTGTCTTTTCTGCTACAGCCACATTAAGTGCATAGCAAAGTACCTTACTCTCTTTGCAAATCACCTGCTGATAGCTGATTCTATTGGATATGATTGTCTGCTTGTGGTAAAGCACAATGCTCTCACAGGGATTCTGAGTTGTATAAGTGTTACAATGTGCAGTGCAAGTGGGCATTTACAGTGTGTCCACAGTGGAAATAGCCCAGCAACTGTCTACTGTCCACTATCCCTATCCTACAACTTTAAGCTGTAACCCAGCCAATCATAGCTGTGGGGACAGTGGCACTGCACACCTACCAATGCATCGTACAATAGGGATTTTGTGGTTTTGTACCAATGTGGAACTATCTTAGCAGGCCTAGTAGCATATGCATTGCCATCTATTCTCATAGTATCACACTGTAGCATATGTGCATGATTTTAAGCCTGAACATACTACTTGCTTGCTTCTTGTCTTTGTGACATTTCTGGCTGCAATTGCAAGAATTACTCTCTCACTATCAAGACTGTCATTTTCAAGAGTATGTTTTTTAAGGAATTGCACCTTAGCCTGTAAGATTCCTGCTAGTTAATAGTAATTATCTTCAGGAAAAATCTTGCATTGTGCATCATGCATTTCTGAGATCATGGAAAGCATCTTCCTGAGTCCTAGGGACACATCACTGTTTTCCTTTAGTAAATCAGTGCTGGTGTGGTTTCTAAATGTTTGCAAACAGTGATTATTTTCCTTTAGGAGATTTTATGTTTCTGTGACAGTGAACCTATATAGGTTCAAGAGTGTGGGGAGTACATATGATTCTATCCCATAAAGAATAAATATAAAAAAAAAAAAAAAAAAAAATTTTATTGTTTGATTTTCTTCTGAATAAAGTTACAGCCTGATGTTTTTCTCTCACATGTATTAATATACAGGACAGAGGAAGAAAGTTGAAGAATAACAGAAAGTTTTAGAAATGCATAATAAACTTTTCTAGTAAAAATATCTTTATAAGGCTGTACAAACAGTATAATCAGATTATGAGAGGGAAATGCAATGTTGTAACAATATAGGAAAATGATAGACGATTATGATTGGGTTTCCCATAATAACCATAAAGTTATGTGTTTGAAATGTGGATGTCAAGAAATTAATC
>NC_056745.1:894866979-894919479 GCF_019279795.1 Protopterus annectens
TTTTATTCATATACAGAAAAGGACCAAACTTATTTTTCTCTTTTATTTAAAAACTATACAAAGACACAGGATATGTCATTTTCATGTTGCTTGCATTTTGAATTACTTTGCGTTGTTTCGTTTGTAAAATGGGACAGTGAGATGAAAAGTCTTCTTCATTCTTCAGTGGAACATATTTAGCTAGCAAGATGACAAATGTGTATTACAGTTTATACAGGATGTGAAATACAGTCTGGAAAAAATGTTAGAGCATCTCTAGTTCATGTTTTCACAGATGCATCAACTTTACATTATCTTCATCCATGAAGATGATGGTCTCCTTCCATACCGTATTTCAGTTTGACCAACCCTAAGTCACATTCAGATAACTTTTATTTATCCAATATGTCAATTCTACTATTTGCTACTGCACTTCGTGTGATAATATTATGTAGTGTATTAATTGAACCAGACTTCTCAAAAGACTTTGATATTACAAGCCATACTATTCTTACCCAAAGGATACCAAACATAGGTTGCATTGCACATGTGTCACTGTGCCTTGTTAGCTATTTACAAATCAGAACTCAAGCATGTAGCCTGTCAAAACTTCTACTCATACAAATAAACCTCAGATATTGGTGTATGAGGGGGCTCCATTCTTGTCTACTGATATTAACCATTACAATTAAAAAGATATGTACAATTACACTAATGGACTAAATGCATTTCAATATGCTGATGTCTCAGCCATTACACAGCACCTACAAAGATGCAAGAGGTTTGGTTTGATTGTTTATTGCTTTCATGTATAAACAACGCAGACTTTTTCACAACAAAGTCATGTTACAAAAATCTCAATTTTAATCAGCTAGCAGTACAATCACGATACATATTTCAATCCATAACAATATTCTGAAAACAAACCATGTCTATAAGCTTGAAATCAAATAATTAAAAATACTTAAGAGATCAAAAAACTCAACAGTCCCCTAAAGTTTTGGTGACAGGATGTTTAACTCATTTGGGAGACTGGATGCAGTTAAAATTATGGTAGTCTAGCTGATGCTACACATGTTAAGGAATTCCCAAGTAAATCCAGTGGGCAGGAGATTGTTAAACATGCAAAAAGTGATAGAGGACTGGATATAAAAAGGGAGAAAGAGAAACAGACAATGGAGTTGAATAATAGACAAGAGAAAAGACTGGAGACTCCCCTCAAGTACCAACATATACCTTGACATGCAACACACTGTGCTAGATAGATAAACATACAATGAGGAAGAAACAAACAGGAAAATAAAAGAGTGATTAACGAATGGACAAGCATCAAAACATCAAGGTGAAAGCTATGAAGGAATAAACAAAATGTTATGGGGAGAAGAGGAAATGGAATAAGCAAGAGTTCAGGCTGGGGAAGAAATAAAAAGAAAGAGTAAAAGGATATGGGACAGACAATGAAGTGCTTTTGGAGGAATGAAGATGACAGAGAGGTATTTAAAACTATAGAGCAGTTAAGGCAGCAATAAGATAATGTGAACAGAAGGATGGAATCACCTAACACAACAGGAAGAATGGAACAATGGCACTAGATGATTTGATCAAAAAAAAAAAAAAAAGACATGCAAGAGATGACAAAACAAAAGAAAGAGTGAGAGGATGAGAAAAAGGAGAAGAAATGATGAATAGAGATGTAGAACAATATAGAACGTCCTGAGGAAAAAAAATGGAAGAGATGACAGGCACCAAAGAATTAAGAAAAATATGGAAGCTGGAGGATGGGTGAAAATTCAGTTCTGGAAAATGGGAAAAAAGATGTTGCAGATAAAGCATAATATACAGGGAAGACACAGGTTAAGGGATGTAATACTGAGCTTGAGATTGTAGCTAATTTCCAAAAGACTGGACAAGGAGGGTAGGAAGAAAAAGACAAAATATTGGAGCTGCAGGGAGATGTGTAAAATGATTTTTGAGATGTCAGTGGGACCAGAAGGCACAGAAGTAAGCTTCTACATACCTGTATCTGGAGGAACACTTACTATACAGAAGGAGCAAACACATGGGAATTTTGCATGTAGAGACCCAAGAAAAAATGGACAATGAGGAGAAAGGGAGATAGGATGAAAAGTGATATCAGAAATTAAGAGCATAATTGCAAAAAGCAGTAAAAAAGCAAAAGTTACTGAAGAAAATATACATAAAAGGTTTCTAGATATAGGCAGAAGATATCAAACTGTGGTTAAGACGAGAGAGGTTGGAATGACAAGTTGGTTATAGAATGAAAGAATGCAAAAAGTACTATGAAAAGAGCAGCACAAAACCCCAAGGATGGAGACTGAGGCATAGAAAATGATAATGTAGTGCACAAAGGGAAAGATCAATTGAGAATACAGCTAATCACTATTAAGTGAAAGGTGCACTATGCAGGAGTATTGCATGTGTAATGTACCCCAGCTGAGAATCGAACTGATAAACCTCTTGATGTGATGTGACAATGCTATGCACTGCACTATGGAAATGCCTAATGTATGAAGTTATATGTTAATATGACAGCCCAAAGGAATGGTAATTCTAACTAGCCATGTGATCTCCACTGAACTGTCCGTGGCTGTTGATTTACTCAGCCAAGTAAAAATTTACTTTAGGAGGAAAAGGTGACCACTGTAAAATGATGGTGGCCAACTGTTCACTGCTATCAGAAGCTTATGTTGTGTGGAAGATGTTGGTAGTCATGTGTGACATACATGTCTACCCAGTCTTATTTGAATGAATGTGCAGTCTGCTATGAGATTAGAATCACAATCTGTCTACCCACACAAGGTATAGAACACAGTAGTTATTGCTCATGCCAACACAAATATCTGAGTGCAATGCTGTCAATATGAACGTTAGAGGGGATTACATAAGTGCATGTTTATAATAAGAATTGAACAGGAGTGGATAACATAGCTATAGTCTCAGATACAGTTTTAAACTTTTCTCCAGACTGACAGTAGAATACACATACACACATACAAGATGCCCACAGTGAAACTAGAACCTACATAGCTACTTATTCATACTACAGAAAACTGTACTTAACACAACAGCCACAGCACAAGTCTAACTTTCACAGCGTCAGATAACATTTTATAGCAGGTGACAATATTTGTGTCTGGTGAGAAGAAGATGGTAGTAGGAGTGTGTCACATGCTTTTCTAAAATGGTCTCCAGAATGACAACTAACTGAACACAAACACACAAGTTGATTGCAGTGAGACTAGAATCCCTACCTAGCGATCTATAGAACACAGTATTTAATGTAAGTGCCACAGCAAAAATCTGACTTCTGTAGTTTCAGACACTTTATGGCACATGATATCATCACTGTCTTGTGAGAAGAAGATGGTAGAAGGAGTGAATCACATGCTGCTTGAAAATGGTCTCCAGCATGAGAGATAACTGAAAACAAACCAGTTGACCACAGTGAGACTAGAATCCCTACCTAGTTATCCACAGAACACAGTACTTATTGCAAGTGCCACAGCACAAGTCTGACTTTTGTAGTGTCAAAAATATTTAATAGCAGATGACATATCAACATCTGGTGATTAGAAGATGGTAGTAGCAGTGTCTCACATGCTTTTTTAAAATAGTCTCCAGCATTGCAGCTAACTGACCACAAAGACACAAGCTGACCTCAGTGAAACTAGAGCCCCTTCCTAGCTATCAGCAGAATGCACTACTTAACACAAGTGCCACAGCACAAGTCTGACTTCTGTCAGACAACACTTTATTGCAGATGACATCATCAGTCTCTGATAAGAAGATGATAGTAGGAGTGTCTCACATATTGTTCTAAAATGGTCTCAAGAATGACAGCTAACTGAAAGCAAACACACAGCCAAAAATTGACCACAATGAGAGTGGGGCCCTTACCTAGCTATCTATAGTAGCTACAAAACACCATACCTAATGCAAGTACCATGGCACAAGTCTAACTTTTATGTTGTCACAGAACACTTTATAGTAGATGACATCATCAGTGTATGTTGGGAGGGCTGTATGAACTTGCTGTGTAGTCATGTATGACTGTAAAATTGTTTTCTCAATAAAGCTTGAGTTATGGCAGTAGAGTATAGAGTCATGCTTTTTTGACTATGCACATACACAGTTACACATACTGGCACACGCACAATTTTTCTGTTGTACAATTTGACCCCCTACCTAATTATTTATTCAAGCTGAAGAGCACAGTAGTTAGCATTTATGCCATATTTTTCCTTGCCATAGTGGTCTTTATAGAGGTTGGCATAATCATTTTATGTTGCATGTGATATATACTGTTATGATATTGGTGTGCAAAGTGTAGTCTTTGGATTTGCTTTTGTGCTTGCAATTTGCACAAATACTTTAAGACAGCTTCTTAACCTATATGGAATAAGCTGTCATGAATGCATATTGTAGAACTAAGACACACACACACACACACACACACACACACACACACACACATATATATATATATATATATATATATATATATATATATATATATATATATATCCCCGTTTCTCAAAATGTTGTTTACATAACACACACACACACACACACACACACACACACACACACACACACACACACACACACACACACACACACACACACACACACACACACACACACACACACACACACACACACATGCACCCCCTCACATACACACACATTTTGTAAACATCAATTATGCAAGTGTTGATGTATGAGTGTTCATATTGTGATGAGTTGATGTTCACTGTAAGATTTGTATCAGACAATCTCAATGTTTATTGCCAATATAAAGCTTTAACAAATATAATGATGCAGCTGTGCATATATTGTAGTCGATATCTATATTGTAGTCGATATTAGACATATTACTGACATATCCATTTTTCAAGTCCATGGGTGCAGGGCACACATGATACTGAGCAAATATGCATTCAGTGACTAACAAGTACATTCCCATTTGTTGTGCTTTTAAATGCCTTTGGATGGGATGAAGATTAACTGTGCAATAAACATAATAAAATAAAACAATGTTGCCGATCTCTGAAGTGTCCTGCTGCAACGTATCAGGTCAAGAAATTCTGTAAAAACCACTGGACACACCACGAGAAGTTCAATTTCTTTTATTCAATACAAAATATATAAAAAGGATAAGCGCTTTCACGTGCTATAAGTGCACGCTTCATCAGATCTCAATAAATTCACAAACTGCTTGCTTTTTAAAACAGATCACAGCCTGTAGCAAAGCTTACCCAATTAAGACTCAATTGCCAGCATAGAATTAAAGGAAAAGAATGAATTCACATCTCCACTAGCGGAACATAATTCATTGCTGCTTGTACAATCAATCAAATCTACATTCAATATATATTTAAAAAATTTTTTAAAGAAATTAAATAAAAATCTTAACTAAAAAATATAGCTTTTAGTCAATCATGTCATGAACAATGAATTATCATTTCTTAAAAATCACATTTCAAACTGATCGCAATATTTGTAAATATAACTCTAAGGTTATATCAAACTGGAAACGAGCAAACTTGTTTACTCAGAATAATATTTCATTATCATTTATGTACATATTGAATATTGCTTTTAATAAACATAGTAATATATGCCAAACAGCTCTTTACAAAGAGCATCTCCAAGAAACTGATTTGTGTGAATGAGGGCCAAATGTTTGTGCATGAAAGATTCACATTTAATGGATACAACATGAACTTGAGAAGTAGCTATGCATGTATGCAATGGGAGAAACAGCTGACAGATACTATGGTGTTCATACTGTAGTTTACATTGCAAATGTTGTGTCATAATTTTTATGACATTAAGAACTGTTGCTATTACTTTCACTGTCTCCTCTGAGTTAAGTGATGAGCAAATGAGGTTCTTTGCTTAAATGGGAAAATAGTAATATTTCTATTGGTTCGCCTTCCTTCATGCAAACAGGGTAAGTGTCGAGGTAAGGCCGTCAGCACTTTGGACAGTACTGAGTGCAAAAAAAACTACACCTGCTGTCTAGCTTTCCCTGCAGTAGCAGGTGCACGAGCACTATTGAATTCATGTTCAGGTTCAGAATACAAATAACATAAGGTTCAAATCCAACTCAATTCATTTTTTACACATGGTGTCAGGAAGTATTATATAAGTAAAAGTGGTAATTCCTGCAAATGTGAGAAGCAATGACTATAGTGAGTACTGAATAAAAATAAATATCAGTCAAGTGATTTATGTCAACACTCTATATAGGGTTTTTGTTTATTTATTTTTTTAATTCAGCAGCCTAAATAACTGTCAGAGTAAATGTTTCAAAGTACTGCCTTTACTCTGCTTTAACTCTGTGATCCATTAGTTCAGCATGTTTAAGCAGCAGTGCACAGAGATAACCAAACTATTGTGGCTGATAGCAAAAAGTACCAGTTTTTGCCACAGGCGATGAAGAGCCATTCACTGTCACTCGGCACTAGTGTGTGATGCCAAACTCCACATAAATGCAGAGGACAAAAGTGAACTGCTTTATTAGAGGGTATTTCTGCTATGGGTGTTGTGTGAGAATCTATTTTCTGACCAGATTAAATGTGTGAAAATGGGGTAGATAGGAAAGTGGTGAACTGGCAGAAAAGCAGGGGAAAGAACAAAGGGGAAGTAATATAGGAATTTGCAGGAGGAAATTAGGAAAGAACTATTAGCTATCCACTACTTTAACAGTGTAATGTGAACATTGATAGAAAAAATTGATAAATTTGGACTGTCACACAACACAGACAGGTAGCAACAACAATGCAATCATGTTGTCTAACCAATTAGATGGAATCAAGTGTGTTGAGAAGGCACATATGCAAACTGGAGTGCTATGTATGGGACATTTTGTTTACTGGACAGGTGCCCATTTTTTTTTTTTTTTTTTAGGAATGTTGTGGAAGAGACATAGGAATATCAGTGTCAGGCAAGTGGTGCATTTGAGGAAACAAGTGCAGACAAACAGGACAAACAAGACAGACACTGAGATGGTGATGGACACAAAAAGGTAGGGAACATCATAATCAGGGATAGACTGGGGGCATCGAAGGCACATGCCTTTCAGGAATGGGGACAGTGAGAGTCTAGTCCTCACCCTCAGAACTGTCATCACTGCCCACTTGCTCAGCTTCATGATGGATTGCTAAATGTTTCTTTTTCTGCATTCCCACAAGCAACTTCTCCAGATGGCTGAAGCATGCAGCAATGCTCCTTTCTAAGACTTCTTGCACCATCCCTGGAAAGTCATTGCGAGTAAAGTAATCCCCATCCCCATGACTACTCATGGAGGGTACCAATGCACCAGCTGACAGGGCAATGCTACCTGATGATGGGCTAGGTAGTGCAGCAGCTGCAGAGACAGGACGGCCAGGTTGCATACAAGATGTGCTGGTTGTTAGTGTGGTAGCTGGTGTAGGGGTGTCAAGCTGAGCTGCAGTTGTTGGCCTACCTCCCTGTGCTGAAAATATTTTTGTTTGTTGGCAGAAAAGTATGGCATCAGAATGGTTTGATCATAAATGTATACACATATAAAAAAAGATATAAGGGGTGGGGTGAGAGAAAGAAAAACAAATTATCAGAACCGTTATATGTGAGACACATTCTTTATTACAATTAAATATACTTTTCCTATTATATTAGATATAGATCTTTCAAAATCATAAATAGGATTGTGAATTTTAACAAATTCTCCTTGCAATATGCTTCTGTTTCATATATGATTTTAACGATAATACAGATTAAGTTAACAACGTGGCATTTATGCCAATTTTGATGAAATTAATATTGAATAATGATATTTTTGTAATTAGAAAGTACTTGTTACTAGTGGGATTTGAAACCACCAAATTAGAATGTACTATTACACTTGCCTCCTACAATTACCTTGAGCCAAAGAATAAAGCATGCATGATTGCTTTTACAGTTAAGATATGCATGCTTAAGTTGATAGTAATGTATGGAGGAGCAAACATTTTAATAAAATCATGTTCTTTTGTGCTGAAAACATACCCCTTGCTTCTCTGAGTTGTTCTACTTGTTCAGCATGCACCTCTCTGTTCACTGAAATCTCAAGAGCAGCTGAAAAATAAAGGAGCGAAAAACAGACATGAAAGCATTATGCATACCAGTCTTGGCCATCTCCAACTTTTTACATCAGTTAATGTTGCTTTATCTGTATTCTTACACAAATGTGGGATGTCAGCAGTTAAACTCATCCAGCCATTGTTGAGTTGTGCCTGCTTGTGCCATTTCAGGTTGTTATAATGATGCCTGCACTGCTCCCTATTGCGTGTAATGCCAGTTACAATGGATACAGTTTTGGCTAGACTGTTCCAAGCCTCAGACTTATACTGAGACCTGGTATAGTCCCCCTGCAGCAGACTATAACTGTAGTGCTTTAAGAGGATTGCAATGAGTATTCTTGACTCTGCACCCCATGTTAAAGTCCTCAATTGGGCACTATCCTTCCCAGCTCCTGCCATGTCTGCACAGGTCATTCAAAAATAGTTAAATTGTTTTCCCACCAGTTTGTGATATTGCATTTTACAGCCAGTGCAGAAGCCTGCACAACCATGCCAACCATGTTTGCAAGATGGTAAGTGGAGAGCAACATTGGCAAACAGAGAGGAATGCAGTTTATGAAATAGGAAGGATACTGTGATATTTGGCATTAATTTATGACATGTCTGCTGCTATACCTGACAAAAGTTTGCCAAATGGTCAAGGCTAAGATGTTAAATGATTTGACTTTTAAGGCCTGAATTGGGAGGATCATTTTCATGACTTGACACATACTTTATGGGTACTTACACACTAATAATATTACTTTTTACAATGTGAGATTCAAACCAGTGTAAAATAGAGGGTGCATATACTTCTACAGAGCTGCTTTTTCTTCATTGCCACAGAAGAAGGGTTTGTTAAGTATGGTCATTAATTATATAGAAACATAAAAGAGTGAGTGATGCTACACTTCAATTAATTGTGTGTGTGTGCGTGTGCGTGTGCGTGTGTGTGTGTGTGTGTGTGTGTGTGTGTGTGTGTGTGTGTGTGTGTGTGTGTGTGTGGCCTGACAAGATCCTGGAGTAGATTTCTGTATTCTGGGTCAGACAACCCAATACATTCTGTTTTATAGTTACACTTGTGTTATGTGAGTTGTGTAGATGACTGTCATTAAAGTATAAGGTCCACCCTAGGGCAGAATTTTTTTAATTTCAGAAATGTAATTGTCATGATATCCCCAGTTACACATACAATTTTTATGAAAATATTGTGTATGCTCAATCAACCTGCTATACATAGTTATTGTTATGTATAATTATCTTTATTTTGTTATTTTATATATAAATTACAATAGATCATATTTTTAAAAAAGTGGAGTATGATGGATTAGAACCATGGTTCATCTGTGCTGTGGCCCTCAACTTATATCTGGTATCATCACAGGATAAGCTATACAGTTGGAGTATTTTTTCCACTCAGTACTGTCCAGAGAGCTTACCTCCTTGCAACTCCATTTAGAGTGTTTGCATGAAGCAAGGTAAAACAAGTAACAATGTCTCTTTTTTGCAAATAACAATGTTTCTTTTTTGTCTGTAGAAGTGAACACTGTTTGCACGCAGGTGAGCAGCTCACAGATTTTACAGGCATAAGCTAATATACATACTTTTATAAAGAATGTTTATGATTGTTAATCAGTAAAAACAAAATGTGGGACTTGAACCACTGTCTGCCTATTTTATGCAATGTGTGTCTCAATGTCTTTATCCACATTTGGTTCACCAGTATAATTTCTACAGTCATTATCATTCTAGGTGCTAACTGCTATGCAATGCTGCTAAGCATGATTGCACTTTCTAATGCAACTGACATTAATTTTTGAATATTTATTCATTTTACCATGTGTGCACTAAGCTGTGCACTGTGCAAAATTTAGCATAAAAAAAAGAGTTTAACACATGTTAAAGAATTACACAGCTCTCAATTTGATCCTTCATAGTAATGAAATTACATAACACATTGAGAGTGTGTTATCTCTTTTCCCAGATACAACTTTGCAGCAGCAATCAAATCATGTGCATACTAACAATTCACATCCCTGCCACAGTATTAACAGAACATACACTTGTACATTCTCAGTTAGTTGTACATGTGTGGCTTACATATTTAGTGCAAAGAATGATCACTCAACCATTTCTGAATACATTTGCACAAAAGCATCTCTGTCTTATAAGTTCATGCATCGCCATCTTATAGGTTCACAAGTGCATAGGGGTTTACTAGGCTAATGACCACAAGGGCCTTTTTAAGCCTAGCCATACATCCCAAATCTCTGACAAGCTCTGGTACCCTTGATAAGTGTAAGCAGAAACTTGGGAGATGAACCATTTGCAACTTGCCTGTGTCTATTAGAGACATAGGTGCAAAGTCAGGGATGAATTTCCTGTTGCCCATCCAATTGTCCAAGTTACACTTAAACTGAATAAGGGAGAAACTCTGCTTCACATGGATGGGGAGCCTGTTCCAGAGATGGAGTACTGTCTGGGATATATACCTGTCTCTCCAGCAGGTCCTATTTATATCACAGACAATGTTTAATTCTTTAAAACAGGTAATTCTGGTGCTGTTTGCTTTGTGGATATGCAGGAAGTCTATCAAAGTGGGGTCTGACAATGCCTTGTATGCTGGGCATAGCTCTCCTCTCAACACCCTGTAGGAGACAGAATACAGGGATAAGGCCTTGATGCAGTCTGCATAGGACATTTTACTTATACCTTCTATTCTTTTAATGAGGAACTTCTGTGGACATCCCAATTGTTGGATATGTCAGTTAGGTACAACAAAAGGGGCATTGTACTCATTGATAGGTCTGATGAATGCCAAATATAGTGGAACAATAACTGCCTTGGACCTAGATACCATACCTTTGTTTATAAGTTGCCCAACATAAAATTATTTCCTCACTACTGTAGACATGACGGTCAAAGGCTTGATTACTGTCTATGTGTGTCTCTAAGTCCCTGACTACTGGGTCATCTCTAAGGGATGTGTTGCCAATATGATAGTTACCAAGGCTCGATAACTTCCAGAATTATACTATTATGCATTTTTGGCATTTAGTTTTAGTCCATTGCTGTGACATCAGCTGTTTGTCTATCTCAGCCCTTCTTGGAGAACATTTGTGTCAGTGTGGGATTCAATGACAGCTCCTAATTTGCAATCATCTGCAAATTTGTCATAAAGAGAACATCGACATTGGCCTTAACTTCAGAGATCTAAATGTCAAACAGCAGTGGTTCAAGGACTGGTATCTTTGTAGAGCTGGACTCCCCAATTCTAACTTCCTTGGTCCTGTCTGTGAACCAGTTGGCTATCCACTGGGTGGCCACAGGGTTTGTAACTAACCTCTTAAGTTTGTCAATAATGCTGGAGTGGGGTATTGTGTCAAATGCCTTGGCCAGGTCAAGCTATGCAGTGTAAACCATTTTGCCTCATCTGTTCTTTGGTGGCCTTCTCAAAGAAGTTCACTAGGTTGAGTAGGCATGACCTGCCCTTGATGAAACCAAACTGGGTTGGGTCGGGTGTCTGGAGGTTTACTATATCATTATCGATCATTTCCATGATAAGTCTTTTCATGGCTTTGCATATAAGACTAGTGAGACTTATGGGTCTCTAGATTCCAGGGTCTGTAGATGACCCACCTTTGTGCAGAGAGAAGACTATTGCTGTTCTCCATTCATGAGGCATGAAGTTTGTTTGGAGGCTACAGTTAAATAGCAATCCCAGAGGGCCTGATAGGGATATTGTCTGGGCCCACTGATGCAATGTTTTTAGCCTTAGAGAGAGCATTAAGGACCTGTTCTCTAGTGATAGTAGAAGGAGTTACATTTGATGGCATTTCCTGCGGGACGTTGTAACGAAAGAGAGTGGTAAAGTTGGAGATGAATTTGTTGGCCAGTAGGTCTGCTATATCTTCTGGCTTAGTATTAGTGGCTCCATTTACAATGAGCTCTGCACACAACTGTGTATAGCCTTTGAGGTTGTGGATATAGCTAAAGAATGCATTGTGGTTGTCCTTGGCCTATGAGGCCAAATTTACCTCAAATATGGCTTTGGTAGACTTTATTTGCCCTCTGAGTTGTTTGTTTAGTTTGATGAGAATGCTTTTATCCTGCTGGGTGCTGCACCTCCTAATTTTTGCCAGGACTTTCTTCCTTCTGTAATATGGCCTAGTGACTTTGTGATTCCACCAGAGATGTTTTTTTTTAGTTAGTTCTGTACTTCCTTCTGGTAGGTATAGCTGCCTCTATGCAGCTATTATCATGCTTGTATAGGATTTCTGTGAACCATTCTGCATAGGCAGCAGTGTTCTCATGGTTTATGGGGGGTTTGAATTTTTTGCCATGTCATCACTTAGTAGAAGCAGGTTAGCCTTAGAGTAGTTTCTGAATATTCCAGGGTTAGCTGAGGGTCCAGGTTTTATTTTTACTTCAAAGGAGACCATTTTGTGGTCTGACCTTACCAAGGAAGGCATTACACTAGGGGGTGTGCAGCACACTCCCATATTAGTGAGAACCAAATCGAGCGTGGATTCACCTCTGGTTGATATACTGACAATCTGGTCCAGGAAGTTCGTGTTTACAAAATCCAGGAATCTCTGTGTCTGTATGTTTAGTGTCATGTAGGATTCCCAGTTAATAGTGTGGTAATTAAAGTCGCCATTGGATATGGTATTGGGTTGGATGGTGAGTGTTTCCAGTAAGTTTAAATACATGGTATGGGTTTCCTGGGTCACAGAGGGGGACCTATAGCTTGCAAGGAAGTGGTATTGGATTTCTTTTTTTGTATTGTGTTCATTCTTCCCTTATCTCCCATGTAATCTCAGATATACAGTCTATAGTGCATTGTGTATCATTCTCCTTTAACTGTATTATAAAAATTCATGACAGTTAAAAACATTTTTAGGATAGGCAGGAGAGACTATTATTGAAAAATAATAAATGTGTGCTGTTTTGCCTCATTTAAAAGCTTGCAGAAGTTAGTTCCACACTTCCGAAGTGTATTCTCACTGACATACCCACTGCAGGTAAGATTGTCTGAATTGCTGTTTTGTCTGCCTTTTCTGCACACTAATCATTCACATTTGCAAGCCATTAGCAGTTAACAGTGGTGTAGAGCCTACTCTATGTTTACATCTGCTGCACAAAGTCCAAAGTTTAGCATTCAGCAAATCTAATGAGTTCAGACCTCATTTATATAGTCACTATGGTCAGAGGCCTAATCTAAACTGTAAAAACCTAGGGAACTTGAAGGTGAGGATACTATTTATTTGGACAAAACAGAAGTTTGATAGTCTTTTGAAAGTGATTTGTCTGTAGAGAAGGCTTCTAAGTTGGCTAAGGCATGATTGTATTATTTGAGTACATTCTAGATTTAGTAAAATGTTACAAATCTATTTATATAGCCAAAGAACAATGGAACGTTTATCTGTATGCTCTTGTTAATACTTCACCGTTGACATAGGCATTTTGGCATGCATTTACATTTTCCATACAGATGGGTTATAAACTTCCATCACCAGTATTATTTTTACAATTTGATTTCACAATATTCTATGCTATTGGAGAGAAATGTAATGTTTATGTCACTGACACAGCTGTTGGTGTTATGCTTCTGAGATGGCCCAGGGCCACCTCCAGGGGAGTGGTGGGTACAGTGAGAAGTGACTGTCAATCATGAATTGACTTTTCTGTTGTAAATATGTACACATCCTGATAATTGACTGGAAAGCATATATACACTTAATCATGTGGTATTCCATGATTTGTACAAGCCTTCATCTATTTGCTATTTTGGGGGTGGGACAGCCATCTACCATTGTATGTTGCAAGAACAAAAGTGTGTTTCAAATATTTTTACTTTATTCTGTTGAAATGTGTAGGCATCATGATATTTCAGTGGGAAACAATACATTACATAAGTGTCATTCCTTGGTTTGGTTAGTCCTTGGTTTATGTGTGAGGGGGAGATGAGATAATCATATAACCATCAGTTTTACTAAATAAAACGGGTTTTTCCAGTGCTTAGTGTTGACAATTTGTATATAAACAAGACATTAGTTATGTGAGATTTCTGTGTTTTATCCTCCTCTCTTTTATGTCACAGGATTGTGGCACCCAAGCCTACTAATCCACATAAATCCCCATTCAATTACTTTAAAAATGAAGTGATAGTTCAGGCTCTCAGGCATCATGGAGCCTTCCTGTTTGAGAGATAATATGGGTATATTGCTGCTAGAATGTAGATTTGGAACCAGTTAGTGAATGGTCTTAATGCAATAGGATGTCACAACAGGAGTTATGATCAGGTGCGTCATCGGGCCACTGATATGATTTCATCAGCCTGGAGGACAGCAGCTTCAGTTGCCCAGGAACAGCTAATTACAGGAGGTGGTCCTGCTACAGAACCCCCCACTGACACCAAATGAAGAGTTCCTATCCACTGTCAGAGATCTAGACAACTCAGTGGAGACTGTTCACCATGCACTTGATGTCGGTGATGGTGTGGCTTTTAGGACGGGTGTGAACCCAGGAGCAGCTTCCAGGTAAGCTTACATATGGCAAGTTTTATATTTGCTTGCATAATAAAATATATAATTTGAGTAATACTTCCTGGGGATTGTTTTCCTGTACCTATTGATAAGTTAATAGAGTTATATGATACAGTTGTTCAGTACACATGAGTGGGGGCTGGACATTTTATTTACTTATTTTTATTTATTTAACATTTGTTTACCGGGAAAATCCAACTTGGAACAAAGCCAATTTTTAGTGGAGGCCTGAGGAGAAATGCTCTAGATGCATGTCTTTGTAATGTGGGAGGAAACCAGAACACCTGGAGGAAACCCACATGAATGCAGGGAGGACATGCAGACTCCACATAGAAGGCACCTCAGCTGAGAATCTAACTGGACAACCTCTTGTTGTGAGGCAACTCTGACAAGTTTCAGTTTCAGCTATTTCTTAGTGGACATATAGGCGACTGTGTACTCATTGTCTCCCTGTGTAATTTCCCCCTGTGTAATTCCCATTGTGATGGTTAATTACTGTCCTTTCCTTTCTTCATTTCTTCCAGGATCATCCTTCTTACAAAATGTGGAGACATCCACACATGGTAAGCAAATGTTTATTTGCTTACTAATGACCATTCTTTAGATATGTAAATGATCTGTATGTATGAGGTGACTGTAATGATTGTCTGCATTGCTATACCATCTGCAATTGTGTTACAAGTGTTACTTTGTTATCAAATAAATTGGTTTAATATTTAGCGTAGTAGCAATTTATTTTCTGCATTTGTTGCTTCCTACCACCTGATGTCAGAGTATCAATAGGCTCTGATAATGATGGTGGCCAAGCAGAGGCTTAGTCGGGGGGGGGGGGGGTGCAGAGATTGAATTTGACACTGAAGTTGACATTCAGCCATCCTCTGGATTTCTGTCAGACACAGTATGCCAACACATGCCTATTGCACTGAGCCATCAGATATTGGACAGCTGGAAAGTGACACACTTGATCAAGATAGTGTGATTACTGCATTGTCAGTGCCAGTTGACTCCAGCCATAGCCAAAGTGCGGGAGAGGTGCCACACAGGAGCGTTGTTAAGGTGCTCAGAGGAAGCCTGCAATTCACCCTCCTCTTGATTCTGGTGTGTCATTACATGCCACTCAACATGTTTAGGGCTGTCATGGAAGCACAGGCTCATTGCACTAGGGCCACCAAAGACATGATTTTGGTTGTAGATGTGGCACAGGCTGATGTGCGTGACTGCTTCTGCCTTGTGGCCGATTCAAAAGATCAGATGAATGACATGATAGAAAAGGCAGTGTCTATGATGGAATGTCTGCTGGGAGGGGAACAGCATCCACATGGACTTACATCAGTAGCATTATCTGCTGTTAGACAATGTAGCTGTACCCAATCCTGCTCCCATAGTGGCACTTCTCCCACTGCTCCATCAGTGGTTGAGATGTCCACACCCAGACATGGTAGGCCATGTGTTTGTGTTCCTGGGTGTAGCAATGAGGAGAGCTTGTCCAACAGACATCAGTCATATTCGGGTAACACCAGCACATCTGACCATAGGCATGTATGTCCCAGTGCAAATCCTGGTAGAACCAGTTCTCACAGTTGGGACTGATGATGATGAATTATCACCTCTATGATGCATGGCTCACACCTGTCCAACATACCTGGATGTAGAGCTAGCACAGAGCTTGTCTGTGCTCATGCAAACACTCGCACACAAGTTTCACATCAAGTGCCCATACAGGCATACACACATAACAGGAAGAGGCACATGAGGAATTCATGAGGCTTGTAGGTCATTCTGTTTCATTGGTCATTTGATAATTAGCTACATTTCTGTCTGCCTGTCTTTCTTACTCACACACACTATTTTTTTGTCAGCCTTCACTTCCCGCCCCCACCAAACAACATCCTGTGCACATTTTGTACCATCATTTCATTTTTATCTTTTGGATTCAGGGATATATATGTATTTTTTCTGATGCACTGTGTGCATAGCTGACTGAGTTTTTGGTATATATGTGTTGGTGATGCTATTTTGAAAATTGATGACTTTTTACAGCCTTTTTTACTGTTCTGAATAATACCTTGAAATTGTTGATATGTCAGTGCAGCGTATTGCTCCAGTTGCTAGAATGCAGGGACAATTAGAGACTTGGGAATGGTATTGTATTGTGTGTGTTTAATTTTTGATGCATGACACCTTTTAGCTGATAAACAGCAGAAATCTATTGACATAAGTCAGTGCTGCCACATATTGCTGTCACTGTTGGATGACTCACACACCTTCTACTTAGGTACATTTGCAAGTAACAGTATGCAAGGATCTGCAATTCATTTGTTTTCTTAGCCATTTATTTTCCTATTCCAGGTTCAATACTTACCTTGATAGTCCTGCAGTTCCAAGTGTTTTAATTCAGGGCTGACTCTGTGTGATGCTGCTTATTCAATAAACAAATAAGTAAAGATTGTGAGCATTGCCTCGCATCAATTCTACTGTATGTATGTGCAGAGGATGAAAGTTGTACATCTTAAGGGGTCAGCATGTGTGCTATCTGTTGCCTCTTGGCCAGAGTGAGGGCATATTGTGCATGCCTACATCTACCTACACCCACAGTGACTATTGGATCTCCCTCTGAGTCTTCAACTGCATGTGGCTATGCAGCCTTTGACCATGGTGGTGGAATGTGTGCTCCTTTCCCTTAGTGTTTTCGTTATAGTTGCTTTTGTAGGAATAATATTGTGTAAGATATCACAGACAATGAAAATTTCAGCACAAGTTCTAGGATCATACTGCAGGACTCCCCCTGATGTATCTAGGCAGTGAAACCATGACTTCAGCAGCCCAAGCACATGCTCTGTGATCTTTCTTGTTTGAGCATGTGCTACATTATAACATTTCTCCGTGAGTGTGTGTGTGTGTGTGTGTGTGTGTGTGTGTGTGTATGTGTGTGTGTGTGTGTGTGTGTGTGTGTGTATATGTGTGTGTGTGTGTGTGTGTGTGTGTGTGTGTGTGTGTGTGTGTGTGTGTGTGTGTGTGTGTGTGTGTGTGTGTGTGTGTGCGTGTGTGTGCATGTGTGTGCGTGCATTTATGAAGGGTGTCATCAGCCATGGTCCGAGTCCGTACCATGCATCACCCAGCAAATGGCCTTGTGGCATATCCCATACCCCCCCCCCTGCAAAATCACAAGTAGAGCTGAGAGTTGTCATATATGGGAGTCATGGTAACTGTCGGGGTTACTAGCAGACACTTTCAGGATGATTCATTCCCTAACAGTTCTACATGACTTAGCAGTTAATGGAGTGGAATCCCTTTCTGTTTATGTAGACCCTTCCCTGTTCCCCTGGTGGTGCTTTGATCTCAGTATGTGTGCAGTCTATGGCACTCAAGACTTCACAGAAGTGTGCTATGGAGTAGAAATCCTTCATAATTATAGCTATGTCCTCAGGGGTATGGAGAAAATATATGCAGTCACTGACATGCTGTAGCACAACATTCAGGAACTGATATATATGATCCAGGATAGTGATGTCTGGAACACCCCCAGCATGTCCCCTGTTGGTCTCTGGAAGGCTCCTCTAGCTACAATTCTAAGTGCTTCACATAACTTGGTCTCCACAGGTATCAATTTCTCTTGGTTTACCCTTGCTCTCAGTTGAGAATGACAGAGGTTGCAGAGTTCCAGTAGTGTGTCTCTATCTACCTTGTAGTGCTCTACAATTTTTACATCCTGTAGACCAAGAAAAGCTAAACAGGGTCTAAACGCCCTTCTCCTTCTTGGGTAAGGTCTATTAGCAGCAGTAGCAAAGACTTGGGCCTTTTGCACATACACATGCAGCAACACCCTCTAACATTCTTTCCGTGTAGTATAGTTTCCATGATTGTATTCCAATAGGTTTTGGAATTTGAGGCAAAAACCTAAACTGAATGTACATGATTGCTTTATAGCTTCTTAAATAGCTCCTCCATATTTGATTGGTTGAGTAGCATATAATTCAGCTGCTTATGCTTATCATTTTGCAATATTTACCAGGTTTGTGCATCTCTACACACTGTGTAGAGCCATTTACTGAATACAAATTGGTGCACTTCCATGCATATGGATATAGTAAGCCATGCAGGGTTTATTGAATTCATCAGACTAGCTTACAGCATTGCTTCATGCCTTAACAGATGGTGTCATGACAGTCTGAACCTGAATGAAGAAAGCATTATCAGGTCTGTGGTTCAGGGGTTTAGAACCACTCCCATTAGTTGGGCTAACATCACATCAACCAAACCCATTTAACAAGTGTGGGCATTAGAGCATGTACTATTATTATTGGCAAGTTTGTTTAACTAAAAATGCTTTGTCGTATACATGTATTTTTAAGGAATGCATTCTCATTTCATTTATATGGTACATAAAAAGCAGTATGCAACAATCATTTTTATTTTGTATAACTTAGAATTGTTGTTGTTACTGGATCTTGCCTTAGCTACTTTTCTTAAGTATTGCGGGATCGGAGGTGAGAAGCTGTGCCAGATGGTGTTAGATGGGCAGAGATTGCAGTTTATGGTTGGGCAAACTGTAATACATATGACACCATTTTTTTAACATATTCAGATTTGAGCATATCTGATGCCATTTGCAGATTCCACCAGCATGCTTGGAAATCATAAGTACTGCTGAGGACTCTGTTGCTGTCCAGAGTTCACTCATGTAAGTCCCAGACTTCATTCATGAACAAGCTAGAGCGAGGTACATACATAAGTTACCGTACACTTCCTCCTATTGCT
Organism: Protopterus annectens; assembly: GCF_019279795.1. NCBI lineage: Eukaryota > Metazoa > Chordata > Ceratodontiformes > Protopteridae > Protopterus > Protopterus annectens. The sequence goes on from NC_056745.1 coordinate 894,886,373, forward strand.
GCAGTTCATAGAGATAAATGTAAAAGGGCTTAATTTGCATATACAATGTGTAAATAGACTTGAAGTTATTTGAAGTAGTTGAATACTGCAATATTAACTCCTAATTACTCAAGTTAGGTGGCAAATGTCTTAGGAAACCACAGACTTCTTAAGGTAAGGAAAACATAATAAAAATATTAAATATTTTAATATGAAACACTTAGAAATTATGTAATATTAGTGAGTTACTTTAAAGGGCGGCCACAGTGGTACAGCGGTTAGCATTGTAACCTCACAGCAAGAGGTTCTTCAGTTTGATCCTCAGCTCGAGTGCCTTCTGTGCAGAGTCTGCATGTCCTCCCTGTGGTTCCATGGGTTTGCTCATGTTTCCTCCCAAAGACATGTTGTAGGTGGATTGGACACTTTAAATTGGCCCTAGGCATGAGTGCGTGCATGTGTGTGACTTCTGTGGAAGGTTGGGTGCTGGGCTGGCAACTTGACACCATAAAACTCTACTGCCAATCATGAGCAGACATGTGATCTGCAGTGGCGAACCCTAACCTGGAAAAAGCCAAAAGAAGTGAGTTATTTTAAAGAAATTTTGATTTTACTGATATCATAAGCATGTTAACATGGCTATAAGGAATAATATAAAAGTGTCATTTGCATGTGTGAAATGACTACAGCAACAGCAGGAAATGATTAGTGATCACTGATAAAATCATTAAGTTAGTGTCTTGTAGTGATTGCACAACCATCCATATATCCACCCATGCATCCACAACCCCTTTGTCCATTTTTACAAATGAGTCAGGTGTCACTTCAACAGTGATATGGACTATTTAAAGTGTACAACTACTTATTACATATCTTTATAATGTGGTAATAAACCCTGAAACACAGGGAGGACATGCAGACTCCACACAGAAGGCAACACAGTCGTTAATTGAACTGGAAAACCTCTTGCTATGAGGAGATAGTGCTATCTGCAATGTCTTTCAGTTGTGAAGTACTGAAGTGGTAAAGATGTACTGTTGGCTGAATATACATGTATCCTTATTTGAATATTCCTGAGTGGCAATGACAACATTATGAGTACATCTAAATGGAAGGGGATAGGGGAAGGGATGGCTCTGTTAAAAAAATTATTACTTTACTGTTCTGAATGTATTTAATATACTGTAGCTAGTAGCATAGTATATCTTTACTTGGCTGGACTGAGATTTTGCATCCTCACTTTTTATGAGAGGATGGCAAACAAACATGGTGATTGTTGTGTTGTTTGACTGATGAATGCATTAAGAATTGTTTTGTATATGACTGCAGCCTTTTTTTTTTCATGTGCAGTAATAATGGAAAACAAGGGATCAAGGATGAGAAAGAACAGCTTCAGCCATCAGGAAAATCACATCCACATGGCAGCCCTTAGGACACATAGGAAACATCTGTTTGTCAAAATGGTGCCCAAACAAGCTAAGACTACAAAAACCTAGAATCACAAAGTCCTAGACATGAATGCAGTGGTGGAAGACACCGTATAGTGACATAGTGCATGAACAGGGCACGTGATATCTTAGAACATGCTAGAAGCAAGACAAAGCAGACTGAATTTGCCTGTACCAGTACTGGGTGGGGGGGGGTTCAAGCAATTATCCCATTAACACCAGATGAAGAATACCTCCTCTCCAGCTGTGGAGATGACTATAACACATGTTGATAGCACTGGAATAATAAGGAGTGGTGTGGACACTGGCTACTGCCAATGTTCACAGAAGCAACACTCATCTGCTCAGGAATGTTAGTTCGAAAACAGTAACTTGTATTTATATATAAAATTAATTGCTGACAAGGAATGATTATATTAAACACATCACGATTACTATTAATAGATGACATCTGCACAGCATGAGAATGAAGGCAACAAAAGTGTCTCCAATACTTCCTTAATAAGTGTATACTAGTGTATACATGTTATTTCTTTAGTAGTAATATCTTCAAATCATCATTTACCGGGTCAGCAGAAGAAAAAAAAGCAGTTCCAGCATAACAATAAATATGGAGGATACCAGCAGCAGAATGGCTGTTGAAGAAGATGATGATTATAACAAGAGTTATATTTATGAGGCAGCTTAAGAAAAATGGCATGTAGCCCTAATGTTTAATGGCAGGATCTAATACCCCACAACATGTTAATAACTCCATAGGAAGTGACAATTTTATCACAAGACCAGCATATATTGATATTATATGCACACTTGTACAGGAGGAAACCCATGTACTTCTACACCAGTATCTACAAACCCAGACAAACAATTTCTGGATGGTGGCAGACATTCATAGGTAACAGAGTCCACAGTAATACCTTTAAAAGGGGAGTCAGGCACAGGGATTTGTTACAGCTACCTCAAGTAACATGTAATGCATTGGCTACCCAGCAGCAAATCTGCTGTGACATTGTTAGGGCTCAGACCACTGCCACAGAGAGTCAGCTGGAAATGGTCCAAGTCCTCAAGGGTAAGCATGTGGACTTCCAGCAGGACTTGGAAATGGCATAGAGTAGGAGTAATGTCATGACCACAATGTTGCATAGTATGGTGACACACCAAGCATCAGAGGGCACTTCCATTTGGACAATAGTTAGGACTTATCAGGTTCAAACAGGAGTCAATCCTGGAAAGGGAAGAGGACAAAATACTCTCCAGACATGTGGGGACAGATTGCATGATACTACAAGTATTTCTTATGGAAGTACTGTAATTAGAGGCAACAAGTACAAGAGATTTCATGCAGGCCACATCAGCATTTATCTACACCTAGCAGAGCCTCAGATCATTGTCTACAGGATCACCTGAATCAGGTAGGTCATGACATTGGACCAACTCACCATCCAGCTCACATGAGGGCCCCTCTTCAAAATCACTGGCACTGTCACCTAGCCTATATTTAGGAGATGTGAATGACTCATTTCTGCTTGACCTACTGACTAAACACAGGTCAATTTTTAAATTCAAAAGGAAATAAGTTATTAAAATAAAGTGGGAAGGGGTGCTTAGGACCCATTACAACTGTATGCATTCCATTCCTGTAATGGTACTGCTTAGAACATCTGGGATGTGTGGAAAGAAATCTGTATAACATAACATAAGATTACAGTCATTAACACCAATGCTGTGCACATTACTATTCTTACAACTGGAAGTTAACCTACAGCTTCTAAGTAGAAATACACAAGTTTGCATGGAAACAAAGTAATGAGAACTTTATAGATTAAAATGAGCATCCTGCCATGTAGACAAATACTGCTGACATTTCACCTTCACCACTGCACAAATAGGGACATTTTTGTCTCTGAAGTCGCAAATTATACTGTAAGACAAAATCAAATAGTCTGATGATCAGTGCCTCAACAGACAACACACCTTAAGAAAACATTGCATAATATAAAAACTGATAAGCTTTCATTCAAATGCAAGGTATGAACTCATGTTAAGTACTAAATTAACAGTTTTTTAATAATTATACTATTTGAGGGCATGTGTGATGTAAACAACTGAATAGAATGTATTGTACAAAATGGTTAATTTTGATTATTCCTTATAACATACTAAACAACATTACTAAACAGGAGTCAATAAATACTCAGGCATGACTTTTACACGCAACAATATGAGTAACTGTTTTGAAATAAAAAAAAAAATATTTTAAAGATTAGAGAAAATGTCAGCTGAGCAGAGACAGCAAGCTATGCCCCATACATCATAGCCCACAGATATCACTGCATACATGAGTTATACTCAATGTACTTTTTACAAGAAAAGAAACACTAACCTGCACTAACAAGTTCGCAGATGACTGCAAACTGGGCGCCATAATCGACTCTCCAGCCGACACAAGCATCCTCCAAAAGGGCCTTATAGAAACAGACAACTGGTGCCAGAGCCATGGCCTCAAGCTAAATGCCAAAAAGTGTATAGTCATCCCCTTTGGCAAAAACAAAGTGCCCACAAATTACCACATAGGTGGTAATCCATTAAGTACAGAAGAAGTAATTAGGGACCTGGGGACCCAAGTTGATAACAATCTCTCATTTGACAACCACGTAGCCAAAGTGGTTAGAAAAACATTTTATATAGCCCACCTAATCATGAAGGGATTCACATCTAGATCAGGGGAGGTCATCGTGCCTCTTTACTCATCCCTCATCAGGCCCATAATTGAGTGCAATGCCCCTTTTGGGATGTACCTTACCAGACACCTGCAGCAACTGGAAAGACCCCAAAAGTACCTCACCAAGAGGATCAAAGGGCTCAAACAGATGCCATATGCTGCCCGGTTAAAGAAACTCCAGCTCTACTCAGTGGCATACCGCCTGTTCAGAGGCGATCTGTGCCTGATGTATAAAGTCATGTCCAACCCGGAATTAATGGACATGCTGCACCTCAGAAAATCCAAATCCCATCGAGCTACTCGCTCGAGAGACTTGAACCTCAGCACTGAAATAAATAGGACATGCTGGAGGGACAGATTCATAACCCAGAGGCTCCCTTCAGTCTGGAATAAAATCCCAGTCCAGGTTAGGCAGAGTCCCTCATTGACTCTCTTCAAGAGGAATCTTGATGAGTGGATGGGAGATCGTAGGTTTACCCCGGGTATCACTTCTGTGTCACTGTTAGACAGAGGCACAGTATACTAACCTCGAAAAATGGCATAGCAAAATAAATTTAAAATGGGTGGCGAAAGCCAAACACATTCTGGCTAGGCTTATAAATGCCCTAAGGCAGATAGCCTAGTATGAACCTATGAACCTATGAACCTATGAACCTATAACCTGAATGTGATGGTCCATAATTCTGGGTTAGACCTTGCCTCTTTACCTGTGTTGACATATATTCTGTATGAGCCTGCCACATGGGGTCCCTTACTCCTGCTGCCGAATGGGCACCATTAGTCATATTCAGCCTTGAACTAAGAGGTGCATGACAGCATTGGTCACTTTACCACAAGAACAGCCCATGATAATGTTGTGCAGAATGCAACATGCAGAAACATCTTATATGCATTACTGTGTCATATAAAAGGGCACGCCTAGACTCATCCAGGTACCTAAAATGGCTTTTCAGGAGGGCAAAGACCATTCTGATGACAATACATCCCTGGGTTGGGAATGTGTTATAGGTCTCATCTGCAGCTCCACTTAGCCATGCCTCCAGAGGATACTTAGAATCAGCTGAAAGACAAAAAGAGAGAGACAAAAGGGGGGAGACAAACAAAGGAAAAGTAGCAATACATTTTACCATGAACAGATGCATAAATACAGTAGAAAAAATATATTCCACTTACCAGCAAGGTAGCCACTGGGCATCCTTCCATGCAGAAAATGGTGATAGAATAAGTTAGTGTGCCAGATATAGGAATCATGTGCAGTACCAGGATGCTGGGCAGAAACATTCGTGTTGACCCCCCCATGCATCACACGCTACCCAGAAATGGATGGAATGTTTGGCCTTCCTATTGCAGCACTGCTCTTCCCATGGACAAAAGAAGCACTAATTCCAAAATGGATGTACTCTATCATCCTGAATACCTCAGAGAAATGGGTCTAAATTAGCATTTCGAAAATGTAAAAGGTTGAATCACTAAACGTCGAACTGAAATGATCGACCTATTACATTTTCGAATGCCGATAAAAAAATATAAAAACCCAAAAGAAAAACATAAAGGGTGTAGGCAGGAAGGCAAGCCCCCCTGCACCCTCCACCCCCCAACTACTTAAATAAACCAACTCTGAGACTGCACATTCAGGTAAATGGAAATCTCCCCTTATGGAGATTTCTGTTTACCCGTTCAACGTTCTGCCCTTTTGGCATTCTCGATGCAACAGTATCAAATTTGATATTGTCAGCATTCGAGATGCTGATAGGGACCCAGAGAAACATGTCACTCCATAAAAGTCACCCATAGTCCTGGCTCATCCCCGAGGTGACAAAGGGAAATGGATGTATGTTCCACACATGCCAAGAGTGCATCCGGGATCTGCTACATATCCTCAAGGCAGAAGTCTGTGAGATCCTCAAAGTGCCATCATTCTGTCTCTGGAATGCCCCTGTGGCAAGTATAATGCGGGCTGTACATATCTTAGTGTCTACAGAGATAGAAAGTGCACACATTCCGCTGGTACCCCTATGGGAGTCATACATGCTTAAGTCCCTTAGAATGTCTCTGTCTACTCTGAACATGTCAAGTATCTCCTGATTTTCAGAGTTATAGCAAGTTATCTTTTGTCTATATCTTTGCCTTCTTGGCCAGTGAGTGCCAGTGGACACAAGTGGTGTTGTCTCAGCCAAGGCAAGCAACTCACATCTGGAAATGGCAAGGCTAACAGCATTTTCACAGACTGGAAAGTAAACAGTATTGGTGAGACTCCTTTTTATATAAGGTATCTGTGGACAGTGTGGACAAGTTGGAAAATTCCACTATGAGTCGCAAACTGGCAAGAAAATGTTTCATAGCACATGCTGGTTTGCATCATTCCTTGTTTACATCTCATTATCAGTTTATTTGTTTATGCTTATTTAAGGTCATCTCATATTAGCGTAAGTGGCTTCTATGAATTATGGCTTAGCTGTGATCATTTGTGGACAGAGCAGATATCCTTAATGTATCCATGTAATGACTACGAATGCCACTCCAGAACTCAATTTGCAGTAAACATTAGTAAGTGAACACTACTGTCACATCCTCAAAAAGAAATTAAATATGATTATGTTTTCTACAGGGAAACTGGCTGTTTAAAGATATCAAGGCTAAACTACTTCTTGTGTCATCAGATAAATACTGGTAACATTTCCCTTCCAGAAATTGTACATATGAAATACATCTCTGATTGACTGATTAAGAAACTTTAATATTTGGGGGAAAATTATGTGTTCTTGCTTTAATGAGTACTGATATTATGGAAAGCATAGGCCTAATGACCCATATATCAAATACAGATTAGTTTTTTTTTGCTAATATTCAAATAAAAAAATAAGGACATTAAAACTACCTTTTACCCCTGAACATAAGAAATGAGGAAGAAATTTATATAATTCACCTTTCCACTTTACTAGGCATGAAATGAGTAAGAAATGCAGTACTACTGAATTATAAAAATACTAATTTTTTCCACAATGAGTTACATATTGTTGTGTATTAGGTCTTCTTCCAGCCTTGAAAGTGAAGGGAGTATTATTATTTGGTTTTAATTGCAGTTAACATCAATACAGTATGGTGGGCAATTCACAAGGGCATATTTGCTCACATACAGTTTAATGTTTGAGACATATCCTTAAAAATCTTATCAGGTAGCACCATGCCATCAATCATTGTTCAGAGCTGTGATTGATTGGAGCAGGTAATCCATGGGTATTTTGTGGTTATGTAGACATGGACACTCAATAATGAGACCTGCTGATCTGTGTTTGTACAAGAAGAGCATTCAATTTCATAGGAAATGTCATAAGGCTTATTTTACTTTCTTCTATTTATTTATTTTTCATTTTATCAGGTGAAAACTGCATTTCAAAAGCTGTTAGTCCTGTCATTTTTTTATAATTTAATTTTTATGTTGGTCAGAGAGGGTAAACATGTTCTACTTGACAAAATCTCAACACGTGAGTTGTTTAAAATGATGTAAAGTAAAAGAACATCATTAAAAAGTATATTTTCTTTTGCTATTCAGTGTGAATATTAGAAAAATAGTATTCTACATTTCTTTTATGGGTTAACATTTTCCTTACAATGATTTCATGAATATTTGCATCTTTAAATTGAATGTTAGTTATTTAACTTGATGTGAATGATGTGTCAGTATGCAACTTTATAATGCTGTGCTGTACTTCCACCAGGAAGCAAACACATCATTGATTTATATTGCATTGTGTTACATTTCTACATGATTTTATACGTGGGACTTCAGTCCTGTAGAACTATAAAAAATATGTTTGCAATGCAGAGTGCACTGATTTATGGATGGTATAGTTGTTGCTACAGATCTGACGCCCTAACGATTTTATACCAAAAGTAATTAGTGTTATGTTTCATGTGTTCTGTAAATTTTCAAATGCTATTACAAAAAAAAAAAAAAAGACTGCAACAAATCCTTTGAAAAAAGGATGAAGGTGTTTCATCATTTAAGAAGCTTCTTTGTCGCACTGTAAAATTTTGCAGAGAGCAGAGTAGAATATTCACAGGCTGTGCAGTAAGGATGAAATTCAGAAAAAATATCATCCCTGCAGAACAAATAAATGAAATGATACTGTAGAAACCATTTACTGGCATAATGAAGCCCAATCTGGCAACAGTCTAATAGTAGGTACTATTAGACTGTTATGTGTTTAAATGTAGGTGAAGGTAATGATACACAAAGTAGAACTGTAACTGATGTAGCCTTGAAATAAAATGTATCTGTACTGGATTAATTAAAAAATATAACTTCATCAGATTAATTAATTTATATTTGTGAGAAAAAAGGTACAGGAAAGAAAAAAAAAACATTATTTGCAAAAAAAATTGATGCTTGACTTATTAACACTCTGAGCCTATTATAACTTATAATCTAATACTATCATCAGAGGAGTATAGTGCTGAAGTTTAATGCTTTGATCTACTAAGTTTCATAATGCAGTCATAGGTTTGATTCCTTTTTCAGTTCTACATTATGTGGCTAATCAAGATACTTATGCAGACAATAGCTCTGAGATAACCACTTCTAAAGCAGGTTAACACCTAATGTGTTTACCCAGTGAAGACATAAATACATTCATTAATTATTTCTTAAAATCAAAAGTAAAATGAGCTTACTAGAGTGTATGGGCTAATTCTTGAATATCCTTGTGTATTACAGAATGCTGCTGTTCATTATTGCTTGTTTATGACTTAGGTAGCTGCATAAGTAAATTTGCTTAATGTTTCAGAACATGTAGCTTCTTGTTTGAAGAAATGTGAATGAGATATATCCATGTACCTAGTGTATAAATAGCATCAGTGATACACCAAAGGTAAGGTAAGGTCACATGCCATGGGAAAATTAATGTACCATTATATATGGCTGGTTTCACTGCAGCTGTGCAAGATAGCAACAATACTATGGCTTAATACTTTACAAATATGTTGATTCAATATGACTGGATAGAGACTTTCCTGCAAATGACTCTCAAATAGCTATATTTTTTATGTAAGACATAAAGAAGCCTATGCACAATTTCAGGAGTTCTGCTGTATGCATTGTCTGTGCAGAACAACACACCTGACCTAATTTGCTTCTTTTAGTTTCAATGTTTTATTTATGATCATAGATAAAACTATCATCATCAAATTGTACTCCAGATACAGCCAGGAGGAGGATCTGACTTATCCCATTTTCTGCTACAGAGATGAGTACTGCTGTTGAAATATGAACACAGATACATCGAATTTGATATTAGAAAATGAATGATTATATCACTCCTCATCTTCTGTTTTAAGTTGTAAGAGTTGAGCTACAGTCATTGTTTAAAGATTATCTAGTTTCTTTTTTCTTTTCCTTTCTCTTCTTTCCTCCATGTTCGAAATAATTGGAAAATATTTTAACACAATCATTCTTATATTACTTGGCACCTTTTGACCTAATTTTCTCTTTAGAAAGTTTAGCATAGGAAGACTGACCCCAGGATTCAATAAAATCTGTGTAGGCTCAGTGTAGAGCCTACACGGAATGTATCCGTATACACGGCCATGGATCCTCCCCGGCAGCGAACCATACATATTAATTATGGTGCGCTGCTGATGTAGATCACAGTAACATGGACACTGAATCTGTGCAAGCAGCAGTGTAGAGGCTGTCCTGTACTTGTGAACTGTCCAAAAAATTTCAGGACAAGTGGTAAGTACAGGACAGCATTTTCTTTTTTTTTTTATTTTTATGTGTTGCTTGCTCAGTGTGGAGTGGTGCTTAACAATGCCTAGCTCTGCTTATACATAGTATACAACAATACTATGGCTTAATACTTTACAAATATGTTGATTCAATATGACTGGATAGAGACTTTCCTGCAAATGACTCTCAAATAGCTGTATTTTTTTATGTAAGACATAAAGAAGCCTATGCACAATTTCAGGAGGTCTGCTTTATGCATTGTCTGTGCAGAACAACACACCTGACCTAATTTGCTTCTTTTAGTTTCAAAGTTTTATTTATGATCATAGATAAAACTATCATCATCAAATTGTACTCCAGATACAGCCAGGAGGAGGATCTGACTTATCCCATTTTCTGCTACAGAGATGAGTACTGCTGTTGAAATATGAACACAGATACATCGAATTTGATATTAGAAAATGAATGATTATATCACTCCTCCTTATCTTCTGTTTTAAGTTGTAAGAGTTGAGCTACAGTCATTGTTTAAAGATTATCTAGTTTCTTTTTTTCTTTTCCTTTCTCTTCTTTCCTCCATGTTCGAAATAATTGGAAAATATTTTAACACAATCATTCTTATATTACTTTGCGCCTTTTGACCTAATTTTCTCTTTAGAAAGTTTAGCATAGGAAGACTGACCCCAGGATTCAATAAAATCTGTGTAGGCTCAGTGTAGAGCCTACACGGAAAGTATCTATATACACAGCCATGGATCCTCCCCGGCAGCGAACCATACATATTAATTATGGTGCGCTGCTGATGTAGATCACAGTAACATGGATACAGCAGCAGCAGTGTAGTGGCTGTCCTGTACTTGTGAACTGCCCAAAAAATTTCAGGACAAGTGGTAAGTACAGGACAGCATTTTCTTTTTTTTTTTTATTTTTATGTGTTGCTTGCTCGGTGTGGAGTGGTGCTTAACGATGCCTAGCTCTGCTTATACATTTACACCTGATATCTGGTGTATATCTAAAAATGGAAAACAGATGTAATCAATTTTATTTATTTATTTATTTTTTTGTCTATCCCTGTTTGCGCAGTGTGGTGCAGTACTTAGCGATGCAGACCTGCACTTATACAGATATACCTGACATCTGGTATATATCTAAAAATAGAAGCCAGATCTAATCAATTGTATTTTTTTGTCTCTCCCTGTTTGGATGGAGCAGCGTGCTCTTAGCAATGCCATCAGACATCTAGAAATAGAAGCCAGATGTATTCAATTGTTTTAGTTGTGTTGTGCTTAGCAATGTGCAAACCCATGCAGCTTCGCTGTGCAACACTAACAGTCATCTTAGTATTATATGTGAAGATATACTGCTTCCCCTGTACTATCCAAGTGGCTAGATAGATTGAGTCATGATCTACAGTGTAGTAGGTCCTGGGTTTGAGTCCTGAGCAGCCGTATTTTACATTTCTTGCTGGGAAAATGTGTCAGGTGACTGCAAAATCAGTTTAATTTAAAATTAAGAAAAAATGCTACATTTACAAAAGCTGCACAATGCTAAACACTGCTTAAACATGGTCAACAGTCTGCATCATTTACGCGTTGTTAAGCTCTGCTTAAACATGGCTTGTGCGAGTTTGTGCAAAGCTAAGCGATACAGTGTTTTTTTGAAAATTACAGTATGAATTGTAAGGGAGGGAATGCAGCCTATATAAAGGTCAATAGGCAGGAATTTCACACCATTCTTTGGCGTCTTCACTTGGCTGTTGATATGCCTGTTGGTCTTTGAGAGGGAGTGCACTTTTGGGTGCAGAGATGGGGTGTACAGGAGCTCAAAGTGTTTGTTGGACTCCTGGTTAAGAACTATGCACCCCAGCTGCTGCAAGTGATTACCAGGGCTGAGAGTATAAGTCTGAGGCCTGGGATCAGTTGGCTATAGATCTTACCAGAGCTACTGGTATCCCCTGCACTGGTGAGCAGTGTCATCACCACTATGATGAATTGAAGCGTAGGAAGAGGGGAACCTTCAGCACCTGGGGCCAAGAAGCTCGGACTGGGCAGACCACACACATATGTAAATATGTTTGCCAGTACTTTAGAAATATACAAGCTGAATTTGTGCAAAACTGGTATGCATAATGGTTTCCTTCCCTTTCAGCAGCTGCAGAAGAAAGGGCTCACAATGTCCAGTCCCATGCAGTGTACCTGGCCAGGATGAGGCTAGAGTGTGGTAAGTAGGGAAACATCAAAGCAATAACTTAATACATAATATAATCTTATAATAAATTAGTTACAGAGTTTACAGTCTTAACAGTCAGGCATGACATACCTGGGACATGTAACATGTTTAGTAATGTGTCATTAACTACCTGAAATTTATTTATTTTACATTTGTTAACCAGGTAATGTCTGACTGGTCAAGTAGCCTGTTTTCAGCAGAGACCCAGGGAGAAAAGCTCTCAAGCAATGAGTATAAAAAGTTAAGATAAGATAAAAAGATAAAAAGAAAGAACAATATACAGTTTGTAAAACTGAGTTAAGTTACAAGTAATTGATTTAAAACAATTGAAAAAAAAATAAACATGGTACAAATATCAAACAATATGAAATATTAAAAATATGAAATAATCAATTTCAGATTACATAGTATAAATAATTTGTTTTTTTGTATAGGATTAACCAGTGATGTCATTAATAGGATACTAATTTAAAGCATAAGGGCAAGGAAAAGATAAAAGTAGAATATAACAGAGTGAGAAATGGTAAAGCAAGTTAAATCAGGTAAACATGCAGTACTTTTAGTGTAGCTTCCAAACATCAGTTAATGTTTTGGGCTACCAATATTAAGAGTCACTGTTCTGGTCTACTCATTGTCTGAAATATGCTGTAGATTACACTCACTTAATGGACAGTGTACATGGGTTATTTATTAGAAGTCTTATGAAGCTATCCATGGTCTACATGCCAGACTTGAAGCAACATTAATCAATAAATTCTAAACTGTGATGGTGCTTTGATATGCAATGTTTTTTAAAAAAAGTGTTCTCTATTCCTGCATTCACTGCATATGTGTTTTAATCTGAAACCAGTCAACTGTTAAATGTAAATTAATAAAAACTGTAGCCAGAAATGTCTGAAAATGGGGGGAGGGTGGCCTAATGGTTAAGGTGTTTGCCTTACAAACACTAGGTGCAAGGTTTGAGTCTCACAAGGGATAATTGGCTAGGCTTAAAATGGCTCATAAGGGCAGTTAGTCTAGTAATAATCTATGAACCTATGAACCTAAATAAATGTAGTGCAATAACCAGAGTAAGGTTCAAGCCTGTGTTCTGCTCATTCTGCTGAAATAATGCTGTATATTGCACCCAGACAATGAACATGGTATATGGGCAAGGTAATTGAAGTCCTGGACTGCTATTCATGTGTCTTAATGCCAGATTTAAAAAAACATTATCAATAAAGTTTAAAACAGGATTGTGCTTTGATAAGTAAACTTTTCAAATAAGTTTTCATTATTCCTGTATTCACTGCATGTGTGTTCCATTCAGATGCCCGTCATCTGTTACATATTAACTAAGAAATAATGCGTCATCAAATTTCAGATATGCAAGTATTGCAGTACCCAGAGTAAGTGTCAAATCCCAGTTCAGATAATTTACATGAAATATGTTACACATAACACTCAGTAAATGAATAGGGTATATGGTTAGGTCAACATATGACCTACACAGCAATACATGTGCATAACTGCCAGATTTCATATGACAGTTATCATTACAGTGTAAAAGGAGATGGTGCTTTGATAACTACTGTATTCAGCTAAAGTCCTCATTATTCATGTGTTCACTGTATTTGGTTTCCAGTCTGATACCACACACAGCTATGCATATGTGTAAATGTAGGATTTCACACAAAATATTGCAATAAAAGTCATAAAGGAGAATAGTGTTTTCAGGATTCATTATATTGAAATAAACTGCAGATAATTCCTGCAGTCATTGCTCATGAGTTCTAATCCCATGACAGCCAGATGAGAAGTAACTTACTGTCTAGTGTACTTAGTGTACATGAACATACCTCTCAACTGTCATACCTTTGAAAAATGTAATGACTAGTGCCTCATATGACTGTCTCTTGATTAGCAGATACATGACATTACTTGGAATGCAATTTATTGGCAAATCACAAAACAACTTGGTAGTAATGTATGAACACACCATGTGAAACAATTCTCTGTAGTTGTGCCTGTGTACCAGCATTTGTTAGTGTTTGGTCCATACTGTCCCATGCTAACAGGTTGAGAGGTATGTATGTGCAACATCATCTATACAAGAATTGCAGTCACTGTACTTACAACTGAAATTGCACATCTGTAGAAGTATGTATTAGTTGTCTGTGTATTAATATTACCTGCAAAGTTACTAAAGGTATGCTTTTCCCTCTCTCTCCACCCCTTATCTTCTTTAATTTATTAATGTTATATATTATTATAATTTGATATTAATATATTATTTGTAACTAACTAATATGCTATTTGTAACTAACTGTTATGTTGGCCGTCTGAATTATTTCATACTGGTTTGCTATTAACATACTTTCCTTAGTGTTCTTTATTGTTGTGTTCCTCATAATATTCCTCTATATGTCTTTTTATTATTCAATATTATATTCCATTATGTTAATACTAATATTTGTTTGGTTATTTCTTTGTTACCTTATGTTTATATTTAATTTAATACATTGCGACAAGGTAGACTGGTTCCTGGTGATCCATCTACCCTGGCTTCCCTGGCCTTGGCACCGGGCCCAGCACATCTGGGCCACAGTCTGGTGGTGCCCCCTCTGCTGCCCCTGTACTACCTGCAGTGTCGCATAGTTCTGCCCTACAGGCTGGGGCTGCACCCCCCTCTGGGAGTGGAAGTGGAAGGGTTAATTTTGTCACCAGTGAGGAACTGCCAGGTATGGTGCATGGGTTGCTGCACCAAACTGTCAGTGCACACCTACGCCAGATGCAGACCATATACTGTTCATCTTGGTGGGGCAGCCTCGCTCAAAATGCCAGCATCCAACATTGCCACCACTGAGCAGTAAAGGAGCAGTGCTGACAGTCACATGGGTGAGGATTTGAGTTGCACTGCTATCATGTGTGATGCTCATCATGGGACTGGGATTTTACAGCATCCTGCTCATCCAAGGTGTTCATCTCCCTCTTGTGTCACACACAAACCCTGTCTGCTGTCTTGTTTGTCTTGTCTGTCTGCAAAAGCTTCATCACATTTCCAACTTACTTCGCCCACACATACCTATGTCCCTTCCCCAACATTCCACTCTGACCTTAAAAAAAAAAATGGGCACCTGTCTCAAAAAAAAAAAATGTTGTCCCCTACATAGCTCTCCATTTGGCACATGTGTCCACTGGACACAATTTGGTCAAATTGGCTTGAAAATACAATTATGTTGCCATCACCCCTCTCAGGGGGTGATAGTCCAAATTCAGCTAAAAAATCTGTGAAAGTATATAGTTGTTGCTGTTCAAGAAATGGATAGCTATGGTTCTGTCCTACACCTGTCCTGCACATCCCTACCTGCCTTTTATTATGTTTTTCCCCCTGCTTGCACCCCATTTCACCACTGTTTATCGCCCCCATTTTTCTTTTTTTTAAAGACTTTTTGTGTGACTCAGCATAGTCCGCCATGTTGTTTAGCTATGCTAAATAGCAATACATTGATATATGCTTTTGAAATTATATTAATCACATTCAAAATATATACCTGCTCCCTATTTTGAACCCAGTGCCATTGCACCTGCAGAACACTGGATTAACCTGCCAAGCCACACAGCCACTAATTAACACATGTGTTTTAATCAAAACACAGTAATGCTCAAGTTTTCCTCATTAACGGTGTCGAAGCAATACTGCTCATCACTCTGCACCATACAAATCAGCTAAGAGATTAATAGATAAATAGTACTGCAAATGGCACTCTAGTAGAGAAATACATAACTATAAAGCCACATACATAAGCTTAGATGTAAGTGAGGTATCTAGTAGCAGGTAACCCTGCAATTATATGTACAACATGTAAGAATGCACTTGCTAAAATATTAATGGAAAATAGGATTTTAACTGGGACTCTGATACACAAATACAGTACTCTAAAGCCATACACATAATAGTAGATGTAAATGTGGTATTTAACAGCAGATAACTCAGGAATGATAACTACAACATGTAAAAACACATCTGCTATAACTGTGACTCTGTAGCTCAGTCTGTACTTTTTGGTACACATGGTCCTGGATTCAATTACAGCCATATCTAGCAATGAAAATACCTGTTTGTGGATGTCAACATTATAAATTATGATATCTATGTCTCTCTCATCATCTATTTATCCACCCAAAGCAGTACAGTTGGAATGTCTGCATCTAAATAGTAGAGGTCAAAGGCCTACAGATGGAACCACTCTTAACTTGTCCTAGTACAGCACTAGAAAGTGCAGAGAATGTCAGATAATGCAATAGCCTTAATTCCCAGAGGATGTTGAAGTGTACACTGAAACTGTGGCTTAGTGATATCAGACTGCAGTGCCCAATGATTTGCTGGTGATATCAGAGACAACTACAGCTGCACAAGTAACATACATATATGGAGGTTGAGCTAGATGCAAGGTTTGCCAGCATACACTTAACAGGGGACAACCATGACATAACACATGACTTCGCAGTTGTCCAACTGTGTGATATCATGGTTAATGCACCCCCTACCTTCTTCTAGGACATACTAAGCATTTTGCCTTGTATTGGGTTACTGATACCACTGGGTGACATACTTACCTGCAACACATACCTTAATTCCCAGTGGGATGGGTACCCTCAATCTGGCTCTGTCTATACACCAAGACTGCCACAGGTCTTACATTTACTCTTAAAGCTTGTTGTCCTGCAAAGTGTTTACCTTCTCTGCCAATGCCTATTGCCTGCAGCATCACCTTCAGCTTCAGCCTGTAGCACACACATTTGTATGTAAAAAGTAGCTGCTACAGACATTCTCTCTGCCATGATGTAGTATGTATACCCCAGTAATTTCCAACCCAATACATGAGAAAGGTGCTGTAATCTACATTGAGACCTTATATCATGTTCAGTGGTTGCATGGGATTGGCTGATTGTACTGCAAATCAGCTGTGTTGGCTGCAGTTATCATTTCAGAAGCACAGATTGTTTCAGTGGCAATCACTTGATAATGAGAACCATGTTAAAATGGCAAACAGCTAGCTAGGGGAACCATTGTGTATGAGAGATACTTCACAGGGTGAACTCATCACCACAACATTTATATTGCTGTACCTTTCAACACAGGGGTATTGTACTCCATCAGGTATGTAACCATTTTGTTTCTAATATGATGCATATGTTTCAATATACATAGGGGGGATGGGGATAAGATCATTAAGCCTTTCTTAGAACTGTAATGATGAGTCTCATATGTAAGGCTATGGAGCGCATCATCATTGTTTGTTTGTTTGAAAACATACAAACAAAGAACTGTAATGATGAGTCTCATATGTAAGGCTATGGAGCGCATCATCATGGACCTAATAAATAAGGACATAAGGAATCTACATACTCTAGAACCCACACAGTTTGGATTTGTTAAGCATAGATCTTGTCTGCTCAACCTGGTAGACTTCTTCGAGTCTGTCACCAGAGCTGTGGATGAAGGCAAGGTAGTTCACACAGCCTACCTTTCTGGCTAAGGCCTTCAATACAATTCTTCACTCAGGAATCATAGATAAACTCACTAAATTAGGCATCAACCCCTATGCCACAAGATGTGTTGCAAACTGGCTTACTGATAAAACTCACATAGTGAAAGTAGCGGACTCCAAATCAGACTACTGACCAGTCACAAGTGGAGTCCCACATGAATCGGTCCCGGGACCTCTCCTGTTTGGCACCTACTTTTCTGAAGTCCGTGCCAAAACCAAGGGACTCTGGCTGACCAAGTTTGCAGATGACTGCAAATTGGGAGCCATTATTAGCTCCCCAAATGGTGTTGACATTCTGCTGAAAGACCTCACGGAAACCAGTGGCTGGTGTCAGAACCATGGCCTTAAGCTCAATGCCAAAAAAATGCATCATCATCCCCTTTGAGAACAACACGGTACCCATGAGCTACCACATCAACGGTAGTCCACTAAACACTGAAGGTGTCATAAGAAATCTGGGAACACAAGTGGACAGCAACCTATCCTTTGATAATCACATTGCCACTGTGGTCAGAAAATCCTTCTGTGTGGCACATCTCATTACAAAGGGTTTTGCTTCAAGGTAGAAAGATGTCATTATCTCTCTCTACTCTTCCGTCATTAGACCAATTATCAAGTACAATGCCCCATTCGGCATGTACCTCATTAGACATATGCAACAACTAGAAAGACCACAAAAATGCCTTACTAAAAGGATCCTAGGCCTTAAACACTTGCCCTACGAGGAAATACTAAAAAAATGGGTCTATGTGGAAAGACTAAAAAAACTCCAACTTTTCTTGGTATCATATCACCTACTTAGATGTGATCTCTGCTTGACCTACAAAGCTATGTCAGACCCAGCACTGTTAGATATGCTACATCTAAAGAAATCCCAATCCCTCCATGCCAAATGCACCAGAGACCTCAACCTTATGATCTCAGTCATCAGAACTTGTTGGAGGGAAAGGTTCCTAACCCAGACACTGCCCATGCTCTGGAATAGACTTCCCTTACACATCAAGCAGAGCACATCACTGGCCCTTTTCAAGAGAAATCTTGACGAGCACTTGGGAAATAGAAAATTCACCCCAAAGATCATTTCAGTGGCCATGCTAGACAGGGGCACTAGAAAACAATGTTGGGCGGCATGATGCCAGGGAATCTTTTGGGCTAGGCTTGTAAAGGCTCTAGGGCCATTAGCCTAGTACACTTCTATGAACCTATGAACCTATGACATGTCATTGATCTCCAGATGTGTTACACCTACAGAGGAACTAGAGCACTGTAAAAGTAGAATGTTTTTTGTTAATAATGTACGCTGGTCTCCTGGAAATTTCCCTTGATACCAGTTGTAATACTACACTACTATTTGTTTGGCACTGTTGTTTTTATATATTATAAGGGGGGTTTGCACCTATGGGCCACACATTAATGGACTCCTATGTTGGGTGTGTGAGCATACATCATTATCTGTCATGGCACAAACAGGAATAGCTGTCTATCTTTACTATCCTAGTTGCATCAACACCATTACTATGTTTGCATAGTGTTGAATATGAGATGTGTAATCAAGCAGTGAATACTGGTAGCCATCTGTTATTGCTGTATCTGTACATATTGTACTCCCACATATGTGATCCTGACATGTGTTCCTATTTTGTTGTCTTACAGGAAATATGTATCTCCGATGCCGGAGCCGTTTCACAGATGCTGAAAATGACATCATCCTGGAGGCCTTGCACCAATACCATCAATTCCTGCTGTCCAGGGGAAGACCAAACAGGGAAGAGGGGAGAGCATTATGGGCTGACCTGGTTTGTGATGTGAATGCCTTCAGTCACCAGAGCAGGACATATGAGCAGGAGCGACACTGTGCCACTGATATGATCAATGCCACATGCAGAAGAGAAGCAGACATAGCCAGGGATTGTGATGTCACTGGTCGAGGGCCTGTGGTGGAACAACCACTGTCAACCACTGAGGAATCCCAGATGAACCTAGGAACACAGGACAGTCCCAGGCATCCATCACATGGTATGTCGTGGATGTGGGTACCACCATTCCCATGCAAGAGGAGCACCCAGGTATGCTTAGTTGGATTGACATTGGAATACTGAAGCATTCAATGTGTCAATGTCTACATAGTTTTATGTGGGTGTCAGGTATTTTTTTGGGGGGGTTAGTTGCAGTTTGAATCTCATGCTCAGATTGTGACTAATGTACCAATTAAAATAGTAGCTACTGTAAATGTGAGATATTTGGATACATTAGCCTGTTACTGTGCAAGATGTGGTGCTGTTTACATCACCTCTCCCTCAAATTTTGACAGGGCCATCAGGAATTGGACATGGCCATGCACCTGCTCCTGGTAAGCACAACACTGTTTTGTTAGAGATGTAAATTGAGTGCAATGTATTCACTAAATTGTCATTCCAGACCTGCCAGCTGGACTGCCAACTGGACAGTTATTTTCCAACTGAACACAGTTTAGAGTCATACCTATGCCATGTAGGTATGACCACACTGATATATTTGACAGTATTTTCAACATTACAGATTGCATGTGTGTCAACTATGCACAGTTCTGACACATGTCAACAGTGTACATCACTGTTGCTCATAGGATTCTTGATTAAAGAGCTTTTTATTTACAAGTAACTACAGATGTTTATTAGAAAATTATGTTGCCATGTCCTAATATATGAGGTTGTGGGTTAAACAAGTCTGTAATACTGACAGTATTGTATACAGCTTAACATATATTGCAAGATAGTACTGCATACCATAGTAGTATAGGTATTGATGCACTGCTTTTCCCTTTTTATTACAGGTAACTAGGGGGGTTGGTCTCTGTCCCTTTCACAACTTGATGTCAGTCTCTTTTCAAACTCTGATGATGATGGTGGCCAAAGTGATGCATGGGTGGGGGTTGCAGGGGCTGATTCTGTCACAGAGGTTTACATCCCTCTTCTGCCCTCATTATCAATGTACACAGTCAGCATGCCTTTGCATACCCAGTCCCCTGAGGCCACAGATATTGGACAGTCAGAGGGTGGGGACATTGAACAGGAAAGTGTGGCTAATGTGGCTGCAGTGAGTGTCAATACTGGCCATAGCCAAAGGGCTGTCAAGGTTCCATACAGGCAGATTGATAGGGGTGCTGTTATGAGGCCTGCTGTCCTTCCACCATCTGTTGCAGGTGACTTGTTATTTGTCACTTAGCATATGTTTAGGGCCATCATGGAGGTGCAGGTATGTTCCGAAAGGAACTCCAGATGAATGCTTAGGGTTATGGATGCAGCACAATCTGACATGTGTGACTGCCTCCACAATGTTGCCAATACCCTGGATCAGTTGACTGATGCAGTGGAAAGACATTGGTCTAAGACAAGTCACAGAATATCTGTCTTGGAAAGCACATTGTCTGTGATGGAATGTCTGGCTGAAGTCGAGCATCGGACTCACGGACGTAAGTCAGCAACAACATCTGCTGAGAGTCTGTGTGGCCATGCACAATCACTCTCCTGCAGTGGGAGTACATCTAGCACTCCAGAGGGGAGTGTGCTGTCCACACCAAGACATGGCAGTCCATGGGCTCATGGGTCTGGGTGTTCCTGTGGATGACACGTTCCCAACAGACAGCAGTCAATCTCAGGTAGTAACCCCACTTCTGACCTTGGGCATGGAGGTACCAGTGCAACTCCTGGCAGAGCCAGTTATCATGTTTGGGGGCAGAGAAGATGAACTGTCAGCTCTACCATTCACAGTTCAAAACTGTCCAACAGACAGGCACGTAGAGCTAGCACTGAGGTTGACTGTGTTCACGTAGACACTCACATACTACTGCCCAAATCAGGTCACCTACAGGCAGACATGGCAATTTCCATGGTCCATCTTGCCTGCTTCCCTTTCTGACTCACATACATGCTTGTTAGCCTATTGGATCAACCTAGGCCTG
Organism: Protopterus annectens; assembly: GCF_019279795.1. Lineage (NCBI taxonomy): Eukaryota > Metazoa > Chordata > Ceratodontiformes > Protopteridae > Protopterus > Protopterus annectens. The sequence continues at coordinate 894,907,950 of NC_056745.1, forward strand.
CTGCACCCAACACAATACCCTGTGGAAGTGAGGATACCTGTGCCACATCCCTGTCATCCTTGTCATCGTTGAGGGAAATGAAGCAATGTGTCTGATGCACAGGGTGACTATCTAAATTACTATGTATTTGTTTCATCCATTGTTGCCTTTGACATGCCACTTGTATTGATCACTAACAGATAATGTATGCTGCCATTTGAAATGAGTAAACCACATTATTTTATGTACATTACATTAGACGATGTTGTAATGGCTGTATACTTACACAATTAAAGGTGTCTCATGGAACTGTTTCTGTTTCAGTTTCAGGATTGTGTAGGACACACCTTTGGGTATACATCTTCAATAAACCCATAAATGTCAGCACACAGGATGGAATTTCAGCACAGAAGAAAAATGTCTTCAGAAAGGTAAAGCAGTATAGGTGCATGGCTCCATCGGTTTATATGTGTATGACAGGTGAACAAGAACAATGGCTTCTTTCAGCCTAGTCATGCCTCCCTAATCTCTGACAATATTTGGTACCCTTGATAAGTGTAAGCAGGGTTTTCAGAGCTGACACATCTACAAGATGAGGTGTAGGAGATGAGCAATCTACAATTTTCCTGTGTCAACAAACATTTGTCCTAAACCAGTTATGATTATCTTGTTCCGCATCCCATTATGTAACTTGCACATGATGTACGTTACAGCGGAAGTGTGCTTCACATGGATGGGGAACTTGTTACATACAGGATGTAGTGTCTGGATTACATAATTGTCTCTCCAGCATGTCCTGTTTAAATCACAGTCAAGGTGTAGCTGTGCAGAACAGGTAATTCCTGTGCTAGTCCTTTCTTGGATATGCAGGAGGTACACAATGGGATCTGACACCTTCCTGTATGCAGCCATATATCTCCCCTTCAAAGCATGTTGGAGACAGAATACAGAGTTATGGCCTTGACATGGTCTACATAGGACATGTTATGTACACCGTGTACTGGTTTACTGTGGAACCTCTCTGGCTGTTATAGTCATGGAATATGCCTGTGCAGTTACATATCAAAGGTAGCATTGCACTCAATTATAGGTCTGATGAGTGCCAAATACAGTGTAACAATGGCATTCTGGGATTTACATGCGATAACTTTCTCTATAGGTTATGCAACACTGAATGAATCCCCACATCTTACTGTCCAGTGAAAGCCAAAGGCTAGATCACTCTCTCTGTCCATAAGGCCCTGACTAATGAGTCAGCTGTTGGAGATGTGCAGACAATACAATATTTTCCAGGGGTGGATGATTTCCAAAAGTATAGTATTGTGCATTCCTTGGCATTTAGTATTTGTCAATGGCTCTGACAACAACTGAATGTGTGTGTCAGCCCATCCTGGATAACTGTTGGTTCTGTGTGGGATTCAGTGACAGCTCCTAATTTGCAATCATCTGCAAATGTACTCAGTTTGAGGTCAATGACAGTGGCAGTGACTGCAGAGAAGGGAATGGCTAGGAGGTTTAGTCTCAGGAATGATTTGTGAGGGAAGTCCACTGGTGACAGGACTCATTGTAGCAGTGGACTACCCAATGCTATCTTCTCGGATAATGACTGTTAGACATTTGGCTATCCACCAGCTTAAATACTAGTTTGTAATTAACTTCTACAATATTTCAACAGTGCCCGATGGCCTAATCTTATCAAATGCCTTCTCAGGCCATGGAAGGTGGAGTGAGTCATTTTCTCCTCATCTATTGCATAGTTTAACACTCAATGGAGTGCACTGGTTAGGACAGCCACAATCTGACCTTGAACAAAACAAACTGGGTTTGGGCCAGTGTCTGCAGGTGTACTACATTGTTACTGATCATTTCCATGATAAGTCTTTTCATGGCAATAAATGTAATATTATTGAGACATCTGGGGATAGTGGTTGCCACTGTATTCTAGTTATCCTGTGTTCAATTACTACACTGTTATTGATAATTTCCATGATAAGTCTTTTCATGGCTTTAAATATAAGACTACTGGGACATCTGGGGACAGTGGTTGCCACTGCATGCTAGCTGTCCTGTGTGCAACTAAGTATTACAGTTAATTCCATCATGGTTTACAAGAAGATAGTCATTCAAGATGTCTGTGTCTGTGCAGACCACGGGCCAACAATGGAAGGGAAAGTCATGCGTGCAGCATGTGAAGGTAAGGAGGGAGTGTTTACACAGATATTCTGCAGCTGGACACTACTCAAGCAGTGTGTACTGAAATGGCACAATTACCTTGTGAAGAATGATGATAAGATGGGTGACCTCTGAATTGCTGGTGCCTGGCTATTATTACTGCTGGTCTCAGCACAACCACTCTCTTCTGGGATACCATGTTCTTATACTTTGTCTTTCACCAGAAGCAAAACATTAGTACTAAGTTCAAAATGAACAAACCACAAACTGTTTGTTCATCCACAAAGTTGGCCCACATCATGCAAGGCTCTGAAGGCTTGGCATACTCTTTTCCAGGTAGATGCCTTGATTAGCAACCAGAGCAATCATTGGAGTTTGGCATGTATATTGCTTTGTATTCCAGGGTTGTTAGAATTTTACTAGGCTACTGACCCAATGGTGAGTTGGACCATAGCTGCAGCTTCACAATATAATGTTCAATGTCTGGTGACATAGATATCCATGGTTGTTCGAAGAAGCACCACAGTGGCAATGATCCCTGTTAGGTGACAAAATCACAACAATTCATGCAGCCTGACCTTCAACAGCTTTATGGTACACATCTGGGTAACATAGATATGAGACCTACTGAAGAGCAATGGCCATCTTTGGCCAGAGTGTGTGCCTCACACATGTCCTAGATGTGTCATACTGAACATTTATGCAACCAGAACACATGTCTGTGTTCCCACATCATGTCACACAACATCCAGTTTGCTATCTGGTTGTTTGATAGGCAGTGCAGACTAGCAAGGACAAAGTAATGACTGCAAAGTTGAGCAAGTTCTCTGCACATGCATGGACATCCACATCTTCACAGCAAGGAGTGCCTACAGACAGCGTGTTTGAGGCTGTCAATCCCAAGATTGTAGCAGCATGACCATAACTTTGCTGGAGTTGTACATTGTCACATTTGTAGGTATGCTATTGCAATCATGCCTAATAACAGGATTATAACAGGTTAATCCAAGGGCCACATGCCTGGCAAAGGATTGTATTCACTCACCCTTTTTATGGCACACTGTCAGATGCTGCTTTACCTTAGGAGAACTATATAAAGGTGACAACATGTTACATTTCAGCATCTGTCAGGCCAGTGCCTAGCAATGGCCTGCTGTGACATACACACAAGCAAGGTTCTATTGCTAATGACATTATCAATGACCACTGTCAAGATGTGGAAAGTGTCCTCACACCTATATTCCTATGTCACACAAACACAACATGTGAAAGATGTGACTATATTACAAACCTTGATTCCTTGCCGTCTCACACACCAGTCAGTACATATGACAATGAGCAGTTTGCCAACATGCACATCCCACCACATTCTCCATTCACACCCACATCATACACACCTGCATGTGTGGAGCTCCTTACCAGACAAATATGCAAACAACACACACCTCAGAATCTCAATTGCAAGCTTACTACACATAATCATACCTGTGTAGAACACAGTACACATAATAGTGCATGCACCACTGTCTCAACAGTCAAACACCTGAGGCAAAACACAAACTCAAAGGTGATTACATCATGAGACACATTGATGTCCCTCTCACCAGTTCACAGTTAGCTGTCTATGAGGTGTCAGGATATGCTATACCACACATGCATGCTAGTCTGTCAACGTCAGGTAACATTATGATGACAACTTCATAGTTCCTGTTGTGTGCAACTTCAGACATGTCTCAATGGACTGTATGCAGACATGACTGAGCTTACAGACTCTGTGCTTCCAGTGGGTATGCTCATAGCCTTCAGCTGCATTTCACCTTCACCTAAGATGATGGCTCAATACACATGGAAAATGACTGAAGTCAATAATTGGCTTATCATGTGGTGTCATTGTAAGGGAATCCAGAACATATCAACCTGAGATGACTTGCTTAACAGACCTCAATACTTTCCTAGAGATATCATTGGTCTGTCACCCCTAGGAGTTTGTTTACTGGCCAAGGCTGCTGACATCCCCATACTGCATCTTATAGGTGGTGTCTCAAGGGAAAACTTTCCAGTGAGGAAATGCTATCTTCAAACAACATCACGGCTATGCTGCTGTACATTAGGAATGCCAGTACTAAACTCCCACTCACTGGAATGTGTCCCCACCTTGGAAGATGCAGACATTTATACAGTCATACACACTTAGTTCAAGGTTGTGGACAGCACCACAGTCATACCAGGCTACATGTCCTTCCACATGCTCAGACCTTAAACTGAAAGTGTGCCAGGTAATGCAGGTGGTGTATCCATATTCATTAAAGATAGATGCACATCCAGACTGGTTAAACAGTGTGATTCCCTGGAAACACATCAGGTGATATTCACTATTGGTAGGGTACCTAATCAAGCCATTGCCAGCTACAGGAGCAACTCCATGAATCAGGACACCTGTTGTCCTTATTTTAATCTATTTGTGTCTATCAAGGTACATCACAACACCATGATATAGGGTGACTTTCATTAACCACCAACTGTGTTGGTTACTTGTGCTCAAACTCACTTGCCCAAAGGTTGGTCTCATTAACTCCGAGTACCTTCTCATGGCACCTGTGTGCTTAAACCTGAGAGCACCATGAGAAGAAAGAAATTGCAAGCTGTTACCCCCGAGTGTCTTCTACAAGTGAGAGATTTCTAGTTCAGCTTAATGTAAAACACACTGAAATTGTAACTGAATGTGTAGTTTACCTTATATAGTTACGATTCAGCATGTTTTTACATTAAGGTCACATTAAAGTTCTTGTAGAAAATCCAGTTTAAAAGTTCTTAATAAGGCAAGTGGTGGCAGCCAATCGGATTCTTGCAATCCAAGCCACCACTTGCATAACACCTCCACCTCCAACCTAAATTTCCTTTGTTTTCCCCTAATAAAAAGCAGGTCCAGCAGCAGGTATTTCCTTTCTTTTTGCAAAGAATTGGAGATTTTACCTGCTACTGGATCCTTTATTTTATTTTCGGCACTCAAGGATTTCACAGATAACCAGATAGGCACTATAAGGAGTTCCCATTCAGGTCAGCACAACAACTACTTTTTTTTTCTTCTGGTAACTAACTACAGCATATTTACTTATGATTCACCACCTTTCTCCAAAGGACACCAGTGTTATATGAATAGTAGTGGCTGCATTTGTGTTGTAATTTTGTGACTGCATATTACTGATTCTCTAATCTCTGTACTGCAACATAATTGGTTAGCATTGACGGCACAATTAAATACCCCTTTTCAAGACTCGTATCTACTGCCCAAGTCTGTATCGTCCAAAATCAATCTTTTAGAGCATCTGCTGCAGTGAGACTAACATGTGTAGTAGAAATAACGGTAACGCTCTGTCCTAACTATTGCAAATCCAGATAAACAGCATGATAGCTATTGCTTCAAACAATTATCAAAAGCTAGGTAAAAAGCTAAGTATTTTGGCTCTAGTACAGAAGGTGGTATTGCTACAAAGAGACAAGATGGTGCCTTTGGTATATATATCCATGTTTAAGTTAGTTTAAGGGATGCATACCTTTGAACATGGGTATTGTAGTGGGTAGGTAGCAGCAGCTTTGTGCATGACAGCTGGTGGCTTCAGGCTATTAAGCTAGTAAATTATTTGGCATATGTATACTTTCGTAGAATTTCTGGTGATCAAGTGTTTAAGTTTATTATTTTTGGAACTGATTTGTAAACAGTAGGAGATACCAGCTGAAGAGAGATTGGCTGGGTGTTTGAGAGTTGCTCCAAAGTGCACTTGAGATGTTTATTATTTTACTGCTTTTATGGTTAAACTGGTTGCCTTAAAAGTGATGTTTCTGCTTTATCTGGGCTTTGTTTTTTAAGTCGTAAGCTTGAGTTTTAAATTGTTGATGGATAAATCCACGCAATCGCCAAACAAAGCTGTCATTCTGCAGCACCATTCACATTTTCTTTGTGGAGTGAGGATGACAGTGCTGTTAGGAAGGCCTGATTAATACCATCATTGAAAAGTGAAAGAAAATGAGTTGTGTACTTGGATTGCAATTTTGCACTAGTCAAATGCTGCAGCAAATTTACATCGGTTCACTACGGCGATCTCGTCTTGGAAGAAGGTAATGATTCTTGATCCCCATAATTTAAGAAGTACTTTAGTCAGCTAATTAGTTTAGTGTTAGTTCTGTAAGGAAATGCAATTTGGATTTGCTATAAGAGCAACTGTTTTTGTTTTGTAGCATATAGCATTATTGCCCATGTAAGAATATTGTGTAGGCTTCCCAAGTCTCCAGTGCATGCCCATATTCATGTAAGAGTGGTAAAAGGTTTTGTATTCAACGTTTAAGGCAAGACTGCAAATTAAAGAAATGTAGGTATGAAAGTAAAATAATGCTGTTTGATCCAATGAAGCTGGCAATTAAGTCTGATCATGAGTTGATTTTATTGCTTATATTTTTATGTCACAATTGGATAAATCAAATGTTGAGGTCTTTTCAGTGTAGTTAGAACTTGAAGCTTTATTCCTTGCTTTATAGTGATTGTGCAGTGGCTTGGGCATTATTTTGTTAGTAGGTACACAAAAGTTTTACAACTATGGTTTGCTTACATGCATGGTGGTGGTTTTTACTTTAAAGCTTAATTGTATTAATTTAAGTTTTGTTAGTGTCATATGGGAGTTTTTTTAACCCCAGCCCCTTGTTTTCGTAACCAAAGTGGATTAAATGACCAAAAATACTAATTATTTTGGCTGTGAAATGTCATAAAAGTCACCTAGGCTAATGACTCAGGAAACCATAAACCCAGTTCTGAGATGTGAATTGGTTTCCTTTGTGCCACAGCACTTTTAAGTTTTACATTGCTGTTTAATTATGGGGTGTAACCCCTTAAATGTAGTGTCCCATGTGTATATGGGCACTGATAGAGCAAGTAGTACAAAGTGGTAAGCAAAAATGCCTTCAGTCCTAGTTCTTGGCTGTAGTTGGAGCTGTACAGTTGCAAGAATGAAGCTAGTGGTTGGTGTGGGGAAATGGGGATGACTGACTGCATGTGTGATAGACGTTTTGCTGTGGGGTTTACATTTCTGTATCTGATGTATTTGAAATGTAAAGTCTGGAGTGTGATTCAACCTCACAATGTACACCCCACTCATGTCAGATATGATAAATATTTACAGGTTTTAACTTAACCTGCAATGAATGAATTCTGACATACAGGTGGCACTGAATGCAGCACCAGTGATGACATACGCAGATTATTGTGTAGTAAAGGACCCCCAATGAAGTTCTGCAAGTTTGGGCATTTCTGTGGTGATTGACAAGTGCTGGAGGCATTATGTTTTTGATGGACAGGCTGTCATTGAATTCTACTGGTTTGTCCTGTTATAAATGCTTTGTAATATACTTGCATATTTTAAATGTATACCAAGTACAATTATTTATATAATATACATCTCAAGCAGAGCACCTCACTGGCTGTCTTCAAGAGAAATCTTGATGAGTGGATGGGAAATAGAAAATTCACCCCAAGGATCACTCCAGTGGCTCTACTTGACAGAAGCACTAGGAACTAAGGATGGCTGGCACGATGCCAGGTTAATCCTATGGGCTAGGCTTGTAATAGCTCCAGGGCCATTGGCCTAGTACACACCTATGAACATATGAGCTATATTGTGCGAAAGCAGTTCCACACTAAATCGAGTTTGACAATGTTGGCTCCTCATTTTCTAAATGTAGATCCTAGGGATTTCCATTGCTTTGTGCATATTTAAAGTTAGCTATTTGCTGCTTAGTCTAATTATGAAACTGTATATACCCATAATGGCATATCAGCCTGAAGATATTCATCCAAATTGTTAATAGGCAGCCACCGATATGATAGCTGTCAGCGTGACCCCAAAGAATTTGATATTATGTTACAAGTTATGTGAACGGCTGCACAAAGTAATGAAGCGCATCTGGTAGTGGTGCTGGGCATGGGTATTGAAAGCACAAGACAGCCTTATTATAATATTACAAGAAATTAGTTTGTTGAAGATGAGAGGAGTGGTGAGATCTGTGTATATGTAAAACAGAAGTAGAGGCTTCTGTCCAAATTGAGTGGCGGAATAGTTCAGATCACTGGGTGGCTAGCCCTGCATCTCCTAATATCAAAATATGCTGCACACATTATGAAGATGATTGCAAAAAACTGTCTGTTTATTCTGAAATCCTAAATGCTACAATGACCTCATAAGAAAGTGATGTCCATAGTTATAGGTAAAGGTGTTCAAACTTATATTCCCCTTGGTACCATACCTCTCAACCTCTTATTCCTAGAAAACTGGACAAAATATAAAATAATGGGGGGGAGGGCAATGACCCCAAAATAGGGACAGATTTTAAATATTGCTCTTACAAGTCAGAAAATGTTATAATAAAATGATTGATATTAACATGTATTTTCTGAAAAATATGATGTCTGAAACTCAAATGTATTTTATTATTTAAGGGCTGTTGTCCTCAGTGATTTGCAAGAAAACTGCAAATTTTATGAGGAAAAGCCTAAAACATGAAACAAAAATCTACACATTCTACAAAAATCTGGACAGTTGAGATGTAAGCTTGGACTCTAGCTTTAGAATCCCTACATCACGTCTGGTCTTCAGTTGTGGGTCACGTGGCAAATGTTTCATTTTAGTGCTTGTGTATACTTAGACATACTATTGAAGGGGTCATTGGGTGGAATGTTTCATTTTGGTTCTTGTGCATACTTGGACATACTGCTGCAGGGGTCACGTGGCAAATGTTTAGTTTTACAGCTTGTATATACTTGGATATACTAATGAAAGGGCTATTGGGGGGAATATTTCATTTTGGTTATTGTTTATACTTGGAAGGGCTGCTGAAAGGGTTGTCGATGGAAATGTTGCATACTGGTGCTTGTGCATAGTAGGACAGACCACGGAAGGGGACACTGACGAGATGTTTCATTTTGGTGCTTGTGCATACTTAGACTGCTGAAGGAGTAATTGGTGGGAATGTTTCATGTTGGATCCACTTACAAGAGAATATGTCAATAACCATCCTGTAATTTTTTTTCTGCTTTTATCAGTCATGTGTAGAATTTACATGACAGGAAAGGCTAAGTAATACAGAACTGTTATAAAATTTTTAGAGCACTACTACTGGCTTTTCCTGACAGAAATGACTCAGTCTTACAGAATACTTGCACCATGAATGTTATGAATGCTTGCTCAAAAGTTATGCAGAGCTATTATCACCTTTGTAAGAGCATGCAGAATCTTGCACTCAAAACATGCAGGTGATTTTCACATTATTTCTGCAGTTACAGTATAACACTGAGTCATTATCACTTGTCAGATAAAATCATTGGCAGCTGTTGCTGTTATTCACATTAGTAAAAGTCATTAACACATTGCAAGCACATGTGTGGGACACTCCATATGTTTATGAGTGCTACAGATATTTTTCATATTTAGTTGTAAAAGTCTGGAACTTGTCATCTTGAAGATAGTTTTACTACTTACAAGATGGAAAAAGAACTTTGTATGGTGTACACATATCACAGTTTGGTTACAATTATGGTTATGAGAGTTATGATTTCTTTTCCTATTTTGCTAAATGACTACGTCAGGGAACATGCCATCAGGGTAAGTAATACTTCATTTGTAAGGCAGTACTATTCATTACAGGATGGAAAAAGAACTGTGTCTGTATGCTGGACAAATGTACAGATATATTTTGTTTAGGACTTCAGTTATGAGAATTATGATATTGTTTCATATATGATGAATAACTTTGTCAGGGAACATGTCAGCATGCTATGTAGTAGCTCATTTTGAAGACAGTCTTAGTACTTGCAAGATATAAACAAAACTGTATCTGTATGCCCTACACATGCCCAGACATCACAGTTTGTTTGGGATCATCGTTATGAGAATTATGATATTTTTTCATCTTTTGCTAAACTTTATCAGAGAACATGTCATCAGGTAAGTAATACCTCATTTTGAGGGAAATATTAGTGGTTAAAGGATGGAAAAAGAACTGTGTCTGTATGCTCGAGAAATGTACAGAAATCATATTTTGTTTAGGACTTTGGTTATGGAAATTATGATTTTTTCATATTTTGGTAAATAACTTTGCTAGAGAGCATGTAATTGTATGAAGTCATACCTGATTTTGAAGACAGTGTTATCCTTTACAAGATGATAAAAAAACTGTGTCTGTATGCTGTACACATGTACAGATATCACACTTTATTTAGGACTTAGGCTATTGAAATTATGAATTTTTTTCATAATATTTTTGTAAATAACTTTGCAAGGGAGCATGTCAATGTGCTAAGTGATACTTCATTTTGAAGACAATATTACTCCTTACAACCTGGTAAACAAAACGTGTCTGTATGCTGTACACATGCACAGATATCACAGTTTGTTAAGTCTTGTAGGATTATTGAAAGTATACATTTATTTTCATTATTATGCCCATATCTTTGCAGGGAAGCATGGTGATCACACAAATGAGGCACCATTTGAAATTGACATTGAGCCACACAACTTGTAGATTGATATGTAGTCTCTGTCTGTTACAGGTGATGAGATATTATGGTTTGTTTATTTATCAATTATGAGAAATATAATAATGATCATATTTCTGTGAATATGTCCATAACATAGCATCACACAGTAATGGTTAAGGTATCATTTTAAATCTAACATTCATACAAATAAATTAATTACAAATTGTAGAGGTATATGTGGTACATTCACCAAGATATTGTGATTTGTTGTACCAAAAAGGTAAAAAAATATGCACAATATCAGCATTCCTTGGCAAATATTTAATAATGACTTGCATACACACTATCAGCATTTACATTGTTGGAAAAGTCAGTGTCTGCTGAACAACTTTCACATTTACATTGTTAGTCTAGCTCTTATGGTTAAAGAGTTATCAACATTTGTTTTCTGTATGGTATTACAAATGGATTATCTGAAAATCAGCTCATGCTGCACTGTTGCTCCCATGGTGGAAGTAAGCAAGCAGCATTTTCTGAGCTTCTTCGGAGTAAATGAGTTAACTACAATGCCCTGAACCAGTGGACTGACATCTCCTCAAGGGGATCCAATGTACTGCATCAGGTAATTACCAATATGGGTGACTGTTATAGCACCTCCACTGTGAGGTCCTCCTTGGTGAGATCTGACCACAAATTGGTCTCCTTAAAAGTAAGACTCAGACCTGACCCCCACCCCCTGCAACAAACATGGTAATAAGCTTCAATAAAGCAAATTATAACCTCCTATGGGATGGTATAAATAGCTTGACTGCACCTCCCCCCTCAGATGGGACAGGCAACTATGCCAAGCTCTACACC
>NC_056745.1:894924479-894926979 GCF_019279795.1 Protopterus annectens
TCTGCCCCTGTTTCTGCACTGATGCATGTCACTGAAATTGGCTACGACTTTCTAAAGTTGTCTGCTGTAATTAATATGTGAAAGAGGTTAATAATATTACACCACACAAATACTGATAGTCTGTAAAACACAAAGTAATGATACCTCACATACAAAATAAGTGAGTACATCTAGATTAGTACCATGAACACCATCACACAAACTAATTGCCCTAGTCTTTTGAGCCACAGAAGCTGCTTGAGAGAAAGGGATCTTTCATCACACAATCAATTGCATAAATATGTACACTGTTATTCCTGCATTAAGTAAGATATCCAATAATGTATGGTCAGTTTCTGTGTTACTGTCCTGATACTGCTTGGAATGCTGATATACAATTGATGAGTTTCTGTTACAGCAGTTACAAGGGAACACTGTTGTGTTGGGGGTGGTGGAACACCACCACATATTCTGCTGGGATACACAATAGTCTGAATATCATGTGACCCCACTGTCTAACATCTCCCTTGACTGATGTACCAGTAATCTGTTGCAATAGGACTGCATGAATATTCCATGCATGAGGTAGCTCAGGGCTGATTCTGTCAGATGTAAGCAGTACACAGCCAATACATGGGTAGGTACAGGATGTGCAGGTTGCCTGCCATCATTTTTTATTTCTGTATGTCAGTAGGAGTAAGGTGTCACTCCCTAGGCCCCAAAATTGTCAGTGAATGTGCTATGCATTGCCTCATAGCCAAAGCCAAGGTATACTTAGCACACATATGTCTGCCTACAGGAAATTCAAAAAAGTAGAAAGACCAGCATACAATGGCACCAAATAATACTTTAATAAGTATTCTTAAAAAACAAACCGGTTTCGGCTGTATGGGTACAAAGCCTTCATCAGTGTGAAATAACAGCAAATTAAGAAATACTTTAAATACAAAAAGAATAGCTCATGTGATCATTAAGTCCTGGTTTAAAGAGACCTCCCAGTTTAACAATCCATTTTTTCTCCATAGTATTTAACAAATCATGCCAACCCGATTTATTATTCCTGGGTTGCTTGATTTTATCAATAATAGTGAAATTAAAATTGGCATTTTTATGTAACAGGGTATGCTTATAAAGGGCATTAGTTTCTTTATGGTGTTTTATCTCACTGAGGTGTTCATATATTCTGAATTTTAGGGCTCTGGAAATTTGTCCTACATAGAAAGCTGAACAATTACAACTAGTTAGGTAAATCACCCAATCAAAAGTGCAACTGGCAAAAAATCAGATATCATATACTTGGGGGGGGGGGGTATTTTGACTGCTGAGATGTTTAGTTTTTAGTATCCTGGGACAGTGAACGCAATGGCCACAAGGGTGGCAACCAATTAAAGGGTCAACTAAAAAGGTGGCTTGGGTTGATTTTGTATTGAGAGAATGCCCATGTATGAAGTAGTTGAAAAATGCAGCAAGATTTTTGCCTTTCCTAAATGAGAAAAGACATTTATCACCCAACAATTCACTCAGTCTAGTTTCACATATCAAGATATTCCAGTGTTGTTGTACAATATTCATTAATACCTTGGTGTTGCGTCCATAAGTGGTAATTAAACTTGGGGGCCCACCACCTCTATTACCCCTTTCTATATAAAGAAGAAGGTTCTCATGCTCCATATTGTCTACCACATGTTTCGTGTGTATAACTTGACCCATTTTGTATCCTCTGCCCCTGAATCTAAGCACTAAATCATCCCTAAAATGTGTATAGGTATTGCTATTGGAACAAATGCGTTTCATTCTCATGAATTGAGATTTAGGGATATTCTTACAGGTATGAGGTGGATGAAAGCTAGTGGCATGGAGAAGCAAATTATTTTCCGGAAATTTCCAATAGACTTCAGTGGCCAACATGTGGTCAGGTGCTCTAGAGACTAAAACATCCAAAAAGATAATTTTGTTTTTATCATAGTTGACCGTGAGTTCACTTCCCCATTTGTTCTCATTTAGGTATGTGATGAATTCCAAAAGGTATTCCATATCCAATCTCCACACCAACCAGCAATCATCCAAGTATCTCCTCCAAATATCCATTTCTTCTATATATAAGTTATGGGAGTTATCGTAAATAATCTGTTCTTCAATATAAGCCATAAATAAATCGGCATATATTGGTGCAAAAAATGCTCCCATAGCTGTGCCTTTTATCTGTAAGAAGCATTTGTCCCAATAGAAAAAGATGTTCTTCATGAGCACATGTTTGGTCAGACACAGTAACAGTGTATTGAAACCAGGTTTGTACATTTCTGTTTTATTTAACCAATATTCTAAGGCTTCTAACACTGCCCAGTGTGGAATGTTGGTATAGAGAGATGTGACATCTAATGTAAACATCAACCAATCTGGTTCTATTTGTACCTCAAAAATGATCTGAAGAAATTCTGTGGTGTCTCTGATACGTGCTCTAACACATTTGAGAAGTGGTTGCAGGTATTTGGTAAGGAAAAGGGACAGAGGTTCTGCAGGA
>NC_056745.1:894931979-894949855 GCF_019279795.1 Protopterus annectens
AAGAAAATCTTGTCCTTACCCTGTTGCTTAAGTAAGAAAAGTAAACACTTAAAGCCATATCCTGTAGTTGGCAGTGTGGGGCAATTGATCTGTTGTATAATATTATTCACTTGTACCCCATCAAAATCACATAGGCTGAGCTTCAAAGGTTCATAGGTTGGTACTAGGCTATCGGCCCTAGGGTCTATACAAGCGTAGCCATAACAATTCCCTTGCTATTTCTTCCCACACTTTACTTTCCTGGACCGCTGTCTAGCAGGGCAACTGACGTGATCCCCGGGGTGAATTTCCTTTCTCCCATCCAATCATCAAGATTCCTTTTGAAGAGGGCCAAAGAGACATGTATGGGCAGTCTATTCCAGAGTCTGGGGAGTCTCTGGGTTAGGAACCTATCCCTCCAGCATGTTTTGTTTATTGTGATTTTATTTTTTTATTTATTTTATTTAACATTTGTAGACCAGGAAAGTCCGACTAGGTTCCACAGATCCAGTTTTCAGCGGAGGCCCAGGGAGAAATGCTCCAGAAGCATGTCTTTAGAATGTGGGAGGAAACCGGATTACCCGGAGGAAACCCACACGAACACAGGGAGAACATGCAAACTCCACACAGAAGGCACCCCAGCTGAGAATCGAACCGGAGAACCTCTTGCTGTGAGGTGACAGCATTAACTGCTGCACCACTGCGCTGCCCATGGGGCGTGATGACAAGATTTAGATCGCTGAAGCATGTTGCTCTGAGAGATTTCGATTTCTTAAAGTGTAGCATGTCCAACAGCTCCGAGTTTGACACGGCCTTGTATGTTATGCAGAGATCACCTCAGAGTAGACGATATGCGACAGAGTATAGCTGGAGTTTCTTAAGGTGGTCAGCATAGGGCATCTGCTTTAAGCCTGTGATTCTTTTAGTGAGGTATTACTGCAGCCTTTCCAGTTGTTGCAGATGTCTTGAGAGGTACATACCAAATGGGTCATTGTATTCTATAATGGGTCTAATGAGGGATGAGTACAGTGGGACAATGACCTCTTTTTTTTCTGGATGAAAAGCCCTTAGTGATGAGGTGTGCCACATAGAAGGATTTCCTGACTGTTGTGGCAATGTGGTTATTGAAGGAGAGACCACTGTCCACCTGTGTTCCTAAGTCTCTTATCACACTTTCGGTGTTTAGTGTACTGCCACCTATGTGATAATTCATGGGTACATGTTTTTTTCCAAAGGGGATAACTATACATTTCTTGGCATTGAGCTTGAGCCCATGGCTCTGGCACCAAGCATCTGTTTCTGTAAGGCCCTTTTGTGGAGTATCCACATAATTTGGGGATTCAATAATGGCTCCCAGTTTGCAGTCATCTGTGAACTTTGTTAGCCAGAGTCCCTTAGTGTTGGCCTGTACTTCAGAGAAGTAGATGCCAAACAAGAGAGGTCCCAGGACTGAACCCTGAGGTACTCCACTTGTCACTTGTCTGGAGCTGGATTTGGAGTCAGCTACTTTTACAGTGTGGGTTCTGTCAGTGAGCCAGTTGGCAACCCATCGAGTGATGTAGGGATTAATGCAAAGCTTAGTAAGTTTATCTATGATTCCAGAGTGGGGGATGGTGTCAAAAGCCTTGGCGAGGTCCAGATAGGCTGTGTGGACAGCCTTACCCTCGTTCATGGCTCTGGAGACTGATTCAAAGAAGTCAATAAGGTTCAGGAGACAAGATCGGCTCTTCATGAAGCAACACTGGGTGGGGTCCAGTGTTTTAAAGTTGCCAATGTCTTTGTTTATAAGTTCCATGATAATACGTTCCATGGCCTTGCAGATCAGGCTCGTCAGATAGATGGGCAATAGTTCCTGGGATCCAAGGCAGATTCCCCCTTGTGGAGTGGGATAACTGTAGCTGTGTGCCACTCAGTGGGCATGAAGCCTGAGGTGAGGGTATGATTACACATGACACTTAGGTGAGGTGACAGTTCATTTTGTAGTTCATGTAGTACACAACCCGGGATGTCATCTGGTCCCATGGATGCTATATTCTTAGCTTTGGAGTGTGCGTTTTTTACCTGTGTGGCCATTATTACCAGAATTTGGCAATCTTCAAGTATTGAGCTGGGCCATTTAGGGGGTGAGAGGGGGTGAAGTTGGTTCTGAATTGATCTGCCAGGATATTGGCAATATCTTTGGGATCAGTATATTTAATGCCATTCTGTTGTAGCTCAGAGCAGATCTGAGCATTGCTATTTAGATTCTTGACATAGTTATAGAATGCTTTGTGGTTGTCTTTGGAATCCTTGTCATTTTTTATTTTCGTAACTAGCTTTGGATGATTTTATGAGGGATCTCACCTTCTTACTGAGGCTGGTAAGGGAGTTTTTTGCATCCTGGGATTTTCCTCTTTTCTGCAACAGTTTTTGCCTTTTGTTGTAAAGTTTGTTTATGGCAGGTGACCACCAGGTTGGCTTCCTTTTTTTGTAGGAGAGCATCTTGGTTCTATTTGGGATGGCACGATTCATGCATAAGTGGATGTGCTCATACAGTGCCTTAGTGTAGGACTCAGCAGTTGAACTTTCTGCATAGGTGTCATGAAGTTTGTAACTTCTGACTTGAGCAGCATGAAGTTGGCCTTGGAGAAGTTTTTTTATGGAGGTTTCCTTACTGGGGGGTGGGGGTGGGATGTGGATGTTAAGGGTGATTAGCTCATGGTCTGACCTGACCAACGAGGGGTGACCATAGGTGTGGAGCATCAATTTCCCATGTTGGTAATGACCAGGTCTAGGATATTGGACCCCCTGGTAGGACTATGGATTAGTTAATCCAGGGCATTGGAATTTATGAATTCCAAGAACCGTTGGGCAAAGGTATTGGTGCACGAGTAGTTTTCCAAGTTAATGGCAGGGTAGTTGAAATCACCCAGTATTAGGGTCTTTGGTTGTATCTTAATATTTTCCAGTATGTTTAGAAAGGTGTAGTGAGAATCTTGGGGCATGGTGGGGGATCTGTAGCAAGCTACAATTTGGATTGCAGTCTTACCTAGTGTTAGTTGCACCTGGAGAATTTCAGACGCATTTCAGAAACACTCTGCATAGTACACAAGGTATCTATACATGATTCAAGGATATCCACAAGATGTTTGTGAGTCTAAGACCGGATCTGCCCAGGTACTTTGTACACAACAGGCAGTTCATGAAAAACAGAATGAAATGAATGTAAATCAATGACTAAATATCTGCAGAACAGGATTTCTATGCATTAATGAGCAAGCATAGACTAATATAAAACAGAGAAAATATATTACAGTGCAGAATGGAGATGGTAGCGGTAGTGACACAACTTTATCTTTTGAACCAAATACATATATGTTAGGATTTACCATAATAATAATAAAAAACATTCACGAGAGCACCTGACCAGCTGATTTGACAGAACAGACTATGCCAAATACATCCCAGACTGAGCTCCTTTAGAATATCACTAACAAATACTGGTTACAGATGTCATCAGTGAAATTCCACAAGTATCCTGTTCACCATACACCAAGGTATGTTGCTTTGCTTTAATTATCCTTGTCACAGAACATCCCAGCAGCCAGAAATGGACAGAATGAGATTTATCTGTCTCTTGCCTGAAGTATCTTGATTAATTTCCTGGATAAGCTGTCTCTTGCCTGAAGTATCTTGATTAATTTCCTGGATAAGCTACTGTAAAAAAACATGTCAGCATATATGGTTCTAGAACAGCTTTTATGACATTCATAAAAAAGAGGTAATGATTCCACTCTGAATAACATTGGTCAGACCACACCATGGGTACTGCATCCTGTGGGGGTAATATAAGGTAAAGGACATATGCTGCCGGAAAGTTTACAGAGGAAGAATATCAGAATCGTCAATGGACTGGTGAAGAAGGAACATGACAAGAGACTACATACCTCGTTATCGGAAATGACTAGAAATGAGGTGTATGATATTAGTGAACCACATTAGGTCTAGAGATAAAAAGGGTTCATTTTGACAGACAGGGAAATAGGAGGCGCAGGCAACAGATCATAGGGACCTGTCCCTTTTTTTTTTCACTGAAGGTTGTAGATGCATGGAATTGAGTACCATAATGAGTCACTGGCAATCAGTCTACAGAGACATTCAACTAATCATAGCATAGGGGTTGTGATATGACATAATTGCTACCTCACAAACAAGAAGAACAGGGTTTGATTCATAATTGGGATGCATGGTCAGGCTTAAAACAAGTATCCTGTGGCCATTAGCCTATTATATACCTATGGACTTATAGGACGGGTGGAAAATCTGTAAGTGGAAAATATGGATAGACAGAAGGCAGGAAGCTAAGCCACATAAAAAAGCAAGGCTAAACAGATTCATTTTCTTACTATGATGTCAAGAAATTGCCTTCCTTTCTGCGTACATGGATGCCATTAATTGCAAACATGCTGTAATTAAGGCACCATCAAGTCCCAATCAGGCTGTCCATGTAAACTAGAAACTGGAAATTATTGCCCCTTGAACTGCCAGGTCACCTTAAGTGCAAAATGTATTATTGCCAGTTTTATTTATCCTGTATGATGGCAATGGGCACATATCAGCATCTGGCATATATGTGACCTGCAACACCAATTCAACAGGGAGATTTCTCAAAGGGGGTTATTGACAGTAAGTATACAGGCATCCAGAGTTATTTTGCTGTGTGAATATATCTGAGGTGTCTATCCCCTATAACATTTTCTGTTCTGCAGTAAAATACTGGATACTTCCTTGAGCCAGAGCTGATGGTACCAGTGAGACATCCCTGAAAAATAAATGTACAGCTCTATAATGCTGCCCATGACCAGACCTCTGCGATGGTGCAGTATAATTTTAGGATGCTGAAGGCCCACTTCTAATACCTTGGCATCTCAATACATGGTACTTCAGTACTAGCCTTATAAGATAAGCCTTTATTGTGTATGTCTTGATATACAACATGACTGTCTGGCAGAAGGCTGTCCTGATTCTGGTTAGGGGCAGACAACTACATGCACAACAGCAATCTTTGACAGGGAATGCTAGTGATAGCAATGACCACGAGAATGGTGGAGCTGAAGAAGCCCCTCATCCTCAGAACAGCTCACTGTACTTATTAGCAGAGAAAGGTATCATCAGCTACCAAATCATGAATCATGATAGCACACATATGACAGAAGCACTCAGAAGAAAAAGATGTAAACAGTACCATAAATGCCATGATAAAACTGGTGCATGCTATATTCTGCAGTACATAACTTATTCACACTGAGTATCAGACATCACAAATAACATGGACCATAGCATGTCTCATGATCAAACCATTATCATTCATATATGCGGCAATGGACACAGAATGCAATGGCAGGTAACATACACATAGGAAAGGGTATAAGACATATGCACAGGGGTCTGGACAGACAGCAGCTTAGCACTTGCATTATTCCACTGTTTTTAACAGGTGCACCACTGAGTCAGCAGTACAGTGTGACACATGGAGTTTTCTGTTGTGTTCCATGGAGTGTTATGTTGTGATTCACAACAGTGCAAAATCATCTCACTGACCTTAAAAGTTCTGATAAAGGTAACCCAATATGACCAGGGCAACTAACAGATGTTTAGGCACTTTGGTGCATGGTGTTGCATGTTTAGAGTGAGGCATGACTATAAACATTATGATTCAGATTCTGTGGTCACATCACTTTGTGGTGTGACAGGTATTCTGGATTTAGCTAATGATCTCTGGAATCTTCCATCTGTTGCAGATACACATGCCATATGTGACCATGAACAAGTCAGTCCACAGTCACTCCTGTCACAACTGGCATATGTAGTTTAGTTATGCCAAATTCCCAAGGGAACAAGCAATAACGATGGAAGGGCATAGTTAAGGGCATCCACTCATAATGGTCCCACTCTGCACCTTCTGTCATTATGGTAATTGATTCTTGAGTGGCACCTATCATAGTACACTGAATGTGGACAGTGTTCAGTACCATCAGCTCACTGACCTTGTCTACTTCAGTACATCAGATGATATGCTGGGTAGGTAGCAGTAGAGTAACTTTATTGCTGAACGAGAGTTATATCCATATTCAATCCATGGTGTATGTGTAGTCCTACAAATTTCTTCCTGAGTAAATGATATGCTGGAAATCAGGCTCTACAGACATGTCTTCTTCCGAGGCACTTCATAACATAGCATTCTGTGTCTCAGGCCCCACTGGCATGGTATCAGTGCCCTCTGCATTGATACAATGTGCCCCTTCATACTGAATTTTACAGTCTATGTACAATGTGCCCGCACTCTTGTGTCTGGCTCACAGGTAGTGGTAGTATTATCTGGCAATAGAATAGTGTCCACAACAATCATGTGCTCTGAGGACCAGCCTTTGGAACTTTGGGCACAGTCCAGGGGAACTTATCTATGAATGCCAATAGTAACAGTAACAACTGTGATAAAGCTGCATGCAGATCAAGGTCACGACTAATGTGCGCAATACTCTCATAGCAGTCTACCTACCTATCTATCTATCTATCTATCTATCTATCTATCTATCTATCTATCTAATCTATCTATCTATCTAACTATCTAGCTATGTGAGTCAGGTGCATTTCCAGCTTACATTCAAAGAAACCATAATACTTGGCGACTTTAATATAAACTGGAGTGACTGTACATCTGAGCAGCCTTCTACTCATATTAATCTATATGGCTTTACCCAAACCATAACTTCCCCTACCCGAACCAACAAGCTTAATAACAAAAAAGCACTCTAGACTGGATTCTCACTAATATTCACCAGAAAACTTATAAAACAGGCACCCTCCCAGAAGATATAAGTGACCACTCACTCACCTACTTAATCAGATATAAGACTGAATCTCCAAACTCAACCAACTATAGGACTGTAAGGACCAACAAAAACTTTAACCTGGAAAGCTTCCAAACTGAACTTTCAGCCTGTGACTGGACACCCCTGAAACATCTCCCATTAGATGATGCAGTCAAATACTTTAATACAAAATTATTAGCCATTCTAGATTGCCATGCCCCTATAAGTAAAGTTAGAACTAGAACTAAACCAGCCCCATGGCTCACCAAAACTACCAAACAAAATAATCCTCCAAAGAAATAAACTATGGGCCAACTGGCAGGCATCAAAAAGCCCTTCAGATCACCTACAGTTTAGGCAGCTAAGAAATGAAACAAAAAAAGCAGTAGTGTCTGATAAAAGGAACTACTACTGCCATCTTCAACAAACCCACCAAAATAATCCACAAAAATTCTGGCAAGACATAAATAACCTCCTACACCCAGGATGCTCATGCACTCCTACTCCCTCTGGCTCTAATCACAACAATCCTACCCAAATAGCCAACTCATTTAACACTTTCTTTACAGAAACCGTTCAATCCCTGGCCAACCAGCTATCTGCTAGCATCACATGCTCCACCACTGCCATGACCAATAACTCTCTTCTATTTCATTTTCAACCAGTTCCCACATTCCTTGTCTGTAAACTTATCCAAAAACTTAAACCCACCACACTCTGCAGATCAACTACCTGCAGAATACCTGCAAAAATCAGCTAAATTAATAGCTTACCCCATATCCATCCTCATTAATAGAACAATTTCTGAAAGATACATCCCATCCATCTAGAAAGACTCCCACATTATCCCCCTGCATAAAGGTGGTACTTCCAAGGACTTTTCCAGCTACAGGCCCATAGCCATATTATCCCCTGTTGCAAAGATAATGGAGAAATGTATTCACAGGCAACTTTTAACCCACCTACTTGAAAAAAATCTACTAGCCAACTGTCAACATGGTTTTAAACCATTTCATAGCACCACCTCTGCTCTTTTATCCTTTTCTGACCATATTAATAGAAATCATAATAACAACACTCAGCCCTCTTTACTGATCTGTTGAAAGCCTTCGATATGGTCAACCATCGCCTCCTCATAAACACTCTCAGAAACCTGTCATTGGATGATCTTGCTATTCAGTGGTTCCAATCCTACTTAAATAATCAAAAACAGGTTGTACTATGGGTAAACACCTTATCTTCCCACCTTCCAGTTACCCTAGGAGTCCCACAAGGATCCATATTGGGACCTTTACTTTTCTCCATCTTTACAAATGACCTCCATTCTGTAATCCCACAAGCCACCTGCATCCAATACGCAGATGACTCCACACTTATATGATCTGCCACTTCCCCATCAGAACTTCAATTTCTAACCCAAAAGACATTTAACACAGTTGAAAATTGGCTCCTGCATAGATATCTTATCTTAAACCCAAAGAAAACAAAAATGCCATTATTCACCCCCACCCGTAGAATCTTCCCACTTAACTTTACTGTAACCTGTAGTAATGGAACTATTATATCTCCTGATCCTACCACTAAACTATTCAGGGTTCTAATTGATAATAACCTCTCTTATGAGCTTCACATCAATAACACTATAAAAATAGTTAATAAGAAATTAGGTTCCCTCTACAGGATCAAACCCTTTCTAACTCCACTAGCCAGAATCACCATTGCCCGCACCCACCTTATATCTACTCTGCTTTATGCCTCTACTATCTATACCAAATTATGTAAAAGTGCTCTGAATAAGCTGTCTACCTCTTACAACAATATTACCACATTTGCTGCAGGGTCCTCCTATAGAACCCATCATTGTATCAATTTGAATCAACCAGGCTGGCTAGAATTGCCAAACCTAATATTATTTAATCAAGTAATAGTAGCCCACAAGATCCTGTACCACCCAAAAAATACACCTATACTCACTTCCTTGGTCACCCCCTATAATAATCTCAAAACCCTGCGCTCATCTAACAAACTATTAGTACAAATATCTAAATCTAATAACACAGCAGGGGACACTCTGTTCTCTAATACAGTGGGCAAAACCTGGAACAGTCTCCCCAATCACCTAACTTCACTATCCTCAGCTAACCTATTTAAAAGTAAACTTATATCCTTCTTCAAATCACACTGGCTATGCCCCTGTGCTAACCCAGATTAAACAATTAACCCTTCCCATTATACCATGAGTCTTATCACATTATCTTATTTAGGGCATGTGCCTATGTATATATTGTCTGTCTTTATCAACTATAACCAGTCTACTTTTTAGACATCATGTGTAATTTTTATATTATGAGTGTGTTCACATACTGCTTCTAATGAATATTCACTATATTTTTCATTTTTTTACATTTTTTGTGTGACTTTCTAATTAATAGTTCCAATGCCTTTGTAAATATCATTGTCCATATGTATTTGTTCTTTAACTTGTGGAGCTTTTCTCCCCGGACCTCCACTGAAAATGGACATGCATCCAGCTGGACTAGCCCGGTCAGCAAATGTAAAATAAAATAAAGAAAATAAAGTCTGAGGCCTTAAAGCCAGAAGTGCCTACAGTGGAACATTGGGTACAGAACATGACAGCACAGAGGACACAAATATGCTAAGTTTGGCTTTAAAAGCCTGTTAAGCATGGCTAATCATAATGGAGATCGGGGGCCTCATGTCTTCACCTCATCTAACATCAAGAGCACCACCAGTGCTGGTTCTGGGAACATCAATTTTTGTCATGGATACCAGAAAAGTTCCATTGTCTGTGAGCAGTTAAATAGAAGAACCAGCAGTACCTCTGACATTCTTACACCTTTTTGTTATGTCCAAAGAATTATACTGATAACTGTGGTAGCACTGTAATGCACCTTGTTATTGCCATAACTGCATTGGAATGCCTTAGTAACAATTGCTGCATGTAGTCACTCTTTTGTGGTTCATCACCTCTTCCAGCACACTAAAGTGAGGCCATCCGCAGGGCCTAGAAATTCACTTTATTTTCTGAGCAGTACAATTTTCATTGAGATGACATTGTTTACCATTCTCAATTACCAACCCCACAAAACATAAGAAGCATTGGGGGCATTTTGGTATGCAATATAAAACAGAATGTATATGCTAGAATCCAGCCTCCTTATTCCTTTGTATCAGGTTACTGACCAGTACATACTGGTCAATATATTTCAGTAACGGTACAACATCAGTAAAAGTACTTATAATCAACAAAAATATTAATATTATTAAAAGGACTGTCACTAATATTCTATATCTTACTAAAGTATTAGCCTAAAATTGTAATTGAAATCATATTGTGAAATCTGAAACACATTAGTCATTACTACATCAAGATACAGTAAAACAAATCTGTCCAATTAGAGCCAAATAGTGTTCAGCTTGCTTAGAAAACCTGCAAGCATAGCGATCCAACATGGATGCCAGTCACTTTTTCTGCATAGCTTTGCACTGATTCCCTGTTCATGAGTTGCATTTATTTAATTTAAATGCAAGTGGATTCCTTAATTAGTAGTAAATCTGCAGTGTGTATTTGACAATA
This sequence comes from Protopterus annectens, assembly GCF_019279795.1. NCBI lineage: Eukaryota > Metazoa > Chordata > Ceratodontiformes > Protopteridae > Protopterus > Protopterus annectens. The sequence goes on from NC_056745.1 coordinate 894,942,408, forward strand.
TTTAGCATGACATTACTGATGTAATCACCAACTGCACATCTCTGCTTTACAGACCTTACAGTAATATTTATGCGTGATTCAGTAATTAGTACCATGTAAGTGAGGAGCTTTTTTCCTTACTATTGCATGTATATAGTATTCAGAGATGAAATGGAGAATGTATTCTTCATTGTTTTCTCTAAAAGGAAGTCTGCATAGGTTCATATGTTCATAGGTAAGTAATAGACAATCTGCAGACTGTTGCAAACCTACCCCATAACCCATATTTTAAAGTTCCCTCCAGTCTCAAGGTGGGCAATGCAAGATAGTTTGGAAAAGAATGCGAGGACACCCATCCAATTATCTAGCATTACCCTAAGGTGGAAAGGGGGCTACTCCACTTGCTGTACAGTGCAAGTTTGTTCTAGAAGTAGATTATATACATTAGAATATGAATCTGGCATGCCAATGTGTCTTATTTATCTGCTGATGAAGGTTTACTTTCTTTAACCTGGTATTTGAGTAGCCTTTTGTTCTGTGATGGAATAGAAGGTCAAAGAGGGTTGTATCTTTCATGATTCAAAAGGCTAAAGACAGATCATCACAGAAGAACCTATATGAAATTGACAATATAAAGAGGATTTCCACTCTGTTCTGATGACTAACACTTTTAACTTGCATGATCTTTTTAATTAGGAATCCCTGAAATCTGTCATGTTTGTTTGTTTGTGTCTTTCGGCTTTTCCCGGTTAGGGGTTGCCACAGCAGAACTCCGGTCCGCTAATGACTGGCAGTTGATTTTTACATACCGGCTTGCCAGGCCTGATGTACAACCTTCAATGAATGTACACCCATTCACGCATGTCTCCACGCAGAAGACGCTATAACTGAGAATTGAACCGGACAGCATCTTACTGTGAGGCGACAATGCTACCACAGCAGTCTGTCATGTTGAGTGGTATAAAATAAATAAAAATTGCAGGAAGCACGCCCAAAAACACTAATAAAAGTAAAAAGGAGTGCAAACTAGCGAAAATGTGTAAACTTGAATAGAATTAAAACACTCTTCCTTTATTAAAAACTCTTCAGTTATGATAACATTAACACCTTATATTAACAACTCGCGTTTTCGTCCAAAATACGCAGACTTCATCAGATGCATACTCCTCAACTCATTAAATATATTTATACTATTCCTGAGAAACAAAAACCAATAAAATCCAACTTCCTTTTTCAAATGGACAAATGGTCTATTTAAATAAACTCATGAATATTAAAACTTTTACTATCCATACCATCTAAATTTATATTCCACTTTCAATCTCATTCCAGGTAAACCAAAATAAAGTGTAAAGTATAAAATCAGAACATTGTGTTTCATTTTACAGTGGATGAAAGTTTTTAATTTAAATACTATAAAATATAAAAATAAAAAATAAATGTTGTGTGAAGTGGTTATTTAATTCCATTTAAGCCATAAACTCATGTTGAGTGGTATGTTTAGACAAATACATGCCAAAAAGGCATTATATTCTATAGTGGATCTAATGTGATATGAGTTAAAAGGAATTATGACTTTACTGGTAATAGAAGAGATGCCTTTGAAAATTAGATAAACCAGGAAGAAGGCCTTTGTAACGTCTATGGTGACATTATGGTCAGAATAGAAGGAATTGTGTGACAACCCTTATCTATCTTTCTACTGCTTGCAAGGAGACATTATGTATAAGCTGCTGCAAGAATGTGAGATGACGACTGAAATATTGAAACACTGATAATAGGCTTGACCTAACAGCAAGCTGACTTATAAAATTGGCATAACCAGTACAATTGGCAGTTGGCATAGAGGGTTAGTTTGGCAGTATGGAGGGTTAAGGTTGCAAGCTATAGTTCCTGTAGTATAGGGGATTGATTCATTCAGTCCTTGTTTGCCTACTGTGTGACCTTGAGCAAATAACTTAACTAGACAGTACTTAGGGGCAACTGGGAATTTGATTTAGACTCCTCAGTGGTCCCCTGGACTGCAAGCCTAGTAACTACCTTTTAAGCTAATAGAATAGTATGACCACAGGAAGATTGTGTAGTAAACAAATCAGGATCTGTGTCAGTGGAAAAAATGGTTAAATGACTGCAGTCATGAATGCTTAGCAAAGGTCACCTTCCCCCTGCTATATTTTTATCCATGTATCCCATAAATACTGTACATGAGTAAAATGATTTTGGCAGGTTACTCTAATATCAGGCAAATATTGCCTCACCCTACATATTAGGACAGCTCCTTTTAGTGGTGGGGACATACTTTATTGCTACATGTGACACTTGTGACACAGACATTATACCTTGACTGAAATGGCATTCCTACATACAGATCTCTTGGGAGAATGCTTATAACATGGTGTTGGTAGACACTACACATTACATACACTGCATCAGTTTGTAAAAGCACGCAACAAATATAAATGCAAAGTGGATACATGCACTGACCTGCAAGCTATAGAACTAATGTTACCTGGGACAGGCTTAAGTAAGAATGATTTTTGACATGGTTTACATGGACATTATATACCCATATGACATTGTCAGTGGCATGCCAGTTAATGCACATTATAGGTTCAGCACTGATGACACTCATGTTCTGATGGAGCCAGCATTTAGTGCCACCTGTTTGAACAGCTTTCAAACTACTTTTGGGGCAGAGATGTATGTTGCTAGGTATATATGCTGCTTAGTATTTATTGGTGAGGTATGTAGTGTTCATTTTATGACTATATACTTATCACTATATACTTATGATGTACTTTCAATTGCAGCACATGGAGAATAAGAGAAGCCGCATACTGCTAACCGCTGTCATATACTGCTCACCACTGCCACATACTGCTCATCACTGCCAGATACTGCTCACCACTGTCATATACTGCTCATCACTGCCACATACTGCTCACCACTGTCATATACTGCTCACCACTGCCACATACTGCTCATCACTGCCACATACTGCTCACCACTGTCATATACTGCTCACCACTGCCTCATACTGCTCATCACTGCCACATACTGGTCACCACTATCATATACTACTCACCACTGCCACATACTGCTCATCACTGCCACATACTGCTCACCACTGTCATATACTGCTCACCACTGCCACATACTGCTCATCACTGACACATACTGCTCACCACTGTCATATACTGCTCACCACTGCCGCATACTGCTCACCACTGCCACATAACTGCTCATCACTGCAACGTACTGCTCACCACTATCATATACTGCTCACCACTGCCACATACTGATCATCACTGCCACATACTGCTCACCACTGTCATATACTGCTCACCACTGCCACATACTGCTCACCACTGCAAGTAAAAGCAGCTGGCAATGTATCATGGGAAGTACTCTCTTGTCATTACCATTCAAGTTTTTCATTATTGATAACTGCTGCAGTACATCTTAAATAGCATGATCACACTTTTCCCCACTGTAGGGCCAACATTTTCTTTACTGCCTAAACCAATCAATAGATCTGTTAGTAATATGTCCCATGAGAGGAATGTATAGTGTTCCAACTCATGATAGTACTGCCTCACAGACAAACCATGAACTGGTACCAGAGGCAGCAGCAAACCAAATAAGACACCCAACAATTCCATATGAGGCAGCAGTGGCAATTATTATAGCAGCAGGATCAATAAAATACCGGATAAACAAAAACTGTAATTCATAAAATCCACACAGTTATGCTATTTTATCTCAATTACATAAACTTCTTCAAAACTATCTGAAACTGATGAAAACACTGTTTATATACCCCTGACTGTCCCACAGACACCCATATTCTGAGGCAGCTGGGGAGGGCAACTGGTGGACATGATGATTGGAGCAAGATTGGAATGCATGGATTCACTCCTTACCAATGCATACATCTGTGAATGCAAAGTCATCCAGATGTCAGTGTGTGTAGCAGTGAAAATATGCTGACTAGGCAAGTTGAAGCCAACTGTGCATAGCTACAAGGCATACGCCATACCTAAACTGATGTTCAGACAAATCACTAACCAGAAGCTAGCCCTATGCACACAGATTGTTTTTTTCTTATGTAAATGCATGTTGTGTTAATGTTTCACTGGATTCAGCATTATATTTAATTTGATTTGAAAATGGGCCCTGTGCTGTGCCTTTTTAAAAATTAGAATTTTTGTCTGCATTCACGTACCATATCAAAACTTTGGACAATCTTCCACCCTCTATAACTACTCTACCTTCCAGCAGCCTTTTCAAGACTGCACTCAAATTCCACTTAAATTTGCACTGGCTTTGTCCTTGTTCTAATCCAGACAAACACCCCCCCACACACCTACACTCTTAACCCAACTATACTACCCCCACTACTAACCACAGTCAGAATTAGCTAGTTGCCTTTACATACTTTAAAATCTTGTCTGACAACTTTGTTACGAATTTTATAAATGACAAGAAACTATCTTAACTTGCAACATTTACTTTATATACTGTTGGATAATCAATCCCCCAGATTTACTAATCATCCATGTAGGACTAGTCTAGTCCTGCATGGAAATGGCCGCTTAGGAGCAGGATGGCAGTGCACCATGCATATTAATGAAGATGTGCTGCCCGACCTCCTAGGCATACATGTAGCATGTACGAGTGCAGGGGACATGTCTGAGAGTAGAGCTCTAAGAATAAACATGCCCCTACAAAGTAGAACAGCAGAAAGTGGAAATAAATGAGCGAGGCCGCTCATAGGTGTCCGCTTATCCCCACAAACAGTCCCCCATGTGTACAACAGCAGCAGTACATATAAATAAACCGAAGAAAACCTGTTATATTTATCTTAAATCTGAGTACAGCCAACCATAGGTGCGCGGGTGTGCCCATCGCTTAGCTACAGTTAAAGCAGCTCAAAAGGCTGATGAGGATAACAAGAAAGATATATGCAAATGAAGCAGCACAGCAATAGTGTAGTGGGCAGGGCATCCGCCTAATGAGCAGGTATTCCCGTTTCAAGACTCACTGCAGCACATACCATTCTCCATGTGAAATCTGTATATGAACATTTTTTTTTTCATATATTTCCTGTATAACTTACTAAATAACATTTAAATGTGAACTGGACTACTGTAGTAATAAGGCACTAGTAAGCAAGTTTAAGCACAAATAAGCAGTAGCATGCATATATAAGCACTAGTAAGCATGTTTAAGTGCGTTTGTGCAGGGGTAAGCATTTCCTACACAGACTATGCAAAGTAGAAGTTAACTGAGTGTTAGAAACTGTGGGAAGTTGGCAGTGCTTAGCACCGCACAAACCCATGCACACCCACGTACAACTGCTTTAATGTGCCATAATCATTCTGTACCCAACGGCCCATGTTCTGCCCAGCAACAAAATAAACAGCTTCTGCAAAGCTCAAACTCAGGACCCTGTACAGTACAGTCACAGTAGTTAACCAATAAGTCATCATAACAATACGTAGGAATGAGGTATCAGCAAACTAATCCTCACCACAGAAAAATCAAACCAAACATGTGAACTGAATCTATGTACAGTGTGATGTTGTATAACCTGCTACATAATATAAATATGTGAACTGGAGTACTGCAGTAAGCATAGATGTGAGGTGTTATTGTAAGGACCCCATACAGTGTATGTGCACATGAATCATGGATACCAGACACGTATATAACCTGTAATGAATAATAAATCACTGTCAAAAGGCAAATTAAATGCAAATTGACTATTAAGCAATGCTAACTGCTGTGCAGCTCAACTTAGTAAGTGTAAGCAATGTGTTAGGGCAGTCAATTCAATCTGCCTAGTAGTATACCTCATTAAGCAGTGCCAACCTTAGGTAAGCAGGTGGGCCATAGCTTAGCCTATTCAAAACTGGCCAGTCATGGAAAAGTGGGAAATTTGCCCTATTTAAACCCCACAGGTGAGAATACTACTCATAATTGGTTGTAGCTTCATACTGCAGGCAGAATGGCTGGAGTGGGTGAAGGAACTCGATTCAGAGCGCAGCTCTGGGGCACCCAGGAGTCAAAAATCATGGTATGGCTCCTGGTAAAACACCATGAGGAGAGACTACTGCAGGGCCAGTACCAGGGCTTGCAGTATAAAACAGATGCCTGGGACAGTCTCACCCATGACCTCACCAGTGCCACAGGTATCCCCCGAACTGGTGAGCAGGTCAGGCACCACCATCCTGACCTGAAGAGGTGGGGGGGGTGTACTGGAACAGTGGATGCAGGAATCTCATCAGATGCCTAATGTCCCACTACTGAGTAAGTACTCATTCTACTAAGTAGGTAATCATTTCCTAGCTTTTGTATACTATAGATTGGTATGGCTAAATATCACTGTATTTCTCTGACAGCTGCAGATGAGCGGGCTGCGAACAAGCAAGCCCATGATGCTAGGTTGCAAAAGCTGCGTCACAAGGCAGGTTAGTAATTATTTTGCATGTACTGTCATAACAAATAAATATAAGAGCCTGAGAAAGTGTGACACGAGTACAAATAAAGGTGTACTATTCTGTGAATAAAGGTATAGCCCCTGGAGTGCTTCTGTTTACTCTTCTTTCATATGTTGTTGAACTGTTGCATGCTATAAATAGTACTGTTGTATTAAGCAGTGTTACCCACACTGTGGTATGTAGATAAAATGAGTATGAAGGTCTGTATAACAATGTTGGAAGTGTCAACGGGTCAGTCATATTGTACAAGTGAGGGAGACTTAAAAACATTAGAAAGCTTCACATCAATTCCCTGATAGCACAGTGTACTGTGATGTTAACTGTAAGTTTGATGCCACACACAGCAGGGGTTTGAATCCCGGGAGTGCTAGTAAGTTGTATGCATAATCATACCCCACACCTGTACAGATTCTGTTACAGTGTTCAGATAGAAAGCTGTATGCATAAGTGCACCCAACAGCAGTACAGGTTTTGCTAGAATGTTCAAATAGAAAGTGGTATGCATAATCATACTCCTCACCTGTTCCCGTCTGTCCAGCATGTCCAGATAAATGGCCTACATACCAGCATGGTAACCTGTTTCCCTGAAAAAGCAGTGTGATGATCCAAGAAATGTAGGCAGCTGTTATAACTGATAATCAGACATGTACATAGTCATAGAATGTATATGAAAACTAACCTGTCATTCCAGAATCTCACCCAAAGTGTATGAGAGCAATTCTCAGCATATGTTGCATTAACACCTGCATCTTGTCACGCATGTATTTAAGAAATAGGTCACATATATAATAATCTATAAACATACCATTGTAAAATATAAGGCCTTTGGGTAGTGAAATAATACATGTAAGGGTAAGATCACTGCAGTGACTACGAATGTAGTGAAAACTACAAGGATATATTAGTTGTTAATTGAACTCGCTCTCTCTCATTCCTACCATATGTGCAATAATAATCCAATGACAC
>NC_056745.1:894950355-894970355 GCF_019279795.1 Protopterus annectens
AGGGGTATGGATGTCCAGTGAAATTTGTTTATGGTCTGATCTTACCAATGAGGGGTATACCTCTAGTGTGGAACATAGAGACCCCATGTTGGTGATGACCAGATCCAGTATGTTTTCCCCTCTTGTGGGAGTGGTGACCAGTTGTTCCATAGCATAAATGCCAAATTCTAAGGTACATTACCAATAAACATGCAAAAGCAGAATTGTGCATTGAGAAGTAATCTGTTCAAATAACTGTGCAGTATGTAAAACAGAAATGAATAAAGACAGCAGAAAATATTGTCTGATAAATGTAATGCAATATCTACAGTAAGCTTCAAGCCTCTGTCATGGCCATTTATAGTCAAATAATGTTGTTTATTCCTCCTACTCCAGAAACAAGTCATATGGGTAATGTACCTCAAGTCCTGAGTAGATATTCATGTGTATAAGTGTCCAGTTTTCAGGAGCAAGATCAATAATGTGTAAAGCAAGATTGTGCCTTGATAAATACTCTTTTCCAATAAGTATGAAGTATTCCTGTATGCACTGTCACGTCTTTCTTAATCTGACAGCCATCTACTGTTAAATTTAGTGCACATGTTTCCTTGAGTCACAGTTTGAGGGTGCTAATCCCATGGCTGCCAACTAACATATCACTGGCTGTCTACTTCAGTTCATGTACATGAATATATCTTTCAACTGCCATGATTTCTCACAATGTAATGACTAATGGCCCATATGTCTGGTTATTGATTAGAAGATAAATGACATTACTTGGAATGCAATTTATTGGCAAATCCATTTACAGAACACCTTGGTAGTAATGTATGAGCACACTATGTAAAACATTTCCCTGTAGTTGTTTACCTGCATTTGTTAGTTCTTGGCCCGTACTGTCACATGATAACAGGTTGAGAGTGATGTACATGTAACATCATCTCTACATGAATTGGAGTCACTGTACACACAAGTGACACTGCACACTTGTAGAAGTATGTTTTAATAGTCTGTGTAGTAATATCAACTGTGAGGTCACTAATGGCTCTCTCACCCCACCCTTTATCTTCACTAATTTATTATTATGATATGTATTAATTTATTCAGTTATTTATTATGGTTTGATATTAATATGTTCTTTTAAACTAACTGTTATGTAGCCCTTATAGGTTATGTCATACTGGTTTGCTGTTAACATACTTACTGTTATGTTATTTATTGTTGTTTTCCTGATAATATTCCTTAATATGTATTTGGCTTAATCAATGTCATCTTCCATTATGTTAATACTAACATTGGTTTAGTTATTACTTATCTTACCTTATGTATATAGATCTAATTTACTATAGTGCAACAAGGTAGGCCAGTTCCACACGACCTTTGTACCTTGCCTCCACCGGCCATGGCACCGGGGCCCAGCACATCTGGGTCACAGCCTGGTGGTACCTCCTCTGCTGCCCCTACACTAACTGTGGCATTGGATAGTTTCACCCCAAAGGCTGGGGCTGGGCTCCCCTTTGGGAGTGGAGGTGAAGGTGGATGATTTTGTCATCCATCAAAAAATGCCAAGTATGGTACGCGGGGTGATTGAACAAACTTTTGTTGCACACCTGCACCAGATGGAGGACATGCTTGCCATCCTGGTGGGGCAGTCTCACCCCACATGCTAGCCTCCACCACTGCCACCTGAGGGGCAGTGAAGGAGCACTGCTGACAGTGCCATGGATGAGGACTTGAGTTGCACTGCTACTGTGTGGATTCTCCTGGGACTGTGCTTCCACAACACCCTCCCCATCCAAAGTGTTCACACCCCCTCTTGTGTCACTTGTCTGTAAACACTTCCCCACCTTCCCAACTTACCTTCCCCACACATACCTATGGCCCTTCCCCAACATTTCACTCTCACCTTAAAAAAGTGAGCATCTGCCCCCCCCCAAAAAAAAAATATCGCTCCATACATAGCTCTCCATTTCGCACGCATGTACACTGGACATACTTAATTTGGTCCAATAACTTGACAATGCAGTTAGGTTGTAGTCACCCCTTTCTGGGGGTGACAGTCCAAATTCAGCTAAAAATTTTGTCACAGTGCACAGTTGTTGCTGATGAGGAAATGGATAGCTATGGTTCTTTCCTACCCCCCTTCCTACACATCCCTACCTCTCTTTCACTATGTTTTCCCCCTGCTTACACTCCTTTTCACCACTGTCCTATCTCCCTATTTTTCATTTCCTTAAAGATTTTTTGCATGATGCGGTCTGGAGCGCCACATCACTTATCTATGCTAAATAGTGTTACATTGATATATGCTTTTGTAAAACATATTAATCATGTTATCAATGTGCACCTATGCCTTATTTTGGACCCAGGACCATCGCACTTGCGCAACTTTGGCTCAGCCTGCCAAGCCAAACAGCTGCTAATTAACTCAGGTATTTAAATGAAAACATAGTAATGCTCAAGTTTTAATCATTAAGTGTGTTTAAGCTATGCTGCAAATAATGCCACAGCACACAAACCAGCTGAAAGAAATATAGAAAAATATTACTGTAATTAATACTCTACTAGGCAAATAAATCACTCTAAAGCCATGCATATGACAATGAATGTAAGTAAGGTATGTAATAGCAGGTAACCATGCAAGTATATGTACAACATGTAACAATGCACTTGCTAAAATATTAATGTAAAAATAGGATTTTAACTGGAAGTCTAATAGAGAAATACAACATTCTAAAGCCATACAATCTGGACAAATCCATAAATAAAACTGGGACAAAGACTCAAAAATAGGGATACTTTTTCAATATTGCTCTTACCAACTTAGAAGGATGTTAGACTAACAGGTATTGATTTAGCATTAATGCTCTGAAGTGCATGGTAGGCTAAAACTCACATGTCTGTCATTGTTCTGTGGCTTCAATCTTTAATGTTTAACACTAATTTGCCAGAAAACTACAATGTAATGAAAAACAGGCATAAAATATGAGGGCAAAATCTGGACATTCTGTAAAAGCAGTACAGATGAGAGGTATGCATGTCAGTGCAATGTGTAACAGCAGATAACTGTGGAATGATATCTACAGCATGTAAAAAGAGAGCTCCTACCTCAATGGCAATGTAGCTCAGTTTGTAAAATGCATTACAAACAATGCCCTTTTCGGTACACATGGTCCTGGGTTCAACTACAGCTGTCTCTATCAATGAAAATACATGTATGTGGACATCAACATTATATATTCTCATGTGTATGTCTGTCTTATTACCTGTATGTCTACCCAAAGCAGTACAGGTAGAATGTCTGCATCTAAGTAATAGAACACAAAGACCTACAGTTAGGACCACTCTTAACTACTCCTACTGCAACACTAGAAAGTGCAGAGAATGCCAGGTCATGCATTGGCCTGAAATCCCACAGGATTTTGAAGTGTGTACTGCAATTGTGGCCCAGTAATATGACAGCACAGCCCATATGATTTGGCACCTGTCCATCTGCATGACATAATGGTTAATCCACCCCATTACCTTTCTCTAGGACACAACAACCATTTTGCCTTTGATTGTGGTACTGCTACTGTTGGCTAACATACGTACTTTAAAAACTTGCCTTAATTTGCAGTGGAAATGCAGGGTACCTTCAATCTGGGTCTGCCTGTACAACAAGGCTGATATAGCTCCCACACTTATTCTTACAGCTTGTTGTTTGCCAAAGTCTTCACACTCTCTGCCTATGCCAATTGCCTACAGAATCAGCTCCAGCTTCAACTTCAGCAAGTAGCACACACATCTGTATGTAAAATGTAGCTGCTGCAGATGTATTCTCTGCGATGACATATCTTTACCCCAGTAATTTCCAGCACAACATATGAGAAAAGGGTTGTAATCTATATGGAGGGCTTATATCTTGTTCAGTGGTTGCATGTCATTGGCTGTTTGTACTGAAAATCAGCTGTGTTGGCTGCAATTAGCAGTTCAGAAGTGCAGATTGGTTAAGAGCCAATCATCTGTTAATGACAACTGTGTTAGAAAGGAAAACAGCTAGCTAGGGGAGCCATTCTGTATGAGAGTTTATTCCCACAGTAAACGTGTTGTCACAACCTTTTTAAATTTGCACATATAAACAGAAAAGCATTATATGCGTGAATATACTTAGGGGGAACGGGGATTACAGAATTAAGCCTTTTTGAGAACTGTAATGATTATATGTCAATAATTTCTAGATTTGTTACACCTACAGAGGAAGTACAGTATAACAGGGATGGAATGTTGTTTATCAATGTAGCACACTGGTCTCCTGGGAATGTCCCTTTCTATTGGTTGTAATAGCAGACTGCTATTTGTTTGGCACTGCTGTTTTGACATATTATTGGGGGGGGGGGTACCCCTACAGGGCACAGTACAATGGACTCCTGTGTTGGGTGTGCGATCATACAGCAGTATCAGTCATGGCACAAACAGGAATTGCTGACTATTGCTAGTATCTTAGTTGCATCCACACCTTAGTATGTTTTCACACTGTGGAATATGAGATGTGAACTCAAGCAGTGGATACTGCCAGCCATTCTGTTATTACTGCATCTCTACATAGTATACTCCCATGTATGTGATCCTGACATGTGTTCCCATTTTGTTGTCTTTCAGGAAACATGTATGCAAGACACTGGGGCCCTTTCATGGATGCTGAGAATGATATAATCCTGGAATGCCTCCATCAAAATCCAAAAACTACTATTGTCCAGGGGGAAGCAAAATGAACAGTGGGTAGCATTGTATGCTGATTTGGTACATGATATTAATTCCATCTGTCATCAGAGCAGGACATATGAGCAGGTTCAACACCGTGTGACTGACATGATAAAAGCAGCATGCAGAAGAGCAGCAGATGTGGCCAGGGACTGTGGTGTAACTGGTGGAGGGCTTGCAATGGAACAACCACTATTAGCCACTGAGGAATTCCTGATAAATCTAGGAACACATGACAGCTCCCATGCATCCATCACACCATATATCATGGATGTGGGTGCCACACTTTACATGCCACAGGAGTATCCAGGTAGGCTTAGTTTAATCAGCATTGGAATACTGTAACATTCAGTGTGTCAGGGTGTACATAGATTTATGAGGGTGCCAGGTGTTTGTTTTTTTTTTTTTGGGGGGGGGGGGTTACTGCAGTTTGAATCTTTTGACCAGCATAACAATTAACACGGTAGCTAGTATAAATGTGAGATATATGGATGTATTTCCCAGTTATAGTGCAACATGTGGTGGTGTTTACATTACCTTTCCCTCAACTTTTCACAAGTCCTTCAGGAATCAGACAAAGCCATGGTCCTGATCCTGGTAAACACAACACTGTTTTGTTAGAGATGTAGATTTATTACAATGTATTCCCTAAAGTGTCATCCCAAGCCTGCTGGCTGGATTGATGTACTGTTGGCATGATTGCCAGCTACACAAATATTTTCTGACTGTATACACTTTAGAGTCATAGCTATGCTTTGTAGGTGTGACCACACAGATAGATGTGATGGTATTGTCGGGATATTACAGATCACTATATGTGTCAATTGTGTAGAGTGTTGACAAATGTCAACAGTGTACATCATTGCTGCTGATGAGATTATTGTTTAAAGAGCTTTTATTTACAAGTAACTACAGAAGTTTGTTGGAAAATAATGTCCTCTTGTCCTACTAGATGAGCTTGGGGGTTAAACAGGTTCATAATAGTGACAGCAGGGTATACAGCTTAACATAGATTGCAACATAGTACTGCAGAGTGTAATAATACAGATATTAATGTACCACTTTTCCCTTTTTTATCACAGGTGACCAGAGGGGTTGGTCTCTGTGCCCTTCACAACCTGATGTCAGTGTCTCTTCTGACTGTGAGGATGATAGTGGCCAAAGTGAGACACAGGTGGGGTTGTGGGGGTGAATCTGTCCCAGAGGTTTACATCCCTCTTCTGCCCTCATTATCAATGTACTCAGTCAGTATGCCTACATATATCCAGTCCCCGGAGGCCACAGATATTGGACAGTCAGAGGGTGGAGACATTGAACAGGAAAATATATCAACTATGGCTGCAGTGAGTGTTGATACTGGCCATAGCCAAAGTGCCGGTGAGGTTCCACACAGGATGACTGGTAGGGGTGTTTGTAGGAGGCCTGTTGTTCTTCTACCACATTGCAGATGTCTCATCACGGGTCACTCAGCATATGTTTCAGGCCATCATGGAGGCACATGCATGTTCCAGAAGAAACTCCAAATGAATGCTCAGAGTTACGGATGCAGTGCCTCCACCACATTGTTGATACCCTGGATTGGTTCACTGATGCAGTGGAAAGATGTTGGTCTGAAACAGATCCCACTCTATCTGTCTTAGGACACACATTGTCTGTGACGGAACATCTGGTTGGAGTTGAGTGTTGAACTTGTTGATATAGATCAGCAACTACATCTGCTGAAAGTCCACATGGCCGTGCACAATAATGGTCCTGTAATGGCAGTACCTCCAGTGCTCCAGAGGGTAGTGTGCTGTCCACTCCAAGACATGACAGGCCATGGGCTCATTGTCCTGGGCATTTCCTTGTAGGACACAGTCCCAGCAGACAGCAGTCACCATCAGGAAGTAGCACAGCTTCTGACCTTGGGCATGGAGGTGCCAGTGAGACCCCTGGCAGAGCCAGTTCCAGAGTTCAGGGGCAGAGACTGTGAACTATCAGCTCTACCATGCATGGTTCAAAGCTGTCCAACATGCACACATGTAGGGCTAGCACTGTGCTTGACTGTGGTGACCCACACACTCACACACCACTTTCACAATCAGGCCACCTACAGACACACGCAGCACATTTATATGGCCCATCTTGCCTGCTTCCATTCCTGAGTCACACACATGCTGTCAACCTGTTGGGTCAGCCTAGGCCTCCTGCACTCCCATACAATACCCTGTGCAAGTGATGATATCTGTACCATACCCCTGCCATCCTCATCATTGATGCAGGGAAATGGAGCTATGTGTCTGATGCACAGGGTGACTATATTAATTACTATGTATCTGTGTAATCCATTGTTGTCTTTGACATGCCACTTGTACTGTTCACTGACAGATACTGTAAGCTGACATATGTAATGAGTAAACCACATCATGTTGTGTACGTTACATTGTATGATGTTATAATGGCTATATACTAACATAATGAAAGGTGTCTCAGGGACCTGTTTATACTTCATTTTCAGGATTCTGTGTGAGACACTTATGGAAACACATTGACCATAAACCTATAAACATTACAGCACAGTTTTCCTGTGTCCATTACACACATTTGTCCTACACTAGTTAGGATTGTCTTGTTCTGCATCCCATTGTGTAACTTGAACATGATGTGCGTTACAGCGGAAGTGTGCTGCACACGCATGGGGAGTCTGTTACATATAGGATGTAGTGTGTGGGTTACACACCTGCCTCTCCAGCATTAACTATTTATATGACAGTGAAGGTGTAGGTGTGTAGAGCAGCTAATACATGTGTTAGTCCTGTCTTGGATATGCAGGAGGTACAAAGTGGGATCTCACACCTCCCTGTATGGCAGCAATTCACCTCCCCTTCAAAGAAGTAGGAGACAGACTTCAATTCATGGATTTGACACAGTCTACATAGGACATGTTATCTACAACATGTATTGGTTCACCATGGAACCTGTGTGGTTGCTATAGTTATAAGATATGCCTGAGTAGTGACATAGCAAAGGTGCCATTGTACTCAATGATAGGTGTGATGAGTGCCAAATACAGTATAACAATGGCGATCTGGGATTTACATGCCATTCCTTTCTCTATAGGTTGTACTAAACTGAATTAATACTGACATCTTAATGACTAGTGGCAGTCAAAGGCTAGATAACATACTACTTTGTAAATAAACTATGCAGTTTTTTAGCAATCAAGTGCAAAAGTAAAAAAGAAGCCCTTCCATACACGGCTGTAAAATGAACTGATGCTCTATACATGAAGAAAGCTTTATTGAAGAATGAAACAGTTTCATTCTTCCATAAAGTTTTTATCATGTATAGAGTGTTTGGAAGGAGTTCTTTTTTACGTTTGGACTTGGTCACTACTGTTTATTCCAACCTTAACTGAGTGGTCCATGTTTTTCATTTTTACAGCAATGCCTGATGGCCTAATACTGTCAAATGCCTTGTCAGGCTATGGTAGGTGGAGTGAGTTATATTCCTTGATCCATTGCTTAGTTTAACAGTCAGTGATGTCTACCAGTGGTAGACATCATCTACCCTTGATCAACACAAAGTGTGCTTGGTATACTGTCTGCAGATGTACAACATTGTTACTGATCATTTCCATGATAACTCAGGTCATGGCTTTAAATATCAGACATCTGAGAGCTTTGGGAATGGTGTGTGGCAATGCATGTTAGATGTTCTCTGTGCAACTAACTATTGCAGGTACTTACATCATGTTTTCCAAGAAAATAGTCATCCAAGGTGTCTGTGTCTGTACATAGCACAGGCAAACAATGGAGGGAAAGGTAATACATACACCCTGTAAATGTAAGGCGGGAGGCTTTACACAGATATTCTGCAGTTGGTCACTACTCAAGTAGTGTATACTGAAAGGACACAATTAACTTGTGAGGGATGCAGAAATCAGGGGAGTCCCATGAACTGCTGGTGCCTGGCTACTACTAGTGCTGCTCTCACTACAGCCACTCTTTCCTGGGATGCAATGTTCCAGTACATTTTCTCTCAGCAGAAACAAAACATTACTATGAAGTTCATGATGAGAAGCAGACATCCTGTTAGTTCATCCACATAGTTGTCCCACATCATACTTCACATACCCGTTTCCAGGTAGATGCCTTGATTAACAACCTGAACAATCAGTTGACTTTTGCATGTATTATGCCTTCTGCTCAAGAATTGGTGGTATTTTACTAGGGTACTGATCAGATGGGGATTGGGAGCACAGCTACTGCGTCACAATATAATGTGCAATTTCCAGTGACATAGATGTCCAAGGCTGCTCAAACAAGCACCACAGTGGATGTGATCCATGTTATGTAACAATTTCACCTCAGTTCATGCATCCCACCCTTCAATAGCATAATGGTGGATATCTGAATGACATGGCTCTGAGGCCTACTGCAGAAGAGTGTCCACCTTTGGCCAAAGTGTGTCAGCCTGCAACATGTTCTATGTATGTCATACCTTACAGCTATGTACCCAGAATACATCTGTGTTCCCACATCATGTCACACAACACCCAATTTGCTGTCTGGTTGCTTGACAGGCATTGTTGACTTGCAAGGCAAAAGTCATGTCTGCAAAGTCCTCTGTGCACGCATGGACATCCACGTCTTCACTGGAAGGAGTGCCTACAAACATTGTGTTTCAGGCTGTCAACCCCAAGGGTGTACCAGCATGCCCCTAACTTTGCTGGATTTGCACAGTGCCACATTTGTAGGTACGGTATTCTGCCCAAGCCTAATAACAGGATTATTGCTAATCCAAGGGCCACATGCCTGGCAAAACATTGTAATTACACAACCATGTTATGGCACACTGTCAGTTGCTCTGTTGCCTTAGGGGACCTACATAAAGGTGACAAAATGTTGCATTTCACCATCTGTCATGACACTATTCCATGATAGCCTGCTGTGATGTACACACAAGCATGGCTATATTGCTAATGGCATTATCAATGACTACTGATGAGATGTGGAAAGTGTTCTCACCCCTGTACTCCCATGCCACACAAACACAACATGTGAGTCATGTGACTGTATTACAAACCTTCATTCCATGGTATCTCACACACCAGTTGGTTCATATGGCAATGAGCATTTTGCCAACATGTACAGCTCACCCATTGCTCCTCCCACACCCACATCACACACACCTGCAGGTATGGAGCTCCTTATCAGAGATATTCTGAAACAACAGACACCTCAGAAAACCATATGAGCTCAGTACACATAATCATATCTCTGAAGACCACAGTACACATAATGGCTCATGCACCACGGTCTCACCAGTCAAGCACTTGAGGCAAAACACAAAATAAAACCTATTATTCATAGGTGATTATATCATGAGACAAATTTATGTCAGTGTCACCAGGCTACATATGGGAAAAGTCACAATTAGCTGTCTGTGGGTTGACACAATGCGCCATAACACGCATTGATGAAAGTCAATAAATATCAGGTAATGTACTGATGACATTATAATTCCTTCAGGTGTGTATAACTCGAACATATATCATCGGATTGTATGCAGACACATGACTGAGCTTAGACACTCTATGTCTCATGGGTATGCCTGTAGCCTTCAGTTGCATTTGACCCTCACCTAGGATGATGGCTCAATACACACAGAAAATGATGGATGTCAGTAATTGCCTTAGCATGTGATGTCATTGTAAGGGGATCCACTACATGTCTGTGTGGGATGAACTGCTCAATACACCTCAATGCTCTGCCAGAGATTGTCTTTATCTGTCACCCCTGGGATGCTGAGTACTGGCCAAGGCTGCTGACACCCCCACAGTGCATCTTATAGGCATTGTCTAGAGGGAAAACTTTCCAATGAGAATGCCATCTTCCTACAACATCACAGTTATGCTGCTACACTCTAGGAATGGTAACACTAAACCACCCTGGAATATGCAGACATTTGTGCAGTCACAGACACCTGAGTCAAGGCTGTGGACAGCACCACAGACATACCAGACAACACATCATTCCACATGCGCAGACCTCAAACTGACAGTGTGCAAGGTAATGCAGGTCGTGTATACACATTCATTAAGGATAGATGCACATGTAGATTGGTGAAGACATTGATTTCCCAAGGACACTACAGGTGCAATTCATGGCTGGAAGGGCACCTAATTAAGCTATTGTCAGCTACAGGAGCAGCTCCATGAATCCAGACACCCATTGTGCTTATTGGAATGTACTTATGTCTATCAGGACACATCAGTACATTATGGTTTGGGGTTACATTAAGTAACCACCAACTATATTGGTTAGTCTTATGTAAGCTCACTTGTCCATATGTTAGTACATGCCCTTCACAGCAATGGCCTGGACCAGTGGCATTACATCTCCACAAGGGGAGCCAATGTACTGGATCAGATGTTTACCAATATGGGTGACCACTGCAGACCCTCCACTGTGAGGTCCTCCCTGGTGAGAACTGACCACAGATAAGTCTCATTAAAACTAAGTTTTACACCTACACAACCCTGCAGAAAATACAGTAATAAATGTCAACAAAGCAATTTATTACCTCCTACGGGATGGTTTACATAGCTTAACTGCACCTCCCCCTTCAGATGGTACAGGCAAGTATGCAGAGCTCTATACCAATGCTTTATACAAGCACCAGTACAACTGTATAGACTCAGCTGTACCTGATGGGGAAAATAAGCTCCTCATGGCACAGCAAATCTACCTGGTGGACAACTGCCATTGGCAGGCTAGACAATACGAGGTGGACATTGTTGTGTGACAGTTGGAGTAAGGGTGCCTCCCTAAAATGGAGGCATACCATCCTCAACTAAAACAAGCACATAGTGTTGTTGTGATGTCATGCAGAAACAGTGTATGACAAAATTAGTCTCCCCCACAAAGGACAACCACAATGCACAGTGTAGTTACATGTTTAACCTCAGAGAAAAAGCCCAGATTGTTGTTGAACTCGTACTTAATGATAACACGTATAATGTCTGTACCTGTTGCCCTACAGGTTCTGAGTCAACTTTACTCCCTTGTCCCCAGAATATGTGCCACAAGACATCCCTACAACCAGTCCCATACCATCTATAGCTGCAGAGCAGGTTGTAACTGGCCTCTGTATGGAGGAAACACATCATCTATTGGACATGCTAATATCCCATGCTGTGTCCTACATGGGATCCAACAAGGATTACTAACACCATTGGGAATTTCTTGCAATCATACTGTAACCACTGGCTGTATCCACGTCTTCAGTATCTGTTCAATGGAGATCATCTAAAATCACAGTCATTGTAGCTTGTGACATACAGAATACTCAGAGGTGATCTCTGCCTTGCACAAGGGGCAATGTGTGATGATGTTTGAGTGGAAATCTTGCATATCTGTAGGCAGCATGCTACATGGATTACTCACTGTCAGGACATTAACCTGGTATGTGACATTAGTTATACATGTTGGTGGTAGACATCTATCTAGCAGACTTTCACACACCTTTGAAACAGGCTCCTGCCTAATAACAAACGGAGTACCTCATTGGGCCTCATCATATGCCATATGTATGATTGGCTGGGTGACTATCATTTCACCACAAGGCTTCTGCCTGTGTCCCTTGTGGACAGGGGCAATATTTGCTGATAGTATAAATAAGGGTAAAACTTGGCTAGGATTGTAAGGGCTGTAGGGCCATTAGGCTACTAAAGTTCAAAGATCCTATGATTCCAAAAGCTGAAGTAAAATGCTCTAACAGCCACACACACATAAACATGGCTACATTGAGGATAGCAACACTTCCAATTAATGTTTGCAAGGCACGGCACAGCACACACAGTCCCGAAGTTGTCTGCAAGTAGATTAGAACACCTACCTCTGTAATGGTATACACTACACATCACAGTATGTAACGCATGTGCCACACCTCAAGTCTACTATTAGTATCTCTATTGGACAGCTTATGCTTGATTACATCAGCAGGCCTTGTTGTGGTCAGGCATTTGGAGTCCCACATCACATGCTATTACCAAAATACTGCAAAACTCTACCTCTTTCTAAGTTACTGAGGTGATCAAATTTATGTTGTATGGAGATGCACACACACACACACACACACACACACACACACACACATGCACACACACGCACACACACACGCACACACACATGCACACATGCACACACGCACACACACACTTAGTCTTGTAGACTTTAGATCACAGTAGTTATCACACGCACCACAGCTGACATCTGTTTATACATGACTGCAGGCAAACTACTTGTGGACTACATAAACTAGGCTTGAGTTGAACAGTGTCTGTGGCAGATTGATATTGCTTTGTACTGTTATCTGTATCTAGTGGCCTAGTAGTCAGATAACTCTTATTTATCCTAGCTATGTGGCTACAGTTCCAGTTTGGCCATATGTGGCTGTTTGCATTTGGATGAGCAAGTTTGTGGGCAGGAACAATGTGCCCTGTCTGTGCGTGCGTAGACAACATTATACATTACACAACCTGTTCATCTGTTGCTGTATGTGTGGTGACATCCAGCAGGCACAGGGGTCTGTAGGTAAGTGCATTATGTACTGCTGAGCCCATTCTTTAGATCATTTGAGCAATATTATAGATGTATTATAGTGCAGCTTTACTCACCATTATCAGGGTATGTAGGACAATACAGACATCCACACAACATAAAATGGATGTATATGTAAATATAAATGTGTGAGTGCATGATATACATATATATATATATATATATATATATATATATATATATATATATATATATTTATAGGTATAGGTATATATAAGTATATATCGATTTGTATATACATAGAGATAGATATACTATCTATGAGAGAGAGAGATAGTGACAGACAGATATGTATACATATATGTATGTATGTTTTGACATTTCTATATATGACTGGTCATTTTGAACAAGGAGCAACAGAATTGAGCTCTGTTTAACTAAGTAAGTGAGAACGCCCAGTTGGCTTCTCACTACTTATAAACTGACTTCAGCCCACCCCTAGCTGTACTCCAGTCAGGGATTTTATGTGTTATAGACAATTACATCTGTCCCTGTTTCTGCAGTACTGCACTACACTTAAATTGTCCACAGCATTCTCCAGCTGTCTGATGTAATTAATATGTGACATAGATTAATAATGTTATACCACACACAGACTGACAGTCAAAACAACATGATAATACCTCACATCCAAAAGATATGAATACTTCTAAATTAGAACAATCAATGCTATCACACATGCTAATTTCCCTAGTCCACTGAGCCTCACAAGCTGCCTGACAGAAATGGGTCTTTCATCACATAATCAACAGCATATATATGTACATTGTTATTCCTGTGTTGTGAGACATACAGTGTATGATCATTTGCTATGTTACGGCCCTGAGACTGCCTGGACTGCTCATATACCACTGATGAGTTACTGTTAAATCAGTTATATGGGAGCACTGCTGTGTTGGGGGTGGCGGAACAATGCCGCCTGTTCTGCTGAGACATACAGTAGTCCAAATATCATGTCACCCCACTGTCTAACATCTCCCTTGACCGCTGTATGGTATATTGCATGCATGGGGCCTAGTGAATATTAAAGGACACATGATAGTGGAATGGGTATCTCTAGTCCCATGTGGATGTTACCTCTGTCCAAACAGTCCACTATATATACTTGCATACATGTATCAGATCTATACATACAATGCCATATTGTAATAATCCTTACAAGTACTGTATAGGTTATTGACTTACCTTGCAAATGTAGCAGTTGACAGAACTGCAGTTCAGGACTGACTTGTCTGATACAAGCAGTACACAGCTAATACATAGGTAGGTGCAGGTTGTGTGGGTTGCTTGGCATCAATTTTAATTACTGTATGTGAGTAGAAATTTGGTGTCAGTCTCTAGGTTGTCAGTGAATGTGATATACGTTGTCTCTTAGCCAAAGCCAGGGCATACTGAGCATGCCTATATCTGCCTACAGAGACATCAGCATGGGGTTCCTCTTTCATTTCCTTCTGTGACTGTGGCTGTGCAGACCTAGGCACTGGTGGGGGCTGTGTATCCCTTCACTTTGCTGATTCTGCTGCGGCTGTTTCCACAGTATCAGACTGTGTAGCATAGCACATACTGTGAATATATGTGCACATATGTCTATATATATCTAGGCACCAGAACCTTTCCTTTAGAAGCCCAACCACGCACTCTATATTGTTCCTAGTTTGTGCATATGGCCCATTATGGCATTCTTCAGTTGGCGTCTGTGCATTTCTGATGGGTATCATCATCCACAGTTCCAGAGTGTAGCCAGCATCACCCAGTAAATGGCCATGCGGGATGTCCCCCCTAGCTAACATCTGGTATAGCTGTGATGTGCACCAGATATGGAAGTCATGATAACTGCAAGGGCTGCCAGCACATAGATTTAGGATAATTCCCTGGGTATTGCACATGACCTGGCAGTTAATGGAGTGGTACGCCTTGTGGTTAACATATACTCTACCCTGTATACCAACTGGTGCATTGACATGTACATGAGTATAATCTATGGCACCCAGTACTTCAGGCTTGTGTGCTACACAGTAGGAATGGTGCATATTGCTGGCCCTCGCCTCAGGGGATGGGGCAAAAGATATGTGCTCACTGGCATGTGGTAGCATAGCATCCAGGAACTAGTGATGTATCCTAGATGCAGATATCTGTGAGACCCCCATCATGTCCTGAGTTGTTTTTTTAAAAGTACCTGTAAGCTAGTATCCTAAGTGCTATACATACTTTTGTTTTCACTGGGATGGGTTCCCCTCTGTTAGCTCTGGGTTTGAGTTGAGGGTGACAGAGCTCAGTGATTTCTAGTAGTATGTCCCTGTCCACCCTAAAGTGCTCTACAATCTCCAGCTCATGTGGCACTTGGAAGCTTATTCTGGTCCTGAACAGTCTCCTCCTTCTTTGCCCAGACCTATTGTCTACAGCACCAGCAGCATTGACTTCTGCAACTAGCACATACACATGTAGCAGACCTGCTGCAGGCCCTAGTTATATCTCAGTACAAATTCCCAAGTCTGTACTCCAATGGTCCAGAGTATTGGGGGAAAATCAGACTGTAGGGGGTATGCATACTTTATCCAGGTCTGCTGTAGGTCCAGAATGTGTATTTGGTTAACTATGATGAATTCTACCTGCCTCCAATATAATTAACATAATTTAATGGCCCTATTTTAGTGCATGATGCAGCACATTGCATAAACATGTATACCTGAGCTTAAAAGAGCCTAGGAATGACAGGACACACCCCACTGATGTCAGCCAAATCCTGTGTAAACATCAACATGGTCTACGAGCCTACACTTAAGGGATATGCGGACATGATTACTCCTTTTTGCTATTCAATAAATCCACCTCATTTGCATACATATTTGTGCTGACACCCTGGAATCTACACACTTCACAGCCATATGACCTTAGCAACAGCAGCAGTACTCCATTGTACAGACCTGATGCAAGTTCCTATAATACATTTCTGTCAAATATTATAAAATTCTTTTTTCCCCCTATTTTAGTCTTTTATTTTTCTATTAAGCATGCTTGTGCACTGTGTAAACATGCTGAGATTATTAAAAAATATATTAATTTAACTTATTCCCTTCCTCTTTCTGGCATCCACAATAATAGTTTTGCTCATATGTGCATGTGTATGTAGTATAACATTTTCAGGGGATTTATGCTCACATTTCTGCAGTTTTACATCCTCTTTTATCTGTCTAGACTCCTATATGCGGAATTTTTCTGTGTAGACTATGGACACTGACATGGAGTCTAAATCAAAGCTTTTCTGCTTGTTGGATCACTCAACCTACCTCATTTGCATGACATTCACCTGTTTATGAGGCGATTTGCATGTCACTGAATGTTTTGTGTTTAAAAGAAAAAAAGTGTAGGCGTTATTGAATTCCCACCAGCGTGTTAGTGCTGTGTGTCTTTCCACTGGGACTTGCTGGAATTAATTTTACTGCATGTTTATTTTGCCACTTTTTAGAAATTTGTTTTTATGCATACTAGTTCTGTTATGTTAACATAACTGGAGTTGCCACCTTGGACTCCAGTGAAAGAAAAAAATCTAAACAGATGTCCTATCTCTTAACCATAGTCATTCTGTATGTGTTAACTACTGCATACAATACTGCATTCTTACCACAAGATACCACCTGAAGCATCGACACGTTTGAGAAAATATTTCCACATATCCTGGTTACCTGTACCATCTCTGACATGGAACCATGACCAAAATATTCCTGGAGTGTTATCTAGCAAATCTGGTACTTGATTTATCTCTTTATTCTGTTTGCTTCCCATATGTATCACTTTATGTTCTCATGCCTGCTTCATTTTATTTTGTGTTGCTTATCAAAGGTTTTCTATGTAGAAATTAGATATGTGTAATAAACAACTGCATTACTTCAAATTCACATACAGATCATTCACAGCTATTACACATAGGTGTGCACAAGCATTAACTCATATACTATCACCTACACTATGCCTTGCCTAAAATCCTCAATAGGTCTATCACCTTGCACTGCTTAGTTTAGTTATGCCTTAATGTCTGCAAAGCTCTACCTCTGTATTTCATTCAAAGATGAAAATAGAAAACTGTATACCTGTCTTGTTATAGTTTAAAGCATACATTGTTGCATACCTCAGGTATCTGAATCATTGACATAGTATTATTGAATCATATCTATAGTACTCTTAGTGTGTTATTTTTCAGTTTCTAGAACGGAAAGCACAAATCACCAAATACCACTCACTTTAATGCTGGCCCCAATAAAGGCTGATGAAGTCTCCAGATGGGAGATGAAAGCGCTAAATCCAGTGTTTTTTCTGCATTTATTTTATTCTGCTTTTACTCAGTAAATTCAGGTTTGTATCGATGGACTGCCTGCATTTCTTGTTACAACACATTGTGGAGTTCTGAGACTGATTGTCTTTGATCTGTGTAAATACAGGAGGGACAGCCTTTATGGGGGCCAGCATTAAAGTGAGTTATTTTTCAGTTTCCCCTACATATCTCTTGAAGAAGTTGTTCTTTATAGTTCATTGCACGACAGTCTTGTTGCCTAATCAGGAAGTGTAATTTTGTGAAAATATTCTAAAGTCTGTGATGCGAAAGACCAACGGCATGACATAACTGTGTGAAATGAAGAATCTCTGACTCAGAAACATAAGCCTTGAAAATGATCTGTTATGGCTGCAGCTCAGTAGGAAAGTAAAAAGACCATTATAGTGATGGAATATATTCTCAGAAATGCTCAGAGGTTCCATACCCATGAGTCTCTAGGGGCAATCATTGTGATGAGTAAGAAGGGTCTCCGACCTCTTTTGTATGTTCTGTATCTCTAAACCAATCAGAAAGTGGTGTTTCCATCTGTTCAGCAATCTCTGGAGAAGGCAAGGGAATGTGTGCTTAGAATTCAGTCTGTAGGCAGACAGAAGGTGCCATAGTCTAATAAGCACAGAATTTCAAACACTTAGCGCAGTATGTTGTTTATGTTTTGTCTTAGTCTTTTGGATAAGATTTTTTGTATCTTTATTTAACTTGTAAGTAGTGAACTACATGCACATTTTTATTTCATAATATTCCACTTAATATTTACTGCATGAGCAAATGTTTTGCATGTTCCACATAATTATATATTCTGAATTTGTGAAATAATGGGGGTGAAGGTTCAGGTCAGCCAAAAGTCATGCAGTTGTTTTTGACAATGTCTTGTATTTCTTTGGGTGCTCTGGTGTACTTAAATGTGATAAATGCAAAGCTGCTTAGGCAAGTCCCACTGTAGTTTCTATCAATTTGTTTAAGCAGATAAATGTTGTATATAGGTAGTTAGAATGTTCTCTTCCTATTCAGTTGTTACACATACTTCTGCTGCCGTACTGTAACCATGCAACAGTATCACCTTATCATGGTTGTGAGAAATAGGGTTACAATCTGTCCCTCTTTGTGAGGGACAGTCCCTCTTTGGCCAGTTGTGTCCTTTGAAAAACACAAAAAAATGCCAAACGTCTTGCGATTTTAGGACAAAATTCTTTCTTATGTGTTCTTTCAATAGTTGCATAGAACAGTTATTTTGTATCTGAAACACTTAAATGCTATAACAAATAGCATATGCAACTCAAATAATACAAGAATAAGCTTTTATTTTGGCAAAAAAAGTGAAGTTCTGTCCTTTGCACTGACTGAGGG
The DNA here is from genome assembly GCF_019279795.1 of Protopterus annectens. Classification (NCBI taxonomy): domain Eukaryota; kingdom Metazoa; phylum Chordata; order Ceratodontiformes; family Protopteridae; genus Protopterus; species Protopterus annectens. Next base: position 894,969,358 of record NC_056745.1, read on the forward strand.
TATGTTTTGTCCTGCAAAATTTCAAGTTTCTACAATGTCCCACTTTGGGCATTTGAAATACACAAACATATAACCAGAGCTAAGCTCTGTACAATCCTTTCTTGGTGATAAGGAGGAATCATTTTCAAAAATTTATTTTTTTAAGTAATTAATTGTATAGTCAGCTTTACCTTTGCTTGGACAGCTCAATGAACATAATATTCTGTTCTGAAATTATATTGCATGTGTTTCTTTTCTGCCTAACAAAGTCCCTTTCCTTTTCCATACTTTCATTCTTGCACACTTTATTTTACCATTTCTGATATTTTTTTTCACTCCCCCTTCACAATATTTTCTTGTAATTGATTGACCTGTTATTTTACAGTTTGGGTTTCCTAAGCATTGCTTTCCTGTAACACATAAAACATACCCTTTAACTTTAAGCCAGAATCAACGATATTTGCCAACATGCTCTGACTACCATTTCAAGTCTTATTTCTGCTTCCATATCTTACGTGGCATGTATTTTGGAAATTCCAACACAAAGTTGTTTCTGCATAACTGAGATTACTTATTACATGGTGCAAGAGTAACCAGAATGATGCAATAAGCAAACTGCACCACTAAAAAAAGAAAAAAAAACACTTGAACAACTGAAAGTTTTTATGGTCAATACATGCGCACATTGCCTGAATGATATTTAAATAGATATTTTGTACTTGATGGATATTCAGGAAAATGATAAAAGTATTGAGAATAATGTTGCAAACCTGCTAACTATACTGACATTGTAAGTGATTAAGATTAAAAAAACATTAGAAATTCAAACTGGTGCTGAAAAAAAGCATCTAAGTAATTCCATAAAACAGTCTGATGCATATTTGTTTTTTTGAAAGAAAAGAAAGCTATAGGTGAGATATGCATGTGCATGCCCAGCAGCCCACTGAAGCAGCGGAAGTGTTTGTTATAAGCTTACAGCTCAAAGTGCAATCATGACTATGGGAAATGCAGTTTTCTGA